>NC_073224.2:150337000-150663500 GCF_029281585.2 Gorilla gorilla gorilla | reverse complement strand
CTGGTTCTTCACACAGCTCATTTTCTTTAAGGCTCTGCATAAATGTCCAGTCTCCAAAAGGTTTTACCTGACTCTCCTCTCTCATGTTGCCCCTGAACTTAACACAATAAGAACATATTTTGTTTATTTTTATCTTTACTTGTTTGTCTTCTTATAACAAAATATATACCTATAAAGTAGGAAGCTATCTGCCTTATTTGATGCCTAATTTCCAGCAACAAATACAGTGTATAGAACTTAGTAGCACATAATACATGCTTTTTTGCTTGAATAAAGGAAAAATTAATCAGAGTGTTTTTTTTAACTCATTTATATCTTTGTGTAGCTTTAATGAAAATTCTAATTAGGTCACAGTACCTTGATGTTGCAGAATACCTTGTAGACTAGCATATTGAAATCCTACTAAGTCCATGACTGTGGTTTGATATAAAGAGCATATGACATTGGACATTTAGAAAAATCACAAGAATAATAGAAGCTTACCAAATGCAGTGGCTCATGCCTGTAATTCATTTACTTTGGGAGAATGAGGTGGGAGGATTGCATGAAGCCAAGAGTTCAAGACCAGTCTGAAAAACATAGTGAGATCCCATTGCTACAAAAAATAAAAAATAAAAAAATAGCCAGGCATGTTGGCACATGCCTGAATTCCCAGCTGCTCAAGGGGATTGTGTGAGCCCAGAAGTTTGAGAGTTTGAGGCTGCAGAGGACTATGTTTGCACCATTGCACTCCAGCCTAGGTGACAGAGTCAGACACTCTTGAAAACAAAAATAATGGTAGATGACAACATATTGAGTCTCAAGGGCAGAAAATGGGAATATACAGGCAGCATTAACCCCTATCAATATTTCTATCCTTGTCCTAAACAGGGCTCTCAGAAACAAGCATGGTCCCAGACACCATGCTTGTTTCTGTCGATACCAGTTGTACATTTCTTTGCCTGGTGCAGATATTTCCCAAAATTTCTCTCTAGAGATATTTCATTGGTATGAGCTTGATTTGTAATAAGTATTAAATGAACATATTAAAGGAGTTCTATGAGCATAGAAGATGCCGAAGATAAAAAGTCCTCAGAGATAACAATCTTTAGCTGGCTTGTACCAAGATTGTCCTTACTGTAACACTGCTTTACCTCTTCATTAGGTGACAATCTCAAAGCTAAAACTTCCAAAACCATCAGGGCATATATCAGGTATTTCTTTCTACAATGAAAGTGTTTTGTCTTTGACTGGCCAAAATGAAAAGGAGCTCCTAGCTCATATTGAGGATGTGTTGGAAAACCAACTGGATTCTAAATTCCAGGAATAATCAAATAATTTCTGTTCTTACATCTTCACCCAGGCAAGGACCAAGACCCTCAGGGAAGGAGTCAATGTCACTGTGAATCGTGAGACTCCTCTTCCAAAATTATATTTCTGTGTGGCTTAATATGTGTTGGATATTTATTACAAAAGTTCTTAAGTAATATTGTTTCATTCTATACAGAAGCATGCATTGACAAATACTCATATCCCAAAGAGAAATGTGTGTGTTTTAGTCACTATCTCCCAACACAGGGATTATAAATTCTTTTCCAAATGCTCAAATATTATCAGGGACAGTGGAAGCTCCCAGATATGTGAAGACCTCATCATTGATAATAAAATCAGTGACTGGGTATGAAAACAGAATACATGGTCTTCTCAATGGAAGTCCTATAAGATAAGCATTTTTCTTAAGGAGATTATGTGGGAGTTTAGCCATGTTCAAAGCAAACATTAAGTGATGAATCCTTGAGAATGCATGAAAAGAATAGGAAGAGCTCGAGTCTACAGCTCCCAGCATGAGCAATGCAGAAGATGGGTGATTTCTGCATGTCAAACTGAGGTACCAGATTCATCTCACTGGGGAGTGTTGGACAGTGGGTGCAGTGCACCGAGCATGAGCCAAAGCAGGGTGAGGCATTGCCTAATCTGGGAAGCACAAGGGGTCAGGGAATTCCCTTTCCTAGTCAAAGAAAGTGGTGACAGATGGCATCTGGAAAATTGGGTAACTCCCACCCTAATACTGCATTTTTCTGATGGTCTTAGCAAATGGCACACCAGGAGATTATATCCTGCGCATGGCTCGGAGGTTCCTATGCCCACGGAGTCTCGCTCATTGCTAGCACAGCAGTCTGAGATCACAGTGCAAGGCGGCAGCAAGGCTGGGGGGAGGGGCGCCCACCATTGCTGAGGCTTGAGTAGGTAAACAAAGCAGCCAGGAAGCTCGAACTGGGTGGAGCCCACTGCAGCTCAAGAAGGCCTGCCTACCTCTGTAGACTCCACCTCTGGGGTCAGGGCACAGCCAAACAGAAGGCAGCAGAAACCTCTGCAGACTTAAATATCCCTGTCTGACAGCTTTGAATAGAGTAGTGGTTCTCCCAGCATGCAGCTTGAGATCTGAGAATGGACAGACTGCCTCCTTAAGTGGGTCCCTGATCCCCGAGTAGCCTAACTGGGAGGCACTCCTCAGTAGGGGCAGACTGACATCTCACACTGCCGGGTAATCCTCTGAGAACAAAACTTCCAGAGGAACGATCAGGCAGCAACATTTGCTGTTCACCAATATTCGCTGTTCTGCAGCCTCCACTGCTGATACCTAGGCAAACAGGGTCTGGAGTGGACCTCCGGCAAACTCCAACAGACCTGCAGCTGAGGGTCCTGACTGTTAGAAGGAAAACTAACAAACAGAAAGGACATCCACACCAAAATCCCAACTGTACATCACCATCATCAAAGACCAAAGGTAGATAAAACCACAAAGATGGGGAAAAAACAGAGAAGAAAAACTGGAAAATCTAAAAATCAGAGCGCCTCTCCTCCTCCAAAGGAATGCAGCTCCTCACCAGCAATGGAACAAAGCTGGATGGAGAATGACTTTGACGAGTTCAGAGAAGACTTCAGACTATCAAACTACTCCGAGCTAAAGGAGGAATTTCAAACCCACGGCGAAGAAGTTAAAAACCTTGAAAAACAAGTAGATGAATGGCTAACTAGAATGACCAATGCAGAGAAGTCCTTAAAGGACCTGATGGAGCTGAAAACCAAAGCATGAGAACTATGTGACGAATGCACAAACCTCAGTAGCCAATTTGATCAACTGGAAGAAAGGGTATCAGTGATGGAAGATCAAATGAATGAAATGAAGCGAGAAGAGAAGTTTAGAGAAAAAAGAATAAAAAGAAATGAACAAAGCCTCCAAGAAATATGGGATTATATGAAAAGACCAAATCTACATCTGATTGGTGTACCTGAAAGTGACAGGGAGAAAGGAACCAAGTTGGAAAACACTCTGCAGGATATTATCCAGGAGAACTTCCCCAATCTAGCAAGGCAGGCCAACATTCAAATTCAGGAAATACAGAGAATGCCACAAAGATACTCCTCGAGAAGAGCCACTCCAAGACACATAATTGTCAGATTCACCAAAGTTGAAATGAAGGAAAAAATGTTAAGGGCAGCCAGAGAGAAAGGTCAGGTTACCCACAAAGGGAAGCCCATGAGACTAACAGCTGATCTCTCGGCAGAAACTCTACAAGCCAGAAGAGAGTGGGGGCCAATATTCAACATTCTTAAAGAAAAGAATTTTCAACCCAGAATTTCATATCCAGCCAAACTAAGCTTCATAAGTGAAGGAGAAATAAAATACTTTACAGACAAGCAAATGCTGAGAGATTTTGTCACCACCAGGCCTGCCCTAAAAGAGCTCCTGAAGGAAGCACTAAACATGGAAAGGAACAACCAGTACCAGCCACTGCAAAAACATGCCAAATTGTAAAGATCATCAAGGCTAGGAAGAAACTGCATCAACTAACGAGCAAAATCACCAGCTAACATCATAATGACAGGATCAAATTCACACATAACGATATTAACCTTAAATGTAAATGGGCTAAATGCTCCAGTTAAAAGACACAGACAGGTAAATTGGATAAAAAGTAAAGACCCATCCGTGTGCTATATTCAGGAAACCCATCACATGTGCAGAGACACACATAGGCTCAAAATAAAGGGATGGAGGAAGATCTACCAAGCAAATAGAAAACAAAAAAAAGGCAGGGGTTGCAATCCTAGTGCCCGATAAACCAGACTTTAAACCAACAAAGATCAAAAGAGACAAAGAAGGCCATTACATAATGGTAAAGGGATCAATTCAACAAGAAGAGCTAACTATCCTAAATATATATGCGTCCAATACGGGAGAACACAGATTCATAAAGCAAGTCCTTAGAGACCTACAAAGAGACTTAGACTCCCACACAATAATAATGGGAGACTTTAACACCCCACTGTCAACATTAGACGATCAATGAGACAGAAAGTTAACAAGGATATCCAGGAATTGAACTCAGCTCTGCACCAAGCAGACCTAATAGACATCTACAGAACTCTCCACCCCAAATCAACAGAATATACATTCTTTTCAGCACCACGCCACACCTATTCCAAAATTGACCACATAGTTGGAAGTAAAGCTCTACTCAGCAAATGTAAAAGAACAGAAATTATAACAAACTGTCTCTCAGACCACAGTGCAATCAGAGTAGAACTCAGGATTAAGAAACTCACTTAAAACCACTCAACTACATGGAAACTGAACAACCTGCTCCTGAATGACTACTGGGTACATAACGAAATGAAAGCAGAAATAAAGATGTTCTTTGAAACAAATGAGAACAAAGACACAACATATCAGAATCTCTGGGACACATTCAAAGCAGTGTGTAGAGGGAAATTTATAGCACTAAATGCCCACAAGAGAAAGCACGAAAGATCTAAAATTGACACCCTAACATCACAATTAAAAGAACTAGAGAAGCAAGAGCAAACACATACAAAAGCTAGCAGAAGGCAAGAAATAACTAAGATCAGAGCAGAACTGAAGGAAATAGAGACACAAAAAACCCTTCCAAAAATCAATGAATCCAGGAGCTGGTTTTTGGAAAAGATCAACAAAATTGATAGGTCTCTAGCAAGACTAATAAAGAAGAAAATAGAGAAGAATCAAATAGACGCAATAAAAAATAAAAAAAGGGGATATCACCACTGATCCCACAGAAATACAAACTACCATAAGAGAACACTATAAACACCTCTACGCAAATAAACTAGAAAATCCAGAAGAAATGGATAAATTCCTCGACACATACACTCTCCCAAGACTAAACCAGGAAGAAGTTGAATCTCTGCATAGACCAATAACAGGCTTTGAAATTGAGGTAATAATTAATAGCTTACCAACCAAAAAAAGTACAGGACCAGATAGATTCACAGCCGAATTCTACCAGAGGTACAAGGAGGAGCTGGTACCATTCCTTCTGAAACTACTCCAATCAACAGAAAAAGAGGGAACCCTCCCTAACTCATTTTATGAGGCCAGCATCATCTTGATACCAAAGCCTGGCAGAGACACAACAAAAAAAGAGAATTTTAGACCAATATCCCCGATGAACATTGATGCAAAAATCCTCCATAAAATACTGGCAAATCGAATCCAGCAGCACATCAAAAAGCTTATCCACCATGATCAAGTGGGCTTCATCCCTGGGATGCAAGGCTGGTTCAACATACACAAATGAATAAACGTAATCCAGCATATAAACAGAACCAACGACAAAAACCACATGATTATCTCAGTAGATGCAGAAAAGGCCTTTGAGAAAATTCAACAACACTTCATGCTAAAAACTCTCAATAAATTAGGTATTCATGGGACGTATCTCAAAATAATAAGAGCTATCTATGACAAACCCACAGCCAATATCGTACTGAATGGGCAAAAACTGGAAGCATTCCCTTTGAAAACTGGCACAAGACAGGGATGCCCTCTCTCACCACTCCTATTCAACATAGTGTTGGAAGTTCTGGCCAGGGCAATCAGGCAGGAGAAGGAAATAAAGGGTATTCAATTAGGAAAAGAGGAAGTCAAATTGTCCCTGTTTGCAGATGACATGATTGTATATCTAGAAAACCCCATCGTCTCAGCCCAAAATCTCCTTAAGCTGATAAGCAACTTCAGCAAAGTCACAGGATACAAAATCAATGTGCAAAAATCACAAGCATTCTTGTACACCAATAACAGACAAACAGAGAGCCAAATCGTGAGTGAACTCCCATTCACAATTGCTTCAAAGAGAATAAAATACCTAGGAATCCAACTTACAAGGGATGTGAAGTACCTCTCTAAGGAGAACTACAAACCGCTGCTCAAGGAAATAAAAGAGGATACAAAGAAATGGAAGCACATTCCATGCTCATGGTAGGAAGAATCAATATTGTGAAAATGGCCATACTGCCCAAGGTAATTTATACATTCAGTGCCATCCCCATCAAGCTACCAATGACTTTCTTCACAGAATTGGAAAAAAACTACTTTAAAGTTCATATGGAACCAAAAAAGAGCTCACATTGCAAAGTCAACCCTAAGCAAAAAGAACAAAGCCAGAGGCATCACGCTACCTGACTTCAAACTATACTACAAGGCTACAGTAACCAAAATAGCATGGTACTGGTACCAAAACAGAGATATAGACCAATGGAACAGAACAGAGCCCTCAGAAATAATGCCACATATCTACAACCATCTGATCTTTGACAAACCTGATAAAAACAAGAAATGGGGAAAGGACTCCCTATTTAATAAATGGTGCTGGAAAAACTGGCTAGCCATATGTAGAAAGCTGAAACTGGATCCCTTGCTTACACCTTGTACAAAAATTAATTCAAGATGGATTAAAGGCTTAAATGTGAGACCTAAAACCATAGAAACCCTAGAAGAAAACCTAGGCAATACCATTCAGGACATAGCCATGGGCAAAGACTTCATGTTTAAAACACCTAAAGCAATGACAACAAAAGCCAAAATTGGCAAATGGGATCTAATTACACTAAAGAGCTTCTGCACAGCAAAAGAAACTGCCATCAGAGTGAAAAGGCAACCTACAGAATGGGAGAAACTCTTTGCAATCTACTCATCTGACAAAGGGCTAATATCCAGAATCTACAATGAAGTCAAACAAATTTACAAGAAAAAAACAATCCCATCAAAAGTGGGCAAAGTATATGAACAGACACTTCTCAAAAGAAGACATTTATGCAGCCAAAAGACACATGAAAAAATGCTCATCATCACTGGCCATCAGAGAAATGCAAATCAAAACCACAATGAGATACCATCTCACACCAGTTAGAATGGCAATCATTAAAAAGTCAGGAAACAACAGGTGCTGGAGAGGATGTGGAGAAACAGGAACACTTTTACACTGTTGGTGGGACTGTAAACTAGTTCAACCATTGTGGAAGTCAGTGTGGTGATTCCTCAGGGATCTAGAACTAGAAATACCATTTGACCCAGCCGTCCCATTACTGGGTATTTACCCAAAGAATTATAAATCATGCTGCTCTAAAGACAAATACACACGTATGTTTATTGCGGCACTATTCACAATAGCAAAGACTTGGGACCAACCCAAATGTCTAATAATGATAGATTGGATTAAGAAAATGTGGCACATATACACCATGGATTACTATGCAGCCATAAAAAATGATGAGCTCATGTCCTTTGTAGGGACATGGACGAAGCTGGAAACCATTATTCTCAGCAAACTATCACAAGGACAAAAAACCAAACACCGCATGTTCTCACTCATAGGTGGGAATTGAACAATGAGAACACATGGACACAGGAAGGGGAACATCACACACTGGGGCCTGTTGTGGGGTGGGGTGAGGGGGGAGGGATAGCATTAGGTTATATACCTAATGCTAAATGATTAGTTAATGGGTGCAGCACACCAACATGGCACATGTATCCATATGTAAAAACCTGCACGTTGTGCACATGTACCCTAAAACTTAAAGTATAACAAAAAAAAAAGAATTATGAATACATATTATCTGAGTTACTTTGCTTCACCTATCTATGTATCCGATTTTTCCCTTAATTTGTGTTAATGTGAAATGATTTTCCCCTGACAACCCTGACTATGTTAAATGAAGGTAGGTATTTAAATTTTTAATGTTATGGCCTGGAAAACAATGGAATAAAGAGTAAATGTGGAAGTGAAGTGATGATAGCAGAAATAAGTAGGGAGGTGTGTGTGTGTGTGTGTGTGTGTGTGTGTGTGTGTGTGTGTATTTTAGAATCTTCATCTCATAAACCTGGATCCTACTGAGTTTGAAATTTATATAAATCTCTAGTTCATGTCCTGTCAGGGCTGGGGACTCTGGTGGTAACTTATGTGGATGCCATCAACAGTGGAGCAGTACCTTGTTTGGAGAACACAGTGATAACTCTGGCCCAGCGTGAGAATTCAGTGGCCTTGCAGAGGGCAGCCAACCACTACAGCCAGCAGATGGCCCAGCGAATGAGGTTCCCCACAGACATGCTCCAGGAGCTGCTGGATATGCACACAGCCTGTGAGAGGGAAGCCATTGCAGTCTTCATGGAGCACTCCAGGGGTGAAAAACCAGGAATTTCAGAAGAAGTTCATGGTACATTGTCTTAGCATTTTTGCTTCCCATTTTTGGGCCATTTGGAATTATGTCTAGAATTTGACACATTGCTTCCATGGCTTATCACCTATTCATGGTAAAGAAGTGTGGATTCTCATCACAGAGAGAGTTCTAGAGAACTTTATTTCCTTTATTCTTTAACCACAAAGTTTGGGACTTTTATTCAGGATTTGTCTGATCTGTCAAATTCATCATTGCCTCCTCCTATAGTGCATAGTGGCATGGTTCCAGAACTCCCCTAAGTCATTACTTACCTGTTGCTAATCTCTGTGTATGCATCCATTCCTAGAATCTTGATTTTCTTGGATGGAATCCCTTAACATGTCATTGTTTACATTTATTTTGTTACTGAAGATAGAATTACAGGAACACTACAGCTGCTAAGGAACCATGAAGATTACATATTGCAACCTCAGCATTTCCTGGATGAAGAATCTTCAGCACAGGGAAGTTAATAAGGTTCCCTACGCCTTGCAGAGTGGTTTCAGAGTTGAGAGTAAATTAAGTCTCTTGGTTCTTGCTAAATTGCCTGTGCTGCTCCACTAAAATGTTCTCAAAAGGACCGCAGTTAGACTACCCATCGAATAAGATTGTTTGAAATTTCATCACCACATCCCTTTCTTCTGGTGACTTTCATCTACATTCCCCTTGCAGGAAATCCTAAAGAACAGGAAGGAGGATTTATGGCTGCAGAATGAACAGGCATCTGTTCAATATTGCATACTAAATTTGTCTCTTAAAGGCTCTAATGGAAAGATTTTAAGCAGGAAGGCTCTATACTCCTGGAGGACAGAAACTCCACAGGGAAGCAAAGAAAAGAATCAAATGGGACTATTAGCTAGTGCCCAGGAAAGGAGTTAAGGTGAGTTATATGAGGAGCATGGGAAAGCTTACAGAATAGAGTCAAGGGGATCTCCTGAAAATCTGGAGCACAGTACCAGTTGTGGATAATACACAGAACATGAGGATATATTATACTTTTAGCTTTTAATGGCCACAATTTGTTGTTAATTCCTCAGGAGAGTAGAAATATTAACTCCCAAAAGAAACAGTACAGGGAAAGAGAACAGATTTCTTCATCCAATGTTGTATCAGGCATTCTGTCAAATGCCAGTGATTGACAAGGTAATGTTAGAGTCTTTGCAGTCAAGTCTGATCAAAGTGAGAGAGAATTGAATAAATAGACAATTGCATATAGAGTTATCATGCTTATGGACCTGTGATGCTGGGCTGTCATAATGGAAGTATTAAGCGTAATAATAATAATGCAGCCAGGTGTGGTGGCTCACGCCTGTAATCCCAGCACTTTGGGAAGCGAGGAGGGTGGATCACGAGGTCAGGGGATCACGAGGTCAGGAGGTCACGACCATCCTGGCTAACACAGTGAAACCCTGTCTCTACTAAAAAAATACAAAAAGAATAGCTGGGTATGGTGGTGGACACCTGTAGTCCCAGCTACTTGGGAGGCTGAGGCAGGAGAATGGTGTGAACCCAGGAGGCAGAGCTTGAATGAGCAGAGATGGAGCCACTGCACTCCAGCCTGGGCGACTGAGTGAGACTCTGTCTCAAAATAATAATAATAATAATAATAATAATGCAACTAACATATGTTGAACAATTATTACCTTTGTGGCAGGCATAGTGTTATAGATGTTTTTATTTAATTCTTCAAATAATGTTTTGAAGCATCTACTCTTATTTCCCACATTTGATACATGTGAACTGGAAGGCTCAGGTAGCTTAAAGAACTTGCCTAGAGTTACGTATCTAACAAGTGGCAGGGGAGAGTAGCAACAGAGTTTGGGGCTGCATTTCATACTGGGTATGTGGTCTAGGAAACCTTCCAGGAAGAAAAAGGTGACAGAAATTTTAAAATGTTTGTACCTTACCTTAGTCTATTCAGGATGCTATAACAAAATACCATAAAGTGGGTGACTTATAAACAATTGATATTCATTTCTTATAGTTCTGAGGCTGAGAAGGCAAAGACCAAGGCACCAGCAGGTTCAGTGTATGATGAGGGTGCACTTTCTGGTTCATAGACAGCACCTTCTTTCTGTGTCCTCACATGGTGGAAGTGAACTCTAGTCTCTCGGCCCCTTACAGGGGCATTACTCTAATTCATGACAGCTCCACACTCAGGACCTAATCACTTCCCTAATGCCCCACCTTCTAATGCCATCACCCTGGGAATTAGTGTTCAACATATGAATTTGGGAGGACACATATATTCAGACCATACTGTACATGTTGTACAGATTGAGATGCCATCCAAGAGAACAAGCCCCAGATAAACATGCAAATATATAAAAGCAACAGAGATTTTGGATTGCATAATTGGACATAGTTCTGACTGGCTCGTACCTAGAGCAGGTGGAAGGAAGTAGTACAGGGAGAAGAACAGGAGGAAGACAAGAAGCAGAAGATTGGGTTGGTCTCTCATCACACTAAGGAGCTATCATGAATTATAAGGGATTCCTGAAGCATTATGAGCAGAAAGAAAAATGACATGGATGAACCTGTTTGTAGAGAACAAATCTTCCTAGTGGAAATCTAAGTTCTTTGCTCCATCTTGTTTCTTCAGGCAAATAAGTTCCTTCAGCATTTCCTGAAGTCACAGTTGGCAATGGAGGAATGCATCCTGCAGGCTGATAAAGACCTGACCTATAGTAGTCAATCCACAATCCCTACAGGAAAGCTTAAGGGATAATGCACATGAACCCTAATAAAGGCATAGTCCCACAGGTCTTCTCTGTTTCTTGCTTTCTTTCCCCCAGCTCACTGGTTGAGTTCTCTGCCACTTCCAGACTTCCCATCTGACTCCTAATAGTGGCCTATCCTCTCTGTGGTCTGTAAGTAATATATTTCCCCTGTTTCATGCACTTTGGTTCCACCTCCTCATTACATCTTACCTCCCTGATATACCCAAACCCAACTCCCCACTACCTTCAACCCACTGAGGGCTCTCCTAGAGAGTGGCTATCTTGGCTTATGACTACTCTCAACAGAGAGTAGTCAAGGTCAAATTAGAGAGAAACCAAACAACAAAAATCAGAGAGAAAGCAGAGCAAGATGGTCAGTTTGAACCCTCCAGAGACCATTACCCCTACCTAGCAACACCAAATTAAACAACTATCCACACAAGAAAGCACCTTCAAAAGAACCAAAAATCATGTGAATGATCACAGTGCCTGGTATTAAAATCATATCAAGGAAAAAGACACTGAAGAGGGTAGGAATGATAGTCTTTAACTGCTGACATCAACCTTTCCCCATTCCCAGCAGTGGCCATGTGGCACAGAGAGAGAATCTATGTGCCTGTGAAAGAGAGAATACACACAGCCCTAAAGAAAAGGACAAAAGCCTGGCTGGATTTGTCACCAGCAGACTGAAGAGCCCCTGGGCCTTGTGTGAACATCAGCAGTAACCAGACAGTAGTTGCTGCAAGTCTTGAGCAAGATTCAGTGCTATGCTGGCTTCAGGTTTGACCCAGTGCAATCCTGGTGGTGGTGATAAGGATGTTTGTGTCACCCTTCCCACAACTCCAGACAGCTCAGCATGGAAAGAGATATTCCATTTGTTTGGGAAAGTAAGAGAAGAGAACAAAAGTCTTTGCTGGGTAATCCATGAAATTGTACTGGATCTTACCTAAGACCACCAAAGCAGTGATGAAGGAGTTTTCTCTTGACCCCTTTGTTGGATTTGCACCAGGCATGCCTGATATGGTTTGGCTGTGTCCCCACCAAAATCTCAACTTGAATTCTATCTCCCAGAACTCCCATGTGTTGTGGGAGGGACAAAGCGGGAGGTAAATCATGGAGGTCTGTCTTTCCAGTGCTATTCTCATAATATGAATAAGTCTCATGAGATCTGAAGGGTTTATCAGGGGTTTTTGCTTTTGCTTCCTCCTCATTTTCTTTTGCTGCCTCCATGTAAGAAGTACTTTTGCCTCCCGCCATGACTCTGAGGCCTCCCCAGCCATGTGGAACTGTAAGTCCAATTAAACCTCTTTTTCTTCCCAGTCCCAGGTATGTCATTATCAACAGCATGAAAATGGACTAATATAGTAAAGTGGTACCAGTACAGTGCAGTGTTGCTGAAAAGATACCCCAAAATGTAGAAGTGACTTTGGAACTGGGTAACAGGTAGAGGTTGGAACAGTTTGGAGGGCTCAGAAGTAGACAGAAAAATCTGGGAAAGTTTGGAACTTCCTAGAGACTTGTTGAATGGCTTTGCCCAAAATGCTGATAGTGATATAGACAATAAGGTCCAGGCTGAGGTGGTCTCAGAGGAACTCAGAGGAGATGAGGAACTTGTGGGGAACTGGAGTAAAGGTGATTCTTGTTATTTTTAGCAAAGAGGCTGACAGCATTTTCCCCCTGCCCTAGAGATTTGTGGAACTTTGAACTTGAGAGAGATGATTTAGGGTATCTGGTGGAAGAAATTTCTAAGCAACAAAGTATTCAAGAGGTGACTTGGGTACTGTTAAAGGCATTCAGTTTTATAAGGGAAACAGAGCACAAAAGTTTGGAAACCTTGCAGCCTGACTATGTGATAGAAAGGAAAAACCCATTTTCTGGGGAGAAATTCAAGCCTGCTGCAGAAATTTGCATAAGTAGCAAAGAGCCTAATGTTAATTCCCAACACCGTGGGGAAAATGTCTCCAGCCCATGTCAGAGACCTTCAGAGCAGACCCTTCTGTCACAGGCCTGAAGGCCCAGGAGGAAAAAGTGGTTTCTTGGGCCAGGCCCAGGGTCCCGGTGCTGTGTGTAGCCTAGGGACTTGGTGCCCTGTGTCCCAGCCACTCCAGCTGTAGCTGAAAGGGGCCAACATACAGCTTGAGCTGTGGATTCAGAGGGTGGAAGGCTCAAGCCTTGGAAGCTTCCACATGGTGTTGAGCCTGTGGGTGCCCAGAAGTCAAAAATTGAGGTTTGGGAACCTCCACCTAGATTTCAGAAGACGTATGGAAACTCCTGGATGCCCAGGCAAAAGTTTGCTGCAGGGGTGGGGCCCTCATGGAGAACCTCTTATAGGGCAGTGCAGAAGGGAAATGTGCGTTCAGAGCCCCCACACAGAGTCCCTACTGGGGAACTGCCTAGTGGAACTGTGAGAAGAGGGCCACTGTCTTCCAGACCCCAGAATGGTAGATCCACTGACAGCTTGCACTGTGCACCTGGAAAAGCCACAGACACTCAACACCAGCCAATGAAAGCAGCCAGAAGAGAGGCTGCACCCTGCAAAACCACAGAGGTGGGGCTACCCAAGACCATGGGGACCCACCTCTTGCATCAGCATGACCTGGATGTGAGATCTGGAGTCAAAGGATATCATTTTGGAGCTTTAAAATTTGACAGCCCTGCTGGATTTTGGACTTGCATGGGCCCTTTTCCCCCTCTATTTTGGCCAAATTTCTCCCATTTTGGAACAGCTGTACTTACTCAGTCCCTGTACCCCACTGTATCTAGGAAGTAACTAGCTTGATCTTGATTTTACTGGCTCATAGGCAGAAGGGGCTTGTCTTGTCTCAGATGAGACTTTGGACTGTGGACTTTAAGGTTAATGCTCAAATGAGTTAAAACTTTGGAGGACTTTTGGGAAGGCATGATTGGTTTTGAAATGTGAGGACATGAGATTTAGAGGGGCCAAGGACAGAATGATATGGTTTGGCTGTGTCCCCACCAAAATCTCAACTTGAATTGTATCTCCCTGAATTTCCACATGTTATGGGAGGGACCCACAGGGAGGTAATTGAATCACGGGGCTGGTCTTTCCCGTGCTATTCTCATGATAATGAATAAGTCTCATGAGATCTGATGGGTTTATCAGGGGTTTTCACTTTTGTTTCCTCCTCATTTTCTCTTGCCACACACACTGCACCTAACAATCACACAGGGTGAGAATAAGCTGCAGCCACCACCCGGGCCTCAGGGTAGTCTTGGGGGCCAGCTCTTTCCCCTGTTAAAGGAATTTATTTGCATAGAACAAGAAGATTTTCTCTCCAGGCACCTCTGCCAACACTTATGCTTAAACCGTCTCATTTTTCCTTTTCTCCACCATGTCAGGAAGTCATAGCCCTGCAAATACAGGGAACTTTTCTATGTGAGAGGGTTTTCTTTTTCCTACCTTAACACTCTGCTTACCATAGGGATGAAACAGAGGGGTGATCCCACCAGCGGCTGGCTGCAAATTTGGCAAGGGCCATCTGGGACTTAATATAAAGGAATCCATGCACTCCCCTGAGACATATTTTTGTCCCAAACTCAATTCCAAGCTTCAGGTTGAAGTCCTAGGTCTGAGGGATTCAAAAACTAGGTCCGAGGGATTCAAAAGCAGGTAACAATGGAAGATACGTGCACAACTTAGGTGGGCAAAACTAATCCTGCCAATTAAGCCCCTGTTTCATGGATAGAGGTCATGGTAGTATCCATGGCATAAATGAGGTCCAGGAAACTCAAAGGTTATCAACAGCCAGGAGGATAGACAGTGTAGGTAAATGCAAATAACTCCTTCCTTCTAGGCCCCCTGCTTCATGGGTGCAGGTCACACCAAGTCTGTGTCACCAGGACTTGGGGATGAAAAGATGGAAGAGAAAAGGGGACATTCTTCTCTCTCTCCCTCACACACCCTGAGCTTTTGCTGAAAGAGAGAAAGGAATTAAGGAATGCTTATTTTTCTCTCTTTCAGATGGGTAACTAGCTATCATCAGTCTATACTCCTCTGAAGTGTATCCTGAATCATTGGGACTGCTTTGACCCTCAGACTCTGGAGAAAAAATACCTCATGGCCCTTTGCACAAAAGTTTGGCAAAATTATGATTTGCAGGATGGACTGGCTTGGTCTCAGGAAGGAACCATTCATTTTGACACCATCCTGCAGCTGGATTTTTTCTGTAAACATAAGGGCAAATGGTCTGAGGCTTTCTATGTGCAGGCTTTCTTCACCTTACAGTATAATTCGGACCTTTGCCAACATTGCAGGATTGATCCAGCCTCCTGTTTGTCATCTCAGGAGAGGCTGCCAAGGGACAATCCCAGGGAACTAAAGGAACAAACCCCAGAGGCATGTCTAGCAGGGGAACACGCTTTCTCTGGCCCTGCTCCTCTGGGTCCACCCCATCGTCCCCCTCCAGTTTCTCTCTCTTGTTTGCCCCCTCCTAGAAATCCTCACTCTAGACAGGCCCCAGTCTCACTCCTGCCCCTACAACAGATGCCTAGTGAATATGGCCTCAGTAAGGTCCAAGTCCCCTTGTCTCTACAGGACTTAAGGCAAATGAAGGGGAATCTTGGCAAATTTTCAGATGACCCTGACAGATATATAAAGGCTTTCCAGAATTTCACCCAAGTATTTGAACTGTCCTGGAAAGATGTTATTACTTTTGAACCAAAGCCTGACAGATACTGAGAAGCAGGTTGCTCTCTGCTTCTCAGAGAGAAGAGAAGCAGCAGAGAGATTTGGGGATGGCATCAGGGAAGGCGGCAAACTTTATCCAACTGAAGAGAAGCAGTACCAGTGGATGACCCTGGATGGGATCCCAATGATGAGATGGGAGACTGGAAGAGGAGGCACTTTCAGGCATGCATAATGGAGGGCTGATGTAGGGCTAGGACCAAGCTTTTCAATTATACCAAGTTCTGCATGATAGACCAGGAATTTGATAAGAATCCCACTGCCTTCCTAAAAATGCTAAGCACACCTTTCTATCTCCTGATTCAGCCGAAGGACAACTTATCTTGAAGGATAAATTTATTACCCAGGCATTCCCCGATATCAGGAGGAAGTTTCAGAAACAGACCCTGGGACCAGATAGAATTTAGAGAACCTCCTGAAAGTGACCACCTATGTTTTTTTAATAGAGATAGGGAGGCCCAGCAGAGAGAGAGGAAATACAGGAAAGAGACAGAGGCTTTAATGGCCACCACGAAAGCCCTGAAACCCCATAATTCCCAGGGTGCACCTGTTAACTGCTACAGATACAGAAAGCCAGGACATTTCAAGAAGGATTACCCAGGGAGCATGAGGAAGCCACCTCAAGCCTGTCCAGTCTGCATCGGGGGCAACTGGAAGGTGGACTGTCCCCAGGGATGTTGGTCACTGGGTCCAGAACCAATCACCCAAATGGTCCAGCAGCAAGACTGGTGGGACCCTGGGCTCCTCTCCCCACCTCCAGTGGTCCAGACCTCCATTACCATCCAGGGACCCTGGGTGAATTCTGGAAATGGAAAGGAGGAAATTGGATCTCCTTTTGGAACACCAGGGCTGGTCTCTCGCTTCTCCTGTCTAATCTGGGCCCCCTCTTCTCTCTTAACATGACCATGACGGGTGTTTCAGGGGAGCCTTTAACCCGATATTTTTCCCAACCACTTAATTGTAGTTGGAGAGACCTTTTGTTCACCCATGCTTTTCTAATTATGCCTGAAAGCCCAGCTCCTTTGTGGAGAAGAGATATTCTGGCCCATGTGGGGACCACCATCCTGATGGCCCCTGGGAAAACTCTTTGTCTCCCCATAGTACAGACCAATATTAACCCAGAAGTTTGGGCAACTTGAGGGAAGATTGGCTAAGCTACAACCACCATACTGGTCCAGGTCCACCTTAAGAATCCCACCTCCTTTCCTAACGAGAAACAATATCCCCTGAAACCAGAGGTTAGGAAAGGACTAGAAGCCACTATCGATAACTTGAAGATGCAGGGCCTCCTCAAACCCTGCAACAGTGGTCTAATACCCCGATATTGGGCATACAAAAACCCAACAGGGAATGCAGGCTAGTTCAGGACCTGTGCCTCATTCATGAGGCTGTGGTTCCGATACACCCGGTGGTTCCCAATCTGTATACCCTGCTAGCTCAAATACCTGAGGAAGCTAAAATGTTCACAGTCCTGACCTAAAGGATGCCTTCTTCTGCATACCATTACACCCTGACTCCCAGTATTTGCTTGCATTTGAGGATCCTTCTAACCAAATCACCAAGTTAATCTGGTTGGTATTACTTCAGGGGTTCCAAGACAGCCCTCACTTGTTTGGGGAGGCATTATCAAGAGACCTCTCTGAGTTCCTTTACTCTCAGGTTAAAGGTTTGCAACATGTGGATGACCTTCTCCTCTGTGCTCCAAATGAGGAAATCTCTCAGGAGGGCAGTAAGGCTCTTCTAAATTTTCTGGCTAATCGAGGATATAAAGTGCCAAAATCTAAAGCTCAGTTCTGTCAGACTTCAGTGAAGTACCTAGACCTGGTCTTGTCAGAGAGAACCAGGGCACTGGGCAAAGCAGGATTAAACCCGTCTTCTCCCCTGCCCGCCACCCCCGTTTCCTGACCCCGAAACCCTCAAGAAACTGCAAGGCTTCTTAGACATTACAGGATCCTCCAGACTATGGATACCTGGGTATGGTGAAATAGCTTGTTCCTTATATCACCTAATAAAGGAGACTCAGGCAGCTAAAACTCACTGTCTTATTTGTGAACTGTAGGCTAGAAAGGCCTTTGACCAACTAAAATAAGCTTGCTTAAGGCACCAGCCTTTAGTCTCCCCATGGGGAAAACATGTCATCTTTATGTGTCAGAAAGAAAGGGAATGGCACTGGGAGTTCTACCACAGACCCAGGGCTCAGCCCAGCAGTCTGTAGGCTCCCTGAGTGAGGAACTAAATTTGGTAGCCAAAGGATGGCCAGCCTCACTCCTGGTAATCACAGCAGTAGCCCTGCTGGTACCAGAGGCAACTAAGTTAACCATGAGGAATAACTTAACCATTCGTACCCCACATAATGTGGGAGGACTACTGCCTTCTAAGGGAAGTCTCTGGCTAACATACAACTGACTCCTCAGGTATCAATCTCTGTTATTAGAAGAATCTTCAGTTCAATAAAGGATCTGTCCCTCCCTAAATCCAGTCACCTTCCTCCCAGAGGAAGCTGAGGAGCTTGAACATGACTGCAAGCCAAATAGTACAAACCTATGCAGCCAGAGAAGACCTCAAGGAAACCCCTTAGAGAACCCATGCTGGATTCCCTTTGCAGATGGAAGCTCTTTGGTAGAACAAGGAACCCAAAAAGCAAGGTATGCAATAGTTACTCTGAATGATATTGTTGAGAGCACAGCTCTCTTCTCAGGTACAAGAGCTTAACTAGCCAAACTAATCACCCTCACAAGGGCATTTGAATTAAGCAAAGGAAAAACAGCCAACATTTATACTGATTCTAAGTACACTTTCCTAGTCCTACATATCCATGGCACTATCTGGAAAGAGAGAATCTTCCTCACAGCCAATGGGTCTCCTATTAAATACCATCAGGAGATAAATAGACTATTATCCTCCATTTTCCTCCCATGGAAAGTGGCAGTAATACATTGTAAAGGCCACCAAAGAGGGATAGATAAAATAACTGACAGAAATAGGCTGGTGGGCTGAGCAGCTAAATCAGCAGGAAGGGGGTCCCAGATCTCTGACCCACTTGAATCCCCACTAATCTGGGAAGGCCCCGTCAGAGAAATAAAACCTCAATATTCTTTTTTGAATATAGAAGGGGCCACCTCTCAGGGATACATCTTTCAGTCCTCAGCATGGCTACAACTGGAGGATGGCAAGCTTCATCTACTGACTGCCAACCAGTGGAAAGTTCTTAAAAGGATAAAATCTATCAACTGGCCCAGAGATTGTTCTCAGGTAAAAAACTGATAGAAATGGTTAAACAGGTTGTTAATGCTTGTGAGACCTGCCTTAGAAACAATCCTCTTAATTGACAGCTTCTTCCCTCAGGAACCCAAAGTATAGGAGGCTACCCAGAGGAAGACTGGCAAATGGATTTCACTCATATGCCAAAAGCAAAGGGCATCCAGTACCTCCTAGTATGGATAGATAATTCACTAACTGGGTAGAAACATTTCCATGTCAAACAGAGAAAGCCTCTAAGGTGACAAAAGTACAAATCAATGAGATAATTCCTTGCCTTGGACTCCCTAACTACCTCCAGAGCAATAATGGTCCCTTGCTCAAGGTGGCTGTCACCCAAGGGTTCTCAAACTCACTAGGCACACAGTACCATCTTCATTGCGTCTGGAAACCACAATCCTCAGGAAAGGTAGAAAAGACAAATGATATTATCAAAGGCATCTCAGGAAACTATCTTAGGAGGCTCACCTCCCCTGGATTACCCTTCTCCCCGTAGCCCTACTGCGTATTAGAAACACTCCTTCAAAGATAGGTTTGTGTCCCTTCAAAATGATGTATGGACATCCTTTTCTCACCAATGATTTCTTGCTGGACCAAGAAACCTCTGATTTAATTAAACACATAACCTTTTTGGCCCATTTCCAACAGGAACTGAAACAACTGTCAGAGGCCCAATCCCATGAACCAAGGCCACTTCTATTAAACCCAGGGGTCCTAGTGCTAGTGAAGGTACTTCCTTCCCTCTCTCCCTCTATAGGTCCAGGTTGGGAGAGACCTTTCACTGTACTTCTTTCTACTCCTATGGCAGTGAAGGTCACTGGAATAGAGTCTTGGGTTCATTATACTAGATTAATGGCCTGGAAAGCCAATGGAGTCACCTGAGGTGACTCTGTCAACCCAAAAGAGCACTCAAAGTACCAGTGTGAAGAGATTGGGGACCTCAAGCTAAAAATCACAAAAGATAAGTGTTAATAATTAACCTTCCATGGATATCCTCTTTATAGTCTTTCCCATGCTTGCTGTTCTTACCTTTGTTCTGTTCTATACAATGAGGCACAATATTTTTTTCAGAATGATTAGTATATTTCACTTCTTATTGCTATAATATTTGGCAGTAGATTCCTTCCTTGTATAATACACATGTTTAACCCATGCATACTTAACCTTATAAAAACTTACTTTTTTTTCTCTCACCTAGAGGCTATCAAACTCCAAATGGTCAGGCAATGGAACCCCAGATGAATGGCTCCCTTCTGCTTGGGACCCCTAGATAGACCTCTGGGAGAAATCTGACTGCTGTTTTCCCTGAAACAATGCCCCTTATTAGCAGGAAGTAGCTAGGATTGGTCATTGTCCATATTCTAATGGCAGTTAGATGTGCCTCTTCAGAGGGGAGAAATGATACAGACAGGAAACAGGGAAATACTGGTTAGAAGAAGGTGGTTCCCCAGGAAAGACCCTGCCCTCAAGCCTGAAAAACTATGGCCCTAAATGAGAATAGGCATTCTGTTTTTGCAACAAAAAGTTGTCTTTTGGCCCACCACACACCCCTATTCTGTACCCATATAAACCTCAAACCCCCAATTCCACAAGGAGACATAAAGGAGAGCAGAATGGCAGAACAGCAGAGCAGAGAGGAGAAGGAGCATCTGAATATCGAGAGTTCAGTTGGAAATGGTTGGAGAGATTGGCCACTAGACAGGCAAACTCCAGAAGAAGATTATCTTCCCACTCCATCCCCTTTCCAGCTCCCCATCCATCCCACTGACAGCCACCTCTACCACTCAATAAAACCCCTGCATTCACCATCCTCAAGTCTGTGTGTGAACTGATTCTTCCTGGACAATGAACAAGGACCTGAGTACCAAGGGGGCACTAAGCTGGTTAAAACATAAGCCATCTGCAGATGGCAAAGCTAAAAAAAGTGCACTGTAACACACACCCATTTGGGCTTTAGGAGTCACAGGCACCCACCTCTAGATGCTACCATGGGGCCGGAGCCCTAAAGTGCATATCCCAGCTCCTGCACCTGCCTGACTGCCTGCTCATGTTCCTGTAAAGGGATTGAGCACATACGATGGCTGAAAAGATGAGACATACCCTGTCACATGTCCTGTGATGGGGGTCACGGGACTCTCCCATTTCACTACTGGACACTGGCTCTGAGCTGACATTGATTGCAAGGGACCCAAAACATCATTGTGTTCTTCCACTTAAAGTAGGAGCCTATGGAGGTCAGGTAATTAATGAAGTTTTAGCTCAGGTCCAACCTACAGTGCGTCTGGTGTGTCCCTGGACTCATCCTGTGGTCGTTTCCCCAGTTTCAGCATGCATAATTGGCAAAGACATACTTAGCAGATAGCAAAACCACCACATTGGCTCCATGAATGGTAGAGTGAGGGCTAATTATGGTGTGAAAGGCCAAATGGAAGCCATTAGAGCTGCCTCTACCTAGAAAAATAGTAAACCAAAAAGAATATTGCATCCCTGGCAGAGATTAGTGCCACAACAAGATCTTGAAAAATGCAGGGGTGGTGATTCCCACCACATCCCCATTCAACTCTCCACTTGGCCTGTGCAGAAGACAGATGAATCTTGGAGAATGACACTGGATTATTGTAAGCTTAACCAAGTGGTGACTCCAATTGCAGCTGCTGTACCAGATGTGGTTTCATTGTTTGAGCAAATTAACACATCTCCTGGTACCTGGTATGTAACCATTGATTTGGCAAATGCCTTTTTGTCCATTCCTGTCCATAAGGCCCACCAGAAGCAATTTGCCTTCAGTTGACAAGGCCAGCAATATACCTTTACTGTCCTACCTCAGCAGTATATCAACTCTCTGGCTTTGTGTCATAATCTTGTTTGGAGTGATTTTGAATGCTTTTGTCTTCTACAAGATATGACGCTGGTCCATTACATTGATGACATTATGCTGATTGGATCCAGTGAGCAAGAAGTAGCAATCACACTGAACTTACTGAAGTCTGTTGAGATATTTCTTCCAAGGTGAATGATAAGTTTCTGCATTTGGCCCCTCCTACAACCAAGAAAGAGATGTAACGCTTAGTGGGCCTATTTGGATTTTGGAGGCAACACATTTCTCATTTGGGTGTATTACTCTGCCCCATTTATCAAGTTACCTGAAAGGCTGCCAGTTTTGAGTGAGGACCAGAACAGGAGAAGGCTTGGCAACTGGTCCATGCTGCTGTGCAAGCTGCTCTGCCACTTAAGCCATATGACCCAGCATAGTGCTAGAGGTGTCAGTGGCAGATAGGGATGCTATTTGAAGCCTTTGTCAGGTCCTCATAGGTGAATCACAGTGGAGGCCTCTGGGATTTTGGAGCAAGGCCCTGCCATCTTTTGCAGATAACTACTCTCCTTCTGAGAGGCAGCTCTTGGCCTGTTACTAGGCTTCGGTGGAAACTGAACATTGGACTATGGGTCATCAAGTCACCATGCGACCTGAACTGCATATCATGAACTGGGTGCTTTCTGACCCATCTAGTCATAAAGTGGGTCATGCACAGCAGCATTCCATCATCAAATGGAAGTGGAATATTAGTGATCAGGCTCGAGCAGGTCCTGAAGGCACAAGTAAGTTACAAGAGGAAGAGGCTCAAATGCCCACGGTCACCACTCCTGCCACCCTGCCTTCTCTCCCCCAGCCTGCACTGATGGCCTCCTGGTGAGTTCCCTATGGTCAGTTGACAGAAGAACAGAAGACAAGGGCCTGATTTACAGATTCTGCACGATATGCAGGCACCACTAGAAAGTGGACAGCTGCAGCACTAGAGCCCCTCTGTAGCACTACAGCCGGTTTCTGTCCCTGAAGGACATTGGTGAAGGAAAATCTTCCCAATGGGCAGAAAATTAAGCAGTGCAACTGGTGTGCACTTTGCATAGAAGGAGAAATTGCCAGATGTGTGATTATATACTGATTGATGAGCTGTAGCCAGTGGTTTGGCTAGATGGTCAGGGACTTGGAAGAAGCATGACTGGAAAATTGATGATAAAAAAAATTGGGGGAACAGGTATGTGGATGGATCTCTCTGAGTGGTCAAAAACTGAAGATATTTGTATCACATGTGAGTGCTCACCAATGGGTGACCTCAGCAGAGGGAGATTTTAATAATCAAGTGGATAGGATGACTCGTTCTGTGGACACCACTCAGCCTCTTTCCCCAGCCACCCCCGTCATCACTTAATGGGCCCATGAACAAAGTGGACATGGTGTCAGGGGTGGAAGTTATGCATGGGCTCAGCAACATGGACTTTCACTTACCAAGGCTGACCTGACTATGGTCACCACTGAGTGCCCAATTTGCCCTTGGCAGAGACCAACACTGAGCCCTTGATATGGCACCATTCCTTGGGGTGATCAGCCAGCTACTTGGTGGCAGGTTGATGGATGCCCTCTTCCATCATGAAGAGGGCAGTGGTTTGTCCTCACCAGAATACACTTACTCCAGAGATGGGTTTGCCTATCCTGCACACAATGCTTCTGCCAAGAATACCATCAGTGGACTCATGGACTGCCTTAATCACTGTCATGGTATTCCATATAGTATTGCCTCTGACCAAGGCACTGACTTTATGGCTAATGAAGTGCAGCAGTGGGCTCATGCTCATGGAATTTCCTGGTTTTACGATGTTCTCTATCATCTTGAAGCAGCTGGATTGATAGAATGGTGGAATGGCATCCTGAAGTAATAATTACAATGCCAACTAGGTAACTATACTTTGCAGGGCTGGGGCAAAGTTCTCCAGAAGGCCGTGTATGCTCTGAATCAGCATCCAATATATAGTACTGTTTCTCCCACAGCCAGGATTGATAGGTCCAGGAATCACGGGGTGGAAGTGGAAGTGGCACCACTCACCATCACCCCCAGTGACCCACTAGCAAAATTTTTGCTTCCTGTTCCCATGACATTACATTCTGCTGGCCTAGAGGTCTTAGTTACAGAGAGAGGAATGCTGTCACCAGGAGACACAACAATGATTCCATTAAATTGGAAGTTAAGATTGTCACCTGGACACTTTGGGCTCCTTCTACCTCTGAGTCAACAGGCTAAGAAGGGAGTTACAGTGTGGGCTGGGGTGACTGAGCCAGACTATCAAGATGAAATCAGTCTACTACTCCACAATGGAGGTAAGGAAGAGTATGCATGTGAGATCCCTTAGGGAATCTCTTAGGATTATCATGCCCTGTGATTAAGGTCAATGGGAAACTACAACAGCCCAATTCAGACAGGACTACAAATGGCCTAGACCATTCAGGAATGAAGGTTTGGGTCACTTCACCAGGTAAAAAACAACGACCTGCTGAGGTGCTTGCTGAAGGCAAAAGAGATATAAAATGGGTAGTAGAAGAAGGTAGTCATTAATACCAGCTATGACCACGTGACCAGTTGCAAAAATGAGGACTATAATTGTCATGAGTATCTCCTCCTTATTTTGTTAAGCACATGGTTGTACATGTGTACACTTGTTCTAAGAAAATATATTCATTTTATTTCCTTTTTTCATTTGTCATGTGACATAAGATTTATTGACTTCATGTCAGCATTTAAGTGTTGTTAACTTTGTGTAATAGCATTTGGATTGGGGATTGGTGCATTTCCGATTGTACAAAGGATAGTTAGTTGTATTATGTTAGGTGTAATTATGACCCTATTATTTTCTTTATTTAAAAAATATGTATGATTTCAGGAGATGTGTATGTGTTCAAGTTGACAAGGGGTGGACTTGTGATGGTTAATACTGAGTGTCAACTTGATTGGATTGAAGGATGTAAAGTATTGATCCTCGGTGTGTCTGTGAAGGTGCTGACAAAGGAGATTAACATTTGAGTCAGTGGACTAGGAGAGGCAGACCCAACCTCAGTCTGGTTGGGTAGCATCTAATCAGCTGCCAGCATGGCTAGGATAAAAGCATCCAGAAGAACATGGAAGGACTAGACTAGCTAAGTCTTCTGGCGTCCATCTTCTTCCCATACTGGATGGTTTCTGCCCTTGAACATTGAACTCCAAGTTCTTCAGCTTTTAGACTCTTGGACCTACACCACTGGTTTGCCAGTGGCTCTCAGGCCTTCAGCCACAGACTGAAGGCTGCACTGTCGACTTCCCTACTTTTGAGGTTTTAGGACTCGGACTGGCTTTTTTGCTCCTCAGCTTCCACACGGCCTATTGCGGGGCTTCACCTTGTGACTGTGTGAGCCGATACTCCTTAATAAACTCCCTTTCATATATACATGTATCCTATTAATCCTGTCCCTCTAGAGAACGCTGAATTTCATTTACTGAGTGTTTTGAATATTCTTTGCTCTCATATGCTAACATAACAGGGGAAAACTTAAAATGGAAGTATTCTCTTTGTCTTCTAAGGCCAATAACTTTTATTAGAACTTAAAATTAATAAATCGGTTTTGTTATTTATTAGCATTCAGTACCAATTTACATTTATAATTCATAAAACATTTTCTTAGTCATTGCAGAATTTGATTTAAAAAATAATAATCCTGGCCGGGCGGGGTGGCTCACACCTGTAATCCCAGCACTTTGGGAGGCAAAGGTGGGCGGATTATAAGGTCAGGAGATTAAGACCATCCTGGCTAACATGGGGAAACCCGTCTCTGCTAAAAAAAATATGAAAAAATTAGCCAGGCGTGGTGGCAGGCACCTGTAGTCCCAGCTACTCAGGAGGCTGAGGCAGGAGAATGGCATGAACCCAGGAGTCGGAGCTTGCAGTGAGCCGAGATAGTGCCACTGCACTCCAGCCTGGGTGACAGAGCGAGACTCCATATCAAGAAAAAAAAAATCCTTCTAGGTATCACCATTATACACATATAACCAGTAAGGAAGCATACTCAGAGTTTAAGCACACAACTAGTGCACGGCAGAGCTAGGACTCAAACTCATGTCTTCCAACTCCAGCATCTATGCATGATAAGGGCTTGATGAAAGAAGCAACTTTGGGAACATATACGAATTTAAATTATTCCTATTACTTTTAATAAGTTAAAATGATCCTACATATTTCAAAATGTCTAATTAAAACATTTTGATAATGTCTTTTTAAAATACACCATCTGTGATTCAAATATCGTACATAAATAACATTAATGATTAATCTGTGGTTCATTTTTAGTATCTACATTATTAACTCATAGTCAGAGTGAATTACAATCCTAGTCTAAAAAGTTCACCAACAAATACATCTATCATTAAAGGAAAAATTTCTCAAAGTTGTTCTTTTAGCTAATTATTAATAAGATCTTGAAAGTAAACTTTTTCAGTTGTACCAAGTTGATATGTAATAACACATCAGGTTGGGGAAGTATTTTAACTACAGCATTGTCTTTACTCATAAACTCTTATGTTAGCATATGGAAAATTACATTTAAGAAGACCTTCCTCCCTGCCCCTGTCAGCAATTGATAACTGTGTTACAAAGATTTCTTCCACTGTTATTCTAAAATGCAAACCTGGTTTGTAACCAACAAAAACTAACTGGAGAGAGAGTGGTGCGTTATTACTGTTATGCAAATGGAGATTCAATCCTGATTCTCAGAATGTGTTTCTATAAAGCAGACAATTATACTAGGTGCGAAAGTACCATGCTGGGTTTTTTGAACTGAGCAGAAGTAGCGCTGCATTTTAGGGACCACAAAATAAACCCAGAGACTGTTTCACTAATTAAAGAACAATGCTCATTTATCACTACAAAGAAGAGGCCAAAATATTTTCTAATTCTCTTTGTAACTTTTTTGTGACACATGGGTCATTTGAAACATGTGGATATTTTTCTAGTTCTTTCTCATTACTGATTCCTAGCTTAATTTATTGTGTCCAAAGATATACTCTGTATGACTTCACCCCTTTGAAATTTGTGGAGAATTTATTTTAAGGCTCTGATATTTATATACATAAGAATTCAGAAATATTTTGTCTTTCTCTTGAATTAAAACATTTATCATTTTGAAATGACTCTCTTTATCTCCTTTCTTTTCTCCTGCTCGTCTTCTTCCCCTCCTGCTTCTCCTTTCCTCCTCTTTCTTCCTTCTCCTTTCACATACTATACATACATTGCTCTAGACAAAGCAAAAGAGGTTGACTTTTAATTTATGAAAAATGTTAATCCAATTGCTCTGAAAGAAAGTTGAATGATTTATAAAAACTATGTCAATCTCATTTTAAGAAAACAGCGTATATTTCATATGACTTCATGTGATGGGTGCATTCAGGTGGCGGGAACTTAATGACACCGCCAGTTTGCTGTGACACACAGTTCTTTCTTTGTGGATGAGGATGTGTCTGCTAACCACCAAATACCTTCATTTACCAATATCACAGGGGATATCACTGGGAAGACTGCTTTGTATGACCTGTCCTAACACAATTTTTCTGTTAATTTGATCTGGGTTTTTCCTTCCCACAGCAGGTTCAATATTACACTAAACTTCATCGAGGACAAAAGGATTCTTCCCTAGCACAGAAATGCAGGAATATGGCATTAGGGTTTCAACACCAGTTGATGGACTGGCTATTGCCCTAAATGCTGTTATCCATGACTAGAGCATTTGTTACATTTATCTTTCCGAACAGATATTGATCAATGTCTATTTTCCTACCAACAATAGAAAATACGTGTTTATTGAGCCCTCATCCTCTGCCAGCATTATAGAAGTGTGTATCATAGAGGTATTTAGTCCCCAATTTTATATAATCATCCTGTTTAAAGGAGCTAAATTGGATGACACAAATGGTCATTGCTCAAAGGAAGCTGAAATACTCCTGTCATTTGTATGTTCATAAACACTTGCAAAATACTTCCTAAGACTTCTCTAATCCTCAGGATGACTTCATGGACAGCTATTATAATAAAGAGCTTCTAGTAGAGGGAACTGAAGTTTAGAGATGTTAAGTAATTTATCCAAGTTCCCTTTAGCGGTGGTAGAGTAGGGTGCCAGGGCATAGTAGAAAGGGCATGGTGTCAGAGTCCTGAATTCAAGTTCCACCATTTCCATCATTTCCTAACTGTGGTACCTTGGACAGGTTTCTTAAATATATCTGAGCCTGCTTTTGATATGTCTTGGCTTTGACACAGGGTTCTTGATGGTTTTAAATTAATGAGTGTGGAAGTGTCTGGAACCTGAAAAGTGTTGTCAGAGTGTGAGTCACTATTATTTAATCTTGAGGTAAGTGACGACAGTGTCACAGACCACATTTCAAGTCAACAGAACTGGCTCTAATTAGCAAGTGCTCCATGAATTTGAGTGTGTTACTTGAGCTCTCTGGGTATCTGTCCCCTCAGCTGTAAAATATGTATTATAATGCAACCTTTTATATTGTGAATATTGACCAACACAGCAGAGGTGAAGTGTGGAGCATGGCTCACAGGAGGCACTTGATGAATGTCAAGGCTCCTCTTTCTGACTTCAGACCACTGTCTGTTAGGACAGCACTATCTACTCAGGAGAGCACTGCCTGGCTTAGTATAACACAGAACAGCTGTAATGGACCATGCACTATTCCATGGGTGAGAAATCTTACATAGAGTGGTGTGTATCATACATATCAGAGCCTTTTTCAGGTCACAGAGCTAATGGCAGAGTTGAGAGTTGAGCTCCATTCTGATTTCAAATCCAGTACTTTTGTACGGTATTACAGTAATCTCAGTAACAGCATTCTTTTTACTATCCTTGCCCTATAGAAGTGATTCATATTAAGAGCACCTCAGTATATGTAGATAACATTGCTAGTGCAGTTGAATCAAACCTGAATTGTTCTACATCACAAATAGCCAGTATAGGAGTTTAAGCACAGAAAGGGTTTCTTTGTATATCTTCCAGTATTCACTGCAACCGAATCACAGAAATTATTTGGTTTCTATGCCTGGTGTTCATGCCTGTGCTCTCTTGGAAACAAGTTATCCACTTTTAATCTGTACGTTTTACTTGTCTTTTAAATTCCCTGTACCTATCATTTCAGATATTTTACACTTATTATTATTATTATTATTATTATTATTATTATACTTTAAGTTTTAGGGTACATGTGCACAATGTGCAGGTTAGTTACATATGTATACATGTGCCATGCTGGTGTGCTGCACCCATTAACTCGTCATTTAGCATTAGGTATATCTCCTAATGCTATCCCTCCCCTCTCCCCCCACCCCACAACAGTCCCCAGAGTGTGATGTTCCCCTTCCTGTGTCCATGTATTCTCATTGTTCAACTCCCATCTATGAGTGAGCACATGCGGTGTTTGGTTTTTTGTCCTTGAGATAGTTTACTGAGAATGATGATTTCCAATTTCATCCATGTCCCTACAAAAGACATGAACTCATCATTTTTTATGGCTGCATCCAGGAGCTGGTTTTTTGAAAGGATTAACAAAATTGATAGACTGCTAGCAAGACTAATAAAGAAAAAAAGAGAGAAGAATCAAATAGACGCAATAAAAAATGATAAAGGGGATATCACCACCGATCCCACAGAAATACAAACTACCATCAGAGAATACTACAAACAACTCTAAGCAAATAAACTAGAAAATCTAGAAGAAATGGATAAATTCCTCGACACATACACTCGCCCAAGACTAAACCAGGAAGAAGTTGAATCTCTGAATAGACCAATAACAGGCTCTGAAATTGTGGCAATAATCAATAGCTTACCAACCAAAAAGAGTCCAGGACCAGATGGATTCACAGCCGAATTCTACCAGAGGTACAAGGAGGAACTGGTACCATTCCTTCTGAAACTATTCCCATCAATAGGAAAAGAGAGAATCCTCTTTAACTCATTTTATGAGGCCAGCATCATCCTGATACCAAAGCCGGGCAGAGACACAACCAAAAAAGAGAATTTTAGACCAATATCCTTGATGAACATCGATACAAAAATCCTCAATAAAATACTGGCAAACTGAATCCAGTAGCACATCAAAAAGCTTATCCACCATGATCAAGTGGGCTTCATCCCTGGGATGCAAGGCTGGTTCAATATACGCAAATCAATAAATGTAATCCAGCATATAAACAGAACCAAAGACAAAAACCACATAATTATCTCAATATTTTACACTTGTTGACTGTAAGATGCAATGGAAAGAGCCTAGCACTGAGGAAATCAAGAAATGCAAATTCCGTTTTCAAATTTGGCATTACCTAGCTGTTGCACCTTATTAGAAACATAACTACTACTCCTACAACAGCTTGAAATGTTACAGGTAGATAGATAGGCATGAGTGGGACAGGAGAGGCCTCTCCCCCAATGCAGTAGAAATGTTCGGTGATAGGTAAGCAATTTTCACATTGCATTTCTAAAAGTGATAAATTGGCAGCTGGTGTCAGGGAGAGACCCTTTCCTGATGGCCCACACCTGTTAACATTAAAATGTTAACTAAATGCAGACCCCAGGGAGAAGCAACTTCCTGGGCATGCAGTTAAGAGACAAAGTGGTGAAATATGACCTTCCAGTTACACTCCACCAGAAAAGGGAAGAAAGCCTCAGATGGGCATGCACACGACTTCGTAAACACACTGCATGTGCTCAATTCCCAAGGTTAAGAAGAGCACTGCACATGCAGGCAGCCCACCCTAAGGGAAGAATCCTGGGAAAGAGATCAGCCTATCAAGCTCTGGGATCAAGGTTAAAGGCTCTTTTTCTCTCTTTGATCTTCAGGTGCCCACATGGATTTCTTTTAAGGGTTGTTTCCTTTCTTTCCTCTTCTAAAGCCTTTTTAATAAACTTCCCCTTCTGCTCTGGAACTTGCCTCAGTCTCTTTTTCTGCTTTATGCCCCTCAGTCAAATTCTTTCTTCTGAGAAGACAAGGGCTGAAGTTGCTGCAGACCCCCATGAATATGCTATCAGTAACTCAGGGTAACTCAGATCTCTTCCACCACTAACAGAAATACCACGAAGTGAGTCTGAATTATTACTAACTATATTAGTTTATTGTTGCCACTGTAACAAATTACCACAAAGTTAGTAGCTTAAAAGAACACAAATGTAATCTCTTAGTTCTAGAGGGAGGTCAAGGTGTTGAGTCCTCCTGGGGACTCTAGAGGAAAATCCATTTCCTCACCATTTTCAGCCCTTAGAGGCCCCTGCACTCCTTGATCATGGCCCCTTCCTGGGATCACTTCCACCTCTTGCTTCATTATCATGTCTCCTACTCCTCTCTGACTTCTCCTACGTCCTTCATATAAATACCGTTGTGATTTCATTGTGCCCCCTTGAGTAATGCAGGAGAATCCCCTCATCTCAAGATCCTTGACTAGGACACAATTGCAAAGTTTCTTTTACCATACAAGGAAATATTCAGAGGTTTTGGAGGTCAGGATGTGGGCATATCTAAGGAGCATCATTCAGCCTACCAAAGAAACTGTAGTGGTCAATGATGGAGAACTGAGGAATGGAGTTAAAAAAAAAAAAAAAGAACTTATTTTTGGTAGCTTCACTTATTTCTTAATATGTGAACAGATAGCAAGGAATATAGTGTATGAGATTCAGAGTTATACAGACCTGCATTCAAATCCCAGCTATGCCACTTACTAACTGTTTGACCTTAGGCAAATAACATAACCTCTCTGAGTTTCTGCTTCCTCATGGGTAAAATGAGAATAATAATATGGCTAGTACATGTGCACATGCATTATGTATTTGTTTTTAATTAAATGGGATGTACAATACATTTACAACTTTTTTTCACTCATTATTGTGTTGTTCAAGATTTGTCCATCCAGCATGCTAGTTATCCACTCTGTAGTGATGGGCATCTAGGATGCTTCAATAACCCCTGGCAAAGATGCATATGCATGTGTGTGTCCCTGTACAGGACTTGGAAACAATTGCTCTGGCATAAACATCCAGTAGTTGAAAGTACAGTTATGGGATAAGTATTGCCAGATTGCTCTCTAAAAAGAATACACCATTTCTTCTTTCACCAGAGAAACAAATGTTCTTTTTCAGCATCTTTTTGCTGACACTTAGTGTTTTCTGACTCTACTTTTTCATATGATGGGTACAAAGTGGTGTCAGACTTGTTTTTTAACAGTAGTAGGGTAGAACACTATACATTGACCAGTTTTCAGGTTTTTTCATTCTATGAATACAAAAATATATGTAATTTATATTAACATAAATTTGTTGCTTATCACTGTTTTAATTAGTTTTTTGTTTTTATTGATTGTAAATTTGTTGGTGTCCCCTGAATGTTCTAGATACTACTTCTTTGCTGGGTTAATACATTTAAAATTTCTTTCAAAATCTCTCAGCTTTTTGTTATCACATATGCATGTGTGTATATATATTATAGTGTTGAATATTCTACATATACCGAGATGTAGACATTACATCAATTTTAGGTGCTGTAACTAGCTTTGCCAAATCACCTGTATTTTGTGGATCGGGAGATTCTCTTAATGAAAAGACATTCAACAATTTTCCCTCTATCATGTGTGATTTTTTGGAGTCTTCTTAAAAACATCTTTCCCACACCAAGATAACAAAGATGCTCTCCTATATGGTTTATTTGGCCTTTCTGAAAAGTAACCAGTTGCAGAAGAGACTCATTCAGGCTAAATCAATAAATACAGAAGAAGCATCACTTGATTACTACAGCAGCTCAACACTAAGGAATATGATGGTTGTTTTGGTTAAATTTTACTCAAAGTGATTCAACTTAAGCTTTGAAAATAAAAAGCTTAGGCCAACAATTAATCAGCACCTAGTCTCTGCCATGTGTGGACTGAATCTCCAAAGCCATGCTGGAGTTGGAAAGAGCTAATGGGAGGAATGAAGCGAGAGTCATGCTGAGTTCAACTCAGGATTCTTGGCATGCTCTACAAAACCCTGCTGTCCAGGCTGCCCACAGAGTCACTGGGGCAAAATGACCAACAAAACTGTAAAAGTGTGTATTGTGGAAACAGCCATTTTAAAAAACGCTTTGATGGTGACAGGAATGCATGTGTCAACCGTGGATCAAGAGAAGAATAATCACACTTTGTAGCAGATCTTAGACACACACTGCTTGCTTGTGGTGAAAGTCCTAGAAAGCTACTTGTGGAGCTTAACAGCTTCTACCCTGTAACTATCTAGTTACCTGGAACCTTTTTAAAGGTAGAGATTATGTATTACTTGTTTGACTTCCTAACACGCAGCACAGTGCCCAGTGCAGAGTAAATGCTTAGCTAATATTTGCTAATGGGATAACAGCAGCAGATTAGTGCAGGGAGCAGCTTCATCATCTGTCTATGTAGCAAGGCCCCTCATTATGCAAGGTTGTGTTGACATAAGTTCACTGGAAAAACCCTAAGGTCTTCCAATGAATAGTCAGTCACTTTCATGCTTAAAAACCAGAGAAGAGTGCAAAGCACCTAAAGCCATAGATAAGTTTATCAGCCTAGGTAGCTGTCACCTAGCATTGGCTCCAAAGGAATGACATTATATAAGACAGTAGAAATTGGGGATGAGGGTGCGAGCCTAAAGGCAAAGGTAAAAGAAGGAGATAGGTTAAAGGAAAAAGAAATTAGAGTACCTTAGGGGTACTTTTTTGGAGGACAAAAAAGATGGTTCTGTATCAGTGGATATTCAGACTTCTGGGCCTGTTGGACTATGAGAGCGTTTCCTGTGTATCTATTGCATACGGCAGTTCAGAAGCAGTAAGTAAATGGTCTTTGTTGTTGTTTTTTAACATACTATTTTTAGAGCAGTTTTAGGTTCACAGTAATACTAAGCAGAAGGTACAGAGATTTCCCAGGTACCCACTGCTCCCACGCAAGTATAACCTCTCCCACTATTCATATCCTGCTCTAGCGTGGCACTTGTGTGACAATTTACGGAACTCCATTGACACATCATTATCACACAAAGTTCATAGTTTACATTAGGTTTACCCTTGGTGTTGTGCATTCCACGGGGCAAATGCATAATGTCAGGTATCCACTGTTATAGCGTCATACAGAATAGTTACACTGCTCTAATAATCTTTACTCTGCCTATTCACGCCGTTCTCCCTTCAACTCTTGGAAATCATTATCCTTTTACTGTCTCCATGGTTTTGCCCTTTCTGCAATGTCATATAGTTGGAATCACATATATCTAGCCTTCTCAAATTGGCTTCTTTCATTTAGTAAAATGCGGGTTCTGGGGGATTCAGATTTCCTTACCTCTTTCTGCCTTTGGATTATTTTCCCTGAATCTCTTCCTGCAAACTTTCACGTTTATAAACTTTTTTCCCTAAATAACTTTCACTCACCTCTGGAAGCACTCACTGTGTGTTGCCTTTTGGAAATCCTGTCTTGTCCCAAAACGAGAATATGTAAACATAGCTGTTTATTAATTCTTTCTCTTTTTCTCTCTGTCTTCCTCCCTCTCTCTGTCTCTGTCTCCCTCTCTGTGTTTTTGTCTCTCTGTTAGTTCTGTAGAGAGCACTTCAACTCTTAAAATCCCTCTGCTGCCCTCATGTGGACATCTGCTGAGAAGCACGATGTCCTCGAAACTGAAGGCCAAATGGGGGAATTGGTGGAATTATCACCTGTCTCCCACCAATGGGCTCCTGGTGCTGCAGCCAGGACTTTGACCCACAGTCACAGCTTCACCAGGTCTTTGGCTTAATTTGATAGACTCAGCTCGTTTCCTGGGGGTGCTGGTAGTACATGAGTAGTTCTTCCTTATGTTCTTGTCTCAGTACCAAGGTCTGGAGTCAAAGGAGAAAGCAAAAGCAATTTCTTCATTAAAGTGCATGAAGCTTCTCCATGTAGATAGTTGATAGCTCACTTTGGAATGGAAAGAGCTGCCACCTATTGGACTGTTTCTAGCTGGGATCAGGACGGTCCTTGTCTGGTGTCCAGATTGACCTTCATCCTGGGCACGAGAGAGTTCCTGTGGGCTCTTTCTGCTGTTGCTTTATTTTTCCTCCAGGTGTGAGACACCATGCCAGGTCCCCTCTTAAATATTTTTAACACGGCAAGAATGTCTTTGTGCAGTAGGACAATTGTTTTCTCCCTTTCAACACTGTAAATAGAAATATTTTAAACATACAGTACAGTAAAAAGAATAGAGCGATGAACACCCACATAACTTTGATCAGGATTAAAAATGTGTTAATATTTTGGCAAACTTATTCTGTCTCTGCACACTTTCTATGATGAACCATTTAAAAGTAATGTGAAGACTTTGTCATACTTCATTATTAAATACTTCAGCATGCATCTTCTTAGGATGAGTATATTTTCCTAAATAAACACATTGCTATTGGCATACCTAGGAAAGTTAGTAATAATAATAATTCTCTAATATAACTTAATAATCTGCCCATATTTAAATTTTCCTTTTGTCTTTAAAGATACTTTTGTAGGTACCTGGTTTACACATATTAATAGTTTTGAACCAGGATCAAAACAAGGTTTATACTTTGTATTTGCATATCTATTAGAATTCAATCCAGAAAGCTAGTTTAAAAATTATTATTCATTTTCAAGTCACATTGATGGTCTCAAAAATGCAGATCAGTTTTTTTTATGTCCCTCAGGATCTGCTTCCCTATTTCCACATGGTGTAGTTTGCCTTGTTTTTCTTTCTCCTCTGTTGGCCATAGACTGGCAACTGGATCTAGAATCTTGCTCAGATTATGTGATTATAATCACTGATAGTCATGATTCTTTGTGATGTTCCCATTGTCCGGAATTTGTCTGCAGGGAGTGTCTGTAAGCTAGCTTCTGTCCCTTTTTCATGTGATCCTGTTAATCTCTGAATGCGCTTTTGCTTTCTGTCACAGGAATATGTCACAGCCACACCTTGTGTTTTCTCCCTATTCCTGGAACCTGAGATTTCTCCAAGGAGCACTGCTTTGTTTTCTTTTTCTTAAAGTGGGTAAAAATTATTTGCAAACAAAAATATAGATGCCGGATTTACTCATTAATATTACAGTGCTATTTCTTCAAGAATCTTTTAGTGGTCTAAACCAATATCTATATCTATACCCACATAGATATAGATGTAATTTTATTTTTCAACTCAGATTTATAAGGTTTCTTCTTCTTTCATTTTTCTATTTATATTTAAACATATAAAAACCAAAATACATGAGGAAAAAGTTAGATGTCTTTGCTTGCTGCAGCAAGGAAGAATGCAACCATAGAGAACCATAGGGCATCCAAAAGTGGGGAGGTAGAAAGGATACAGGGGTTTGGGGTTAAAATAGGATGATCTTGGCAGGAACTGGTCAGAATTTATAAACTAGGTGAGTTACTGCCACAGTCAGGAGTTTCACCTTTAGAAATCATGGGTTCCTGATGAATTGTTAGATCAGTAGACCTGTCTGCTCTTCAAGAAGCTATGTAGCTGAATGAGCTGGTGTTAAAAAAAGTTTGAGCTTGGCCAATTTGTTTTGCATGCTATGATTTGGCACAGTTTATTTGTTTTGTGAATCGCAGAACAGTTTTGCAAGTCAAGGTTTTTATTTCAATTATCAATTTCCCCTACCTGCAAACAAGAATATTTATTTATCTATTTATTTTATAAACAGTTTCACTGAGGTATAACTGACATATTTTAAATGCATTAATTTATTATATATAATTCAATGAGTTGCATACACTTAAAAAATCGTCACCACAATCAAGGTAATAGATATAACCATCCCCTCCGAGTTTCCTTGTGCCTGTTTGTTGTTGCTGTTGCTATTTGCTTATGTTTTGTAACAGCATGTAACATGGATCTAGCCTCTTAGCACATTTTCAAGTGTATAATACAGTATTTTTAACTATAGCTATGCCCTATGGTTCTTATGTTGTACAGTAGATCTCTAGAATTTACTTATCTTTATGACTGAAACCTCATACCCATTGAATATACTCCCCATTTCCCTCCCCCCGAACTCTTGGCAATCAGCATTCTATTCTCTGCTTTTATGAGTCTATTTTAGATTCCACATATAAGTGAGGTCATGCAAGTTTTGTCCTCTGTAACTGGCTTTATTTGTTTAGCATAATGTCCTTCAGGTTTATCCATGTTGTTTCAAATGACAGAACATACTTGTTTTTTAAAGTTGGATAATACTCTCTCTCTCACAGACACACACACACACACACACATACACCAAATTTTCTTTATCTATTTATCTGTTGATGGACATTTGTGTTTTCTCATATCTTGGCCATTGTGAATAATGCTACAGTGAACATGGGAGTGCAGATATTTCTTCAAGATTCTGATTTTTATTCTTTTGAATATATTCCTAGGAGTGGTATTGCTGGATCATGTAGTAGGTAATTTTTTGGGAAACCTCCATACTGTTTTGCAGACTTGCCACACCATTTCACATTCTCAACAGTGTAAAAGGATTCTGATTTCTCTACATCCTTATCAGTGCTCATCTATTTTTTTGTAATAGCCATCCTAACAGGTAGGAGGTGATATAGCACTGTTGTTTTGATTTGCATTTCTCTGATTATTAGTAATGTTGAGAACCTTTTCAATATATTTTCAAAATATTGTATTTTATTTCTGAGCTCTCTATTCTGTTTCATTCATCTATGTGTCTATTTTTATGCCAGTTCCATACTGTCTTAATTACTGTAGATTTGTTATACATTTTGAAATCAGTAAGTGTGATGCCTCCAGCTTTGTTCTTCATTCTCAGGTCACTTTGACTATTCTGGGTGTTTTGTGCTAAGCTCCTGGCTTGACTTCATGGACCATCCAATATATGCAACCCCATAATTAACACATTTTCTAGTTTCCCTATCTAAAGCTTTACACATCTTGGGGCTTTGCTGATCCTGGAGAGACTGATCCTCCCCGGGCTTGCCAGTTCTTAGAGATACTACAGGATTCTCCTGCAAGTGTGCCTTTCATATGCAAACCAACCAACCTGGAGCCCACACCCCGCCACTTTCTCTGTTGGCTCTCATTCTCTGGGCCACTATCCATCTGCCCTACTCACCGAAAGGCCAAATACCAAAAGTAAGAACAATCCCTCTGCCCCAGAGCCCACTGAAATTATGCCAGCTAGCCAGTCCTAAACCTGCTTGCCCTGCTAGTTCTAGTTCACAGTTGCTCTCGACATTTACTCCAGTTCTTTGCCTCCTTGACTGCAATTGGAACCACCTGGAGGTGGGGCGAGGCTTTAAAAAAACACTCACACTCACCCTCAACTCTAGACTTACTAAATCAGAGTCTCTGGTGATGGATCAGAACTCAAGTTTTTAAGGAGAACCCCAATTGATGTTTATGTGCAGCAAGTATTAAGAATCACTGGTTTAGTCTTATAACATCTAAAGGAGGCCTCCTACTAGACTCTTTACTTTAGACAAGCTCTGGTCTTTGACTTCTGGCCTCTTCATAAATGCCTTCCAAACTGAAGGTCACATTCCCTTGGTTGGCAAATGCTATTAGAAAAAAACCAGCTTCAATACTCCACTTAACTCTTTGGGCGTTCACCTTCCCTTGGAATTTGGTCTTTAAGATCATTCATGACAAATTAGTCAATTTTTAATATTGCTTTTGAAAATATTAAACATTTTTTAATCCAGAATTTTCCTTTTTTTTTTTTGAGATGGAGTCTCGCTGTGTCGCCCAGGCTGGAGTGCAGAGGCACAATCTCGGCTCACTACAAGCTCTGCCTCCCAGGTTCACACCATTCTCCTGCCCCAGTCTCCCGAGGAGCTGGGACTACAGGCGCCCGCCACCACACCCGGCTAATTTTTTTGTATTTCTAGTAGAGACAGACAGGGTTTCACCCTGTTAGCCAGGATGGTCTTGATCTCCTGACCTCGTGATCCGCCTGCCTCGGCCTCCCAAAGTGCTGGGATTACAGGCATGAGCCACCGCACCCGGCCCAGAATTTTACATTTTTAACACAAGTCTTTGTCTGAATAGAGTATTCAGATTAGTCTACCACACTCCCCAAATCCTCAGCCTAAGTTATTGCCAAAACTCATGTCTGCTCATTCTGCCACTTGCTTCTGTTCTCAAATCCATTTAGCAGTGCAGCCATGGTAGACAGTCCCGGCATGCTGCTATGTCCTCTGTAGAGAGTCTTTCTCCTTTTCTCACTCAAATGTTTCTCCAAGCTGTGAAAGGGTGTCTATTTTGCCCAAGGGCAGCTTGTGAATTCAAAATAGTTAAAGTCCCTGGGGATAAATCTCAACCAATGGAAACTGTGGGTTGTTGGATAAATAGGCCACATCAAGGGTCCCAAACCCCCAGAGCATGGTCTGTTAGAAACTGGGCCACACAGGAGGTGAGCAGGGAGAGAGCACTAAGGCCTGAGACCTGCCTCCTGTCAGATCAGCAGCAGCATTAGATTCTCATAGGAGCTTGTACACTGTTATGCACTGCACATTCCACCTTCTATGTCCATGTATGCAGATTTTTTAGCTTCCACTTATGAGTAAGAATGTGGTATTTGACTTTCGGTTTCTGGGTTGTTTCACCTAAGATAATGAACTCCAGTTCCATCCATGTTGCTGTAAAAGACATGGTTCATTCTTTTTTTAAACCAGTAATATCTTTAGATCTCTCTCTTTCTCTCTCTTCTGTGTGTGTGTGTGCATGTGTGAACACATTTAAAATATCAAAAGTTCTTCACTAACAAAAGACCCCAGAACTCAAGAATTCCCACTAAGAGAAAAATGCTTAAAATATTCTTGGTTTCTAAAGCTTTGCTTATGTGACTACTGTAGATTTCCTGTTTTTCTTGTGTGCCTAGGAAACTAAAGCCACCTGGGAACGGTATCAAGAAGAAAGCCTGTGAAGCCTTCTAAGATGGGAAAGACAAAAGAAAGCTGGCAGGATTGTGCTTGCTAAGGTGTGACTGTGCAGTATCTGTGGCTTTTTCTGACCTCCTCCCACCCCTGCACCCAACACCCATCCTCAAACTCACATCGGATGATTCAGGCATGGCTCTGCTAACACTTTATTAAAAGCATGGATTAATTTTACTTCCAAGTTTATTTTTACTGCACCATCCCATTTGTGGAAACAACTAGCTTACTCAGCTTTTTTTCCTTTTATAAAGGAAAGAACAGAAAAGTAAAAGGAGGAAAGAAAACAAGAGGTGAGTGAGGCAACTGAAAACTGTTCTTGGACCTGCCGTGCTATAGAGCAGGTATGTACACTTTCTTTTAAATGCAACTTACTTCCTAACTCAAGACTTGGTTTCTGATTCAGAGTGGCAACTGAGGAATGGGCAGGAAGTGCAGGGTGCCTGCTGCCTGGCCTGCAGGAGTCTGTGGCTGGCTTTAGTTCTGGGGAAGCTCAGCTTCTCCACTTGAACCAATGACAGCCAGGCACGCCGCGTCCCCCTGGATGTGCTGTTCCCTGATCATCAACTCAGGACAGAAGTGAGTGGCCTGGAATGAGCCCTGGTGGGCGCCTGCCTGGCTATCTCTCTCAGGTCCTGCGGCAAGCCCCAGAATGTAGAGAACAAGGAGCTTCCAGGCAATTATACCGGAAGGGAGAGTTTCTTATCTATCTTTCTAGTGGTCACACTTAGGAAAGCTTCAGAATAAGAGCTCTATAAATCTCTATGTAGAAATAAACTTAGGCCCTACATCACTGGTCTTTATTACTTAAAAATAATTATATAGTCCAAACTCTGTGTGTATGTGTGTGTGTGGGGGGGGGGGGCGGGGGAGGAGGGGGGTGTTAGTTTCCCATAGGAACATCAGAGTCTCTTGTAGCTCTTGCTAAACAGATGGATACTTAGGCCTGGGAATCTGGGTTTGAACAATCCTCTTAGGTGATTGTTTTTTTTTAAAAAAAAAAAAAAAGATGAAGAATAGAAGCTATGTTTAAAATAAAAAAGATTTTTTAAAAAACCACCATGTCCCATGGTGGTTTGCTGCACCTATCAATCCGTCATCTAGGTTTTAAGCCCCGCATGCATTAGGTATTTGTCCTAATGCTCTCCCTCCCCTTTCCCTCCACCCACTAACAGGCCCCAGTGTGTGAGTTTCCCACCCCCACCCCCAGCGCCCCCCCCCCCGCCGCCCGTGTCCATGTGTTCTCATTGTTCAACTCCCACTTACCAGTTAGAACATGCAGTTTTTGGTTTTCTGTTCCTGTGTTAGTTTGCTGAGAATGGGATCTAATTAAACTAAAGAGCTTCTGCACAGCAAAAGAAACGATCATCAGAGTGATCAGGTGATTCTTACGCACCTCAGAGTGTGAAAACCAGTCCTGAATAGGATTGAACAGCTGTATTTCATTTAGTAGAAGTTAAAAGGTCTGTGGTTCCCACACAGCTAAGAAACCAGAGACCTGGTTTATATAAAGTTGTTTGCAGGAGCAGCCACATCTTCCTAGAGCTGCCTTTATTGTTCACTTTAAAGAAGGGACTGTACAGTTGCAGTCACTGTAATGTGATGAACACGTTACACATCACATTACAATGCATTTCACTGTGGAAATCAGGACCTCGTGTTTGATCTCCATTTTCCTTACTCCCCTCAGTGAAGAATCAGACAAGAGCAGGTTGTACAGCAACAGCGTGCTTGAACTTTACAGTTTTGCTTCCGTGAAAAATTTATTTGTAGTTTTTGTTTCTTAGTAACTTATAGTTTGTATATTTTGTTGAAATATATAATCTAATGGACCAATTGTTATTGTAATTATTGTAGTAACCTCCATTTAATTCAACATTTACTGAAATCCTATTTTGTGGTGCATGCTATGCAAAGATATAAACTTATAATGTCTCGTTTTATTATCAAAACACCCTCCAGGTTGGATGTATGATTTAACTCACAGACCCCTATAATTAACAGGCTCAGCTAGCTTGACCTCCTTGGTCAAGGCCGCATAAGTAGTGAATGATAGAGCTGGTATTTTTGGTGGCATTAGATGCATCTTGAATGTCTGACATATCAATTCTAAACTGAGTATTTGAGGCATTTGAAGACAATATTATGTTTACATTTTTCCAATTATAAGGAAATACAGGTATCATAGAAAACCATTTTAATATAATGGCAATAAAAATGTGCCAGGAGACCTACAGAATAATTGTACTTTCAATACTAAATTTATGGAATTAAACTTCACCTCTAAAAATATTACAATTAAATCCCATATGCATTTCACCTCGATTCACCCAAAAGTGACATTGACTTTATCTCTCAAAAAGAAATCTAACTTATCTATTAATATGTATGTACATAATTTATCTATCTCTCTAGATATCTATAATTTATCTCTATATATAATATGCAATATTATATGTATTGTTATTCTTATTCTTTTTCTTATTCTTGTCTCTGGGAGTAAATTGCGGAGAATCTGACCCTTCTAGGCTAAGTATTTCAGCCTGTACTTGAATTCTTTAGATTCTGGACATTCTCCTGCTTCCCTTTTGGAAAGATAGCCTGTATTCTCTAGAGTTTTCTCATCCCATAGTGGATCCTTTCCCTTCTCCCTTCTATTCCCATCACTCTTCCAAACCTGTAGATAAAAGACAAACATATAAGGTCACACTGATGCATTAGAGAACAAGTTTCAGTATATGATGATCATGAAAAAGTTACTGCAGGTTGTTGATCAAAAACCTTATAGCATAACCACCGTCTTTGAGGTAGATTATTTTGACAGATAAGTGGTTGCAGTAGCATAACACAGAGGAATAGGGTTGCCCAATTATCCAGACTTTTGTCTTTTACTCTCTTTTTTGTTGGTAAAATATACATAATAAAATTACTATTTTACTAATTAAGAAAATACTTCGGTGACATTAGTTGTGCAGCCATCTCCAGAACTTCATCATTGTAAACTGAGTCTTTCTACCTTTAAACAATGATTCTGCATTCCCTCCACCCCCAGCCCATGGTAGCTACACTTCTACTTTCTGTCTCAATGTATTTGATTATTCTAGTACCTCATACAATATTTGTTCTTTTGTGCCTGGCATATTTCACTTGGCATAATGTCTTCAAGGTGATCCATGTTGTAGCATGTGTCATAATTTCCTACATTTTTATGGCTGAATAATAGCTGATTGTAGGTATATACAACATTTTGTTCATCTATTCATCTGTTTATAGTCATTTGAGCTGTTTCCATCTTTTGGCTATTGTGCATAATGCTGCCATAAACATTGATGTACAAATATCTGTGTGAGTCCCTGCCTTTAATTTTTTGGAGTGTATATGTAGAAGTAGAATCGCTTGATCAAATGTTAATTCTATGTTTGGTTTTCCAAGGAACCATCATACTGTTTTCATAGTGACAGTACCAGTTTGCATTCCATGAACAGTGCACACAGGTTCCAAATCCTCAACTTCCTAGCTAACACCTGTTTTCAGTTTTGAAGTTTTGGACTTTTTAAAAAAAATAATAGTCCTAATGGGTGGGTCTAACATGTTACCTCATTGTAGTTTTGATTTTCATTTACCTAGTGATTAATGATGTTGAGCATGTTTTCATGTGCTTATTGGCTATTTGTTTTCATGTGCTTATTGGCCATTTCTTCTTTGGAGAAACATCTAGTCTACTCTATCCATTTTCGAATTTTTATTTTTGGCTATTGTTGCTATTGAGTTTTAGGAGTTCTTTATGTATTCGATCAGAAACGTGATTTGCAAATATTTTCTCCCTTTCCATAGATTGCCTTTTTACTCTGTTGATAGTGTTCTTTGATGCACAAAAGTTTTTAATTATGATGAAGTGTGGTGTATCTAATTTTTTTCACTTGTTTCCAGTGGTTTTGATATCATACACAAGAAATCATTGTGTATGACATACCAGAAATCCAAGGTAGGCAGAACAGAAACCAGAACAGGTAGCTCCCAGTCAGGTTAGTGTGTTACAAATAAGGTCTTCCTTGCTCCCTCCACTTCAAGGGAGAGAACTGGGAAGTGAAAAACCACCTCCTCCAAACTAAGACCATGTCACTGAGTGGAGTGGGCAGAACTGGCAAACAAAATGCCACGAAATCGCCTACCATTTTGAATGTGCCTTTTAAAAATATTGGACATTTGCCTGGTTGCTATAGACTTATGACTGTTTTCCAGAGCTCCTATAAGATCATTTTAGCCATTTTTTTAAAGTTGTTTTGTGATGTCTCCAAGGAGAGAAAGACTTAGAACTTCCTAGCCTGCTATTTTAATCAATTGTCCAGGTTTGTAAGCCGGGTTCTATGATTTCTGCATTCATCCTTTGTAAGACTCGTGATATCATTTGTGTATTTGTGGCTATAATAATCTATAACTTGCAGATTTTTGTGTCAGTGGGGTCGGATACTTAAGGCATGCATCACAGGACTTGGAGTATTAGTGGGCCCCCTATTATGGTAACAATTACTTGGATTTTAATAGTACTACTGAAGTAAAACTTTAAAGAAGATAATGTTCCATGTTTCATCACTTAACATCATTACAGATTTGGGAGAGTGATAAAAGAAGCCTTCTGCAGTCAGCTAATGCTAGATTACATGTTGTCCAGTAGAAACACAGAAGTCTCATTAGTCCTATGTTGATGGGTGCTTGGGAAACACTGAGACAGAGAATGACAATGTAACGTTATTTCTACTGGGAGGCTCTTCTAGGTTGGCAGTTGCCATGGAATCTGGACCCAAAATGTTGGCCCCCGTTTGCCTGGTGGAAAATAACAATGAGCAGCTATTGGTGAACCAGCAAGCTATACAGATTCTTGAAAAGATTTCTCAGCCAGTGGTGGTGGTGGCCATTGTAGGACTGTACCGTACAGGGAAATCCTACTTGATGAACCATCTGGCAGGACAGAATCATGGTAAGTGGTATCCTGGGACACAGGCCAGTTGCTTGATTCCAGCTGTGTCTCAGCTTCTTGATTCTCTACCCCAGAGCACATGAAGGTAGACTCCAATTCCTTTCAATAAACCAGACTTCTCATTCCAATTCTTACCACCCCAACCACTACCTTACGATAATCCATTCTCATATTTTTTCCCTCATTCCCATTAAGGAAACTCTACATTACTAGTGCCCAGAATCCTACCTTCCCTTGTGTATTCAAGTCCTGGGCTCTTGTAATTGTGTCTCCTTTGTCTTATAACATATTTTGCTTTCCTCATGTAATATTCCCATCAACATACAAAGATGTTTTAATCTATGTAATCTTGAAAACCCTTCCTGAATTCCACATCCCATGTGGCCACCAACTTCTGTTTTGTTTTTGTGTTTGTTTTAGTTTTTAATCACTTTTCAATGCAAAAAAAGATCTCAATTTCCCTTTTTGAGTTTTTTCCTTCTAGTGTCTTTCTTCAACCCACTCTTCTCTGACTTTGAACCCAACCACTTTTTAAGATGTTCCTGTTATCAGTGACCTCCTCTTTGTCTGATTCATAGATTTCTCTTTGTCTCCATTTTGAGCCGTTACTTGGCATCATTCTCACATTTAATGTCCCTTGCTTTTTTATATAGATTATTCACAAAGTAAGCCATTCTTGAGGAAATACAGAAAGCACCATCATGTATGTTGGGGTAGTTACAATCCAACCAGTCTGATGCTGTGGCCCCAGGGCGGCTTGGCTGCTCTGCTGTCCCTGTGCTTAGCTTCCTCCTCTTCCCTGCAGGCTTCCCTCTGGGCTCCACGGTGCAGTCTGAAACCAAGGGCATCTGGATGTGGTGTGTGCCCCACCCCTCCAAGCCAAACCACACCCTGGTCCTTCTGGACACCGAAGGTCTGGGCGATGTGGAAAAGGTAAGACAGAGAGTCATAGACAGGTTCCTTTTATTCCAGACGTGATCCTTGTAATTGAACTGTTGTGATCTATTTGTGCAAACTAGAAATCCAACTATAGCAAATCAGGCAAACTTTGACCTGTTTGAATCACACTTCTAGACAAGGTTAGATATCATGGTATATTAGGTAAAACATTCTTTTATTTCTTGGCACAGTGGTGAATGATTTGATTCAATTTGATAAAAGGTTGTTAAGCAGTTGAGTTCCAGGCCTTTGGGCTGAGTAGCATAGACATTGGTGAACAAAGTAAAGGTCCTGCCCACAAAGAGCCTTCAGGATGTAGTGTGACTGGGAAAGAAGCAGGTTGCTGAGAGGGAGGAGGTTGGAATGCAATGCAATCCCTGCCCTCTGTCAATTCCACAGGGAGCTCTGTGGCTGGAATGGCCCTTTTGAGTTATCATGTTTTGGGACAAGGGTGCTAGGCCTTCATCCCTGGTGCTGGTCAATCACTGGGAGTCTGCCCTGGAAAACTTTCTCATTAAGAGAGCTGACACCTGTGATCCAGGCAGCACCTCACAGGTTTCACCACATACAGTTGTGTATAACAGTGCCTTGATAAGAAAGGGAAGAGGTATTGACTCCAATCTCAGGAGATGAGGAGAGGCCTCTCACCCACCTTCTGAGCTACCATGTGAAGAGTATATTTGAGGGTTGGAATTAGGAGAGTTCAGTTCATATTTCTCATGATGAAGCTCATCAATTACCCACAGAGCATTCTGGAAGGCTTTGAGACATTTCTGATTGTGCTCATCATATAAAAGTATTTGTTCTTCCTACAATAAACATTATAAGATGAATTTTTGGTATTTAGCTTCTTATGAATGGGTGAAATAAATAATTTCTCTCTTTTATTGTCTTATTTTGAGACTTATTTGGGAATGGGTTCTAAATTTCTATACACTTTATTTTTGCCCAAACAGGCGTTAGAAATTCTGTTTATTTTTCTGCTTTAGTGTTGTATAATTGACAAATGAAAATTATATATAATTAAGCTGTGCAACTTAATGTTTTGGCATGTGTATACACTGTGAAATGATCACCACAATCCAGCCAATAATATAGCTGTTACCTCACATAGTTACCATTTTCTTTTTTCTATGCTCTCTTTTTATTTTTTGGTGTGGTGAGAACAATTAAGATCTGTCCTCTTAGCGGAAGTGAAGGTCACAATCAATATAGTATTGTTACTTATAGTCACAGTGCTGTACAGTAGATCTCCAGAGTTTATTTATCTTTCATAACTGAAATTTTGAACTCTTTGACCAACATTTCTTCATTTCTCACATCCCCAGCCCCTGGCAACCACTATTCTACTCTGCTGCTATGAGTTTAACTATTTGACTATTTTAGATTCCACAAATAGGTGAGATCATGCAGTATTTGTCTTTCTATGTCTGACTTATTTCACTTAGCATAACGACCTCAGTGTTCATCTATGTTGTTGCAAATGACAAAATTCCCTTTTTTGAGATTGAATATATATAGACGGATTCGCAGCTGAATTCCATGAGAGGTACAAGGAGGAGCTGGTACCATTCCTTCAGAAACTATTCCAATCAATAGAAAAAGATGGAATCCTCCCTAACTCATTTTATGAGGCCAGCATCATCCTGATACCAAAGCCTGGCAGAGACACAACAACAAAAAAAGAGAATTTTGGACCAATATCCCTGATGAACATAAATGCAAAAATCCTCAATAAAATACTGGCAAACCGAATCCAGCAGCACATCAAAAAGCTTATCCACCATGATCAAGTGGGCTTCATCCCTGGGATGCAAGGCTGGTTCAACATATGCAAACCAATAAACATAATCCAGCATAAAAAGAACCAAACACAAAAACCACATGATTATCTCAATAGATGCAGAAAAGGCCTTTGACAAAATCCAACAGCTCTTCATGCTAAGAACTCTCAATAAATTAGGTATTGATGGGACGTATCTCAAAATAATAAGAGCTATTTATGTCAAACCCACAGCCAATATCATACTGAATGGGCAAAAACTGGAAGCATTCCCTTTGAAAACTGGCACAAGACAGGGATGCCCTCTCTCACCACTCCTATTCAACATAGTGTTGGAAGTTCTGGCCAGGGCAATAAGGCAGGAGAAAGAAAGAAAGGGTATTCAATTAGGAAAAGAGGAAGTCAAATTGTCCCTGTTTGCAGATGACATGATTGTATATCTAGAAAACCACATCATCTCAGCCCCAAATCTCCTTAAGCTGATAAGCAACTTCAGCAAAGTCTCAGGATACAAAATCAATGTGCAAAAATCACAAGCATTCTTGTACACCAATAACAGACAAACAGAGAGCCAAATCATGAATGAACTCCCATTCACAATTGCTTCAAAGAGAATAAAATACCTAGGAATCCAACTTACAAGGGATGTGAAGGACCTCTTCAAGGAGAACAACAAACCACTGTGCAATGAAATAAAAGAGGACACAAACAAATGGAAGAGCATTCCATGCTCATGGATAGGAAGAATCAATATTGTGGAAATGGCCATACTGCCCAAGGTAATTTATAGATTCAATGCCATCCCCATCAAACTACCAATGACTTTCTTCACAGAATTGGAAAAACTACTTTAAAGTTCATATGGAACCAAAAAAGAGCCCGCATTGCCAAGACAGTCCTAAGCCAAAAGAACAAAGTTGGAGGCATCGTGCTACCTGACTTCAAACTATACTACAAGGCTACAGTAACCAAAATAGCATGGTACTGGTACAAAAACAGAGATATAGACCAATGGAACAGGACAGAGCTCTCAGAAATAATACCACACGTCTACAACCATCTGATCTTTGACAAACCTGACAAGAACAAGAAATAGGGAAAGGATTCCCTATTTAATAAATGGTGCTGGGAAAACTGGCTAGCCATATATAGAAAGCTGAAACTGGATCCCTTCCTTACACCTTATACAAAAATTAATTCAAGATGGATTAAAGACTTAAATGTTAAGCCTAAACCCATAAAAACCCTAGAAGAGAACCAGGCAATACCATTCAGGACATAGGCATGGGCAAAGACTTCACGTCTAAAACACCAAAACCAATGGCAACAAAAGCCAAAATTGACAAATGGGATCTAATTAAACTAAAGAGCTTCTGCACAGCAAAAGAAACTACCATCAGAGTGAACAGGCAACCTACAGAATGGGAGAAAATTTTTGCAATTGACTCATCTGACAAAGGGCTAATATCCAGAATCTACAAAGAACTCAAACAAATTTACAAGAAAAAAACAAACAACCCCAACAAAAAGTGGGCAAAGGATATGAACAGACACTTCTCAAAAGAAGACATTTATGCACCCAGCAGACACATGAAAAAATGCTCATCATCACTGGCCATCAGAGAAATGCAAATCAAAACCACAATGAGATACCATCTCACACCAGTTAGAATGGCGATCATTAAAAAGTCAGGAAACAACAAGTGCTGGAGAGGATGTGGAGAAATAGGAACACTTTTACACTGTTGGTGGGACCGTAAACTAGTTCAACCATTGTGGAAGACAGTGTGGTGATTCCTCAAGGATCTAGAAATAGAAATACCATTTGACCCAGCCATCTCATTACTGGGTATATACCCAAAGGATTATAGATCATGCTGCTATAAAGACACATGCACTCGTATGTTTATTGCGGCACTATTCACAGTAGCAAAGACTTGGAACCAACCCAGATGTCCATCAATGACAGACTGGATTAAGAAAATGTGGCACATATACACCATGGAATACTATGCAGCCATAAAAAATGATGAGTTCATGTCCTTTGTAGGCACATGGATGAAGCTGGAAACCATCATTCTCAGCAAACTATCGCAAGGACAAAAAACCAAACACTGCATGTTCTCACTCATAGGTGGGAATTGAACAATGAGAACACTTGGACACAGGGTGGGGAACATCACACACCAGGGCCTGTTGTGGGGTGGCAGGAGCAGGGAGGGATAGCATTAGGAGATATACCTAATGTAAATGATGAGTTAATGGGTGCAGCACACCAACATGGCACATGTATACATATGTAACAAACCTGCATGTTGTGCACATGTACCCTAGAACTTAAAGTATAATTAAAAATATATAAATTATATATATATTCAATAAATATATATGTGCATGCTGTGGATAGTTTGGCTGTGTCCTCACCCAAATCTCATCTTGAATTGTAGTTCCCATAATCCCCGCATGTCGTGGGAGGGACCTGGTGGGAGGTAATTGAATCATGTGGGTGGTTTCCCCATGCTATTCTCATGATAGTGAGTAAGTTTTCATGAGAGCTGATCGTTTTATAAGGGGATTCCCCCTTTACTTGGCTATTATTCTTCTCTCTCCTGCTACCATGTGAAGAAGGATGTGTTTGCTTCCCCTTCCACCATGATTGTAAGTTTCCTGAGGCCTCCCTAGCCATGCTGACCTGTGAGTCAAACCTCTTTCCTTTGTAAATTGTCCAGTCTCGTGTATGTCTTTATTGGGCAGCATGAGAACGGACTAGTGCAATGCACATACATGTACTCTACATTTTCTTTTTCTGTTCGTGCATTGATGGACATTTGGGTAGTTTCCATATCTTGGCTATTGTGAATAATGCTGCAATTATTATGGATATATTTAAATATTCATACTTCCATATTTAAATATAAATATAAATATGAAAGTACAGATACCTCTTTAAAATACTGATTTAATTTCATTTGGATTTATACATAAAAGTAAGATTGTTGGATCACATGGTAGTTCTATTTTTAATTTTTTGAGGGACCTCCATACTTTTTCCATAATAGCTGCATGAATTTACACTCCAAAAAACAGCAAATGTTCTCTTATTTTATATTCTTGCCGACAATTGTCATTTTTAACTCCTTTGGTAATAGCCATCTTAAATGTGTCAGGTGATATCTTATTTTTGTTTTAATTTGCATTTCCTTGATAATTAGCTATTTTGTACACGTTTATATATACATATTAGCCATTTGTACGTCTTCTTTTGAGAAATGTGTATTCAGGTTCTTTACTCATTTTTTTACTGTTTATTTTAACTTCAGCGGTACATGTGCAAGATGTGCAGGTTTGTTACATAGATAAACATATGTCATGGGGGTTGGTTGTACAGGTTATTTTATCACCCAGGTATTAAGCCTAGTATCCATTAGTTATTTTTCCTGCTTCTCTCCCTCTTCCCCTCCCACACCCTCCCATAATCCCCAGTGTGTGTTGTTCCCCTCTATATGTCCATATGTTCTTATCATTTAGTTCCCACTTACAAGTGAGAACATGCAGTGTTTGATTTTCTGTTCCTGCATTAGTTTGCTAAGGATAATGCCCTCCAGGCCCATCCATGTCCTTGAAAAGGACATGATTTTGTTCTTCTTTACAGCTGCATAGTATTTTATTGTGTTTATGTACCACATTTTATGTATCCAGTCTATCATTGATGGGCATTTAGGTTGATTCCATGTCTTTGCTATTATGAACAGTGCTGTAATGAAAGCAAGACATACATGTGGACAACAATCATATGAAAAAAAAGCTCAACATCACTGATCATTACAGAAATCCAAATGGAAACCACAGTAAGATACCATCTCACACCAGTCAGAATAGGGTATTAATAAAAAGTCAAAAAATTACAGATACTGGTGAGGCTATGGGCTTTTACACCATTAGTGGAAGTGTAAATTAGTTCAACCATTGTGGAAGACAGTATGGCAATTCCTCAGAGAGCTAAAGACAGAACTACCATTCAACCCAGCAATCCCATTACTGGGTATATACCCAAAGGAATGCAAATCATTCTATTATAAAGACACATGCATGCATAAGTTATTGCAGTACCTTTGCTCATTTTTAATGAGGTATAAGGATTTTTTTTGCTATTGAGTTATATAAGTTCCTCATATATTTTGGATATTAGCCCCTTATCAAATATATGGTTTGCAAATATTTTTCTCCTATTCCATTGGTTGCATTTTCACTCTGCTGATTGTTTCCTTTGTTACCTGAAGCATTTGAATTTGATGCAGTCTCACTTGTCTAATTTTGCTTTTGTCACCTGTGCTTTTGGTGTCATATCCAAAAACATCATTGCCCAAACCAATGTCAAGTTTTTTCCTTGTATATTCTTCTGGTGTTTTTATGGCTTCATATATTTTTTTTTCCCCTTCTATCCAACTAAAATTTTGTATCCTTTTACTAACATTTTCCAACCTTCCTGTTCCCCTCTCCAGTAGCCCCTCGTAACCATCATTCTACTTTCTACTGCTATGAGTTCAACTCTTTTAGATTTCACATATAAGTAAAATCATGCAGTGTTTGTCTTTCTGTGCCTGGTTTATTTAACTTAGCTTAACATCCTCTAGATTCCTCCAGGTTGTTGCCAATGACAGGATTTCCTTCTTTTTGAAGGCTTAATAGTATTTCATTGTGTATAGATTTCACATTTTTTAAAATTCATTCATCTGTTGATGGAAACAGATTGACTCCATGCCTTGGCTATTGTGAATAGTACAGCAATAAATATAAAAGAACAGATATCTCTTTGACATGGTCATTTCATTTTCGTTGGATATATACACAGCAGTGGGATTTCTGGATCCAGTTTCTGGTTTTCCATTTAAGTCTTTAATCCATTTTCAGTTGTTTTTGTGTATGGTGTGCAATAGGACCAAATATTGCTCTTCTGCATACATGTGGATATCTGTTTTCCCAGCACCATTTATTGAGGGGACCATCCTTTCTTCAATGTAAGTTCTCAGCACATTAGTCAAAAATGAGTTCGCTGTGCATGTATATATTTATTTCTGCATTGTCTAGTCTGTTCCATTGATCTATATGTCTGTTTTTATGCCAGTATCATACTATTTTGACTACTGTGGCTTTGCAATATATATTGAAATCAAGAAATATGATGCCCCCAGCTTTGTTCTTCTGGTTCAAGATTACTTTGATTATTCAGAGCATTTTGTGATTCTGTATTAATTTTAGGATCTTTTTATATTTATTTAAGAATATTATTGGGGCCAGGTTGAGACAGCGGAGGTGGCTTGAGGCTAGGAGTTAGAAACCACTGTCAGCAACATAGTGAAAGCCCATCTCTACAAAAAAGAATAATAATAAACAAAATGCCTTTGGGATTTTTATAGAAACTTTAAAGTCATCTATCAAACAGTGATATACTCCTGTCTAAATAGTTTATTGTTTGTCACGAGTCCCACTTCTAAGAAGAATCCTTATTGATTACTTTTTTAAAAATTAAGGAGTGGGGGACATAAAAAAATGAATAGGCTATTCTTCCTACCTCCAAAATCCCATATAGAATCTCCTGGAATCATGTAGAAATCTCTAGATCTCAGTTTTTATATTTGCTTTAGGAACCAGTTATACATGCTTTTTAGGATAGAAATAATTCCTGGACTATCTATAATTTAGACATGCTATAGTTTATAAAAACAAATTTAGCCTGACCTTTAGTGTCCTTAATCAACCAGGTACTGGAGCTCCCTATTCAGTCTTACCTTCTGCACTTACCCTCTGCTCAGTCAGGCCAATAAACTCTATTCTTATTGCAAAGACTCCTGAAATCTACAATCTCTAATTTTGTTTCTGTGGGTCTTTCTACTTGCAGAATCACCTTCATTTCTTCAAATCCACATTCTATCAATTTTTTAACATTCAGCTCATGACTTCCAGGAAACCTTCATATCACATACACTCTTCAATTTTCATAGCTCTTATCTTCCTGGATAGACTTGAAATTTTTAATTTAACATTATAGCTATGGGTTCCACTTCTTACGTACATTACTAAGATGTTATCTATAAATATTGCCATTTTTATTGAATTCATCATTATGAATGTTTGTCACAGCTTTGAAATAGTCATCTTGAGAGTAAATTTATTAAATTTGCTTTTCTAAACATAAGAACAGTGAGAAACATTCTTCAGTTTCCTGTGTTTGCTGAATTTAATTGAATATAATTACAATCCCCAGTTATGCATATTATGTTATGGTTTTTGTATGTGATGCATGGCCAATAAATATGTGTAGACTGAAGAAGTGTTAACACTCATCATGAATATCCAACTGAAAACCAGATATTGTACTAGTTTTTCCATATATGCATCTTATTTCATCCAATTGAGGAAAAGAAAAACCCTATGAAGATTAGAATCCTTTTATATGTAAAGAAATTGTGATTAGAAGACATATTGTAACAAACTGTTGTTTACATTCATGTCTATCTTCTTTGTACAGCAAGTACATTAGCTGAAATCATAAGTGAAAGACTGACAAAATAAATGTCTCAGTGAATTTCTAAAGACTACACTCCTAAGTCCTTTGCTCTAATGTGCTTTTTAGGGTGACCCTAAGAATGACTCCTGGATCTTTGCCCTGGCTGTGCTCCTGTGCAGCACCTTTGTCTACAACAGCATGAGCACCATCAACCACCAGGCCCTGGAGCAGCTGCAGTATCCTTCCAGGAACAGAACAGAACCACCAGGTTTCATTGACTTTATAGGAATGGAGATCAAGTCACTTCCTCCTTCCCTTTAATGTAATTACCTGTGGTGCAGCATAGGGAACCCAAGACAAAAGAGAGTGTTTATAATATTTTTATAAAAGAAATGTGTGAATTGTGGGCAGACAGTTGCTTTTCCTTACCTAAGTCCTAGTTATGTGACGGAGCTCACAGAACTAATTAAGGCAAAGTCCTCCCCAAGGCCTGATGGAGTAGAAGATTCCACAGAGTTTGTGAGTTTCTTCCCAGATTTTATTTGGACAGTACGGGATTTCACTCTGGAGCTGAAGTTGAACGGTCACCCTATCACAGAAGATGAATACCTGGAGAATGCCTTGAAGCTGATTCAAGGTATCAGAATGTGGTCTGGGTTGTGGGTGGTCCACTGGGTGTGTGATCTGCTAAACACTGCCCGTCATCTCTGGGGTTTCATTTGTATTTGAGACTAGATTGAGGTCTGTAGAAACGGGGACTGAGGGTTATGTTGAAGAGCTCTAGGAATGGAGCCTAGTTCACTTAAGAAAAGTAGAGTCTAAAGTGCAGATAAATTATTCAAGACAGATTTGTTCTTTGTACAATTAGTACCTTAGCATTCAGATTACAATGGGTGCTAAGACTTTCTAAAAACAAGATGCTTGTGATCTGTGTTTTGCCCTCTGCTTTTCTGTGCTTAGAAAATGATTGACCAGATAATTGTTAGACATGAAATTACAATGAAAAGCCTATCTAATAAAAATATAAATGTGTGTGTTAGTCCATTTTGCATTGCTATAAAGGAATGCCTGAGCCTGGGTAATTTATAAAGAAAAGAAGTTTATTTGGCTCATAGTTCTGCAGGCTGTACAAGCATGGCACCAGCATCTGCTTCTAGTCAGGACCCCAGGAAGCTTTTACTAATGGTGGAAGGTGAAGGGGGCAGCTGGTGTGTCACATGGTGAGAAAGGGAACAACAGAGGGGGCTGGTCTCAGACTTTTAACAACCAGATGTTGTGTGAATTCATTACCACAACGATGGTAACAAGGTATTGATGAGAAATCTGCCCCTGTGACCCAAACACCTCCCACTAGGCCCACCTCCAACATTGGTGGGGGGGTCACATTTCAACATGAGATTTGGAGGGGACACACATCCAAAATACATCAACATGTTACACAGATATTATTATTCTCATGGAGGGATATAACTTTTCAATATCCATATAGTTATATCATCTACAAAAATGATTTTGTGTTCTAAAGCAACCTGAAGAAGCACGTCTTTACAATCTGTGCCTTTTCAAAATTTCTGATAATTGTCGGAATATTCATTTTACTTTCTATGTTATGATTTTTCTCTTAAACCCAACATATGTATCCATGCTAGAATTTCATAATAATTGTTTTAATGGGTTACATTTATCTGAGTGTGTATCTGATAAAACCTTATGAGAAATATCAATTCCAGTGAACTCATTGTTGCTTTCATTTTTCTATTTATGCTTTCTTGAAACATTTCTTAAAAATTCATAGGCAGAAGAGCAACACTGTCAAATCGAACACAGTCTTTTAAGAGTTTATGAAGAAGTGATGATTATCTTAAAACTACCTTCTTGGCTGGGCAAGGTGACTAACACCTGTAGTGTCAGCACTTTGGAAGGAAGAGGTGAAAGGATTATTTGAGCTCAGGAGTTTGAGACCAGACTGGGCAACATAGTGAGACCCTGTCTCTATAAAAACTAGAACAAATCAGCTGGTGTCATGGTGCACACCTGTAGTCTCAACTACTAAAGAGGCTAAGGTGGAAGGATCACTTGAGCCTAGGAAATCAAGGATGCAGTAAGCCGTGATTGTGCCACTGCCCTCTAGCCTGGGCAATAGAGCAAGACCTCGTTTTGAAAAAACAAAACAATACAAGATTATATTCTTGTTACATTTAGTCTTCAGAGGATTTTACTTAAAAATAGCTAACATTATGCAAATTCTTTTAGCATCAATGTGCACAGAAGTATTTAATTTTTATATTAAAGGAGGCCTGTAAGCATAGAAGATGGCAAAAAGACAATACACCCCATCAAAAATACCTTTAGCTCCCTTATACCAAGACTGTTTTCACTATATTCTCTGTTTTTCTTATCCCTCAGGCAAGAATCCCAGAGTTCAAACATCCAATTTTCCCAGGGAGTGCATCAGGCGTTTCTTTCCAAAACGGAAGTGTTTCGTCTTTGACCGGCCAACAAATGACAAAGACCTTCTAGCCAATATTGAGAAGGTGTCAGAAAAGCAACTGGATCCCAAATTCCAGGAACAAACAAACATTTTCTGTTCTTACATCTTCACTCATGCAAGAACCAAGACCCTCAGGGAGGGAATCACAGTCACTGGGAATCGTGAGTCTCCTTTTTACTTTTCTGTGGGGCCTCATGTGTGTTGAATATATTGTATAATGTGTTTCTCAGAATTTTTGTTAGATTCCATATAGAAAAACTACGTGTATACAGGTATTCACACTCAGTGAAGAAATGTGTATAATTATCACACTTATTGCAATTTACAAATTCCTCTCCAATATTGCAAACTCTGTCACTGATATCTGTGGCTTCCACATATCTGAAAAAAAAATCCCCCACTGATAAAATAACTAACTGAATATAAAAACACCTATAATATTTTCTTAGGGGAAATATTTTCTAAGTCCTATGTGTTCAGTATTCTTTGCCAAGAGAATAGAAAAGATGTGTTCAAGTTTAAAAACCTCTAGAAGGCTGGGGGTGGTGGTTCACACCTGTAATCCCAGCACTTTGGGAGGCAGAGGCACGCAGATCACTTGAGCTCAGGAGTTTGAGACCAGCCTGGACAACATGGTGAAACCCCATCTCTACAAAAAATACAAAAACTAGCTAGGCATGGTGGCACATACCTGTAGTCCCAGCTACTTAGGAGGCTGAGGCAGGAGAATCACTTGAGTCTGGGAGGCGGAGGTTGCAGTGAGCCGAGATCACACCACTGCACTCCAGCCTGGGCCTCAAAAAAAAAAAAAAAAGTCTAGAAATAAATAAATATTAGCCCATAATTCCCTGAAAATACATTGGTAGCTTCAGAATTAGGAATAAATGTGATATGATTTACCCTGCCTCATTTTATCTGTGTAAACTACTTTTCTTGTAATTTTTTAAATGAGAAATTGTACTTCCTGCATACCCTCTAGTATGTTAGATACAAGTAGATATTTAAATTTTTTAGCACTGTGGACTGGAGATCCATAAAATTGAAGAGTCATTATGAAAATAAGAGTGATAATAGCAGAAGGAGGTGGGGATGTGGGTGTATGTGTTTGCATGTGTGCACGCGCATGTATGTAAGTGCATGTGTGTGCTCAGAAATGTAGCCTAGGATTCCATTGAGCTTTAATTTCATATTTAGCCCCTAAATCTCCTGGTTCATTTAGGTCTGGGAACTCTGGCAGTGACTTATGTAGAGGCCATCAACAGTGGAGCAGTGCCTTGTCTGGAGAATGCAGTGATAACTCTGGCCCAGCGTGAGAATTCAGCTGCCGTGCAGAGGGCAGCTGACTACTACAGCCAGCAGATGGCCCAGCGAGTGAAGTTCCCCACAGACACGCTCCAGGAGCTGCTGGACGTGCATGCGGCCTGTGAGAGGGAAGCCATTGCAATCTTCATGGAGCACTCCTTCAAGGATGAAAATCAGGAATTCCAGAAGAAGTTCATGGTAATTTGCCTTAGTCATTACTGTTCATCATCCTTCCCCTTGAAGAATGAAGCCTATAGTTGCCTTTATTGTCACCAATGCTCATCTGTCACTGAGGAATAACTTATTGTGGATTCTCATGAGGGATAGAGTTTCAAAAGACTACATATCCCTCTTTTATCTCCCCAAACCTTAAGCACTTAACTAGAAAACCTTCTGATAACTGAGGTAAAATCAACACAGATCACTTAAGATCCTCCTTAAGTGAACACTTCTAAGGATTCCAGGCCTGCTCTGAACACGCACAAGTCATCCCTGAGCAGTGCACTTTTTCTGTGCATAGTTTACCTTTCCCAGGAAACAAAGATTCTCTTACCAGATCTTAATTCCGGGCCATTGTTCAACTTACATTGCTCCTTCTTGTATCCTTGTACCATTGAGGACAGGAACACAGGATGATACCATTGCAACAAACCATAGAGATTATGGAATGTAGTCTCATCATGTCACAGATAAGGAACCTGAAGCTCAGGAAGATTAATGAACTTTTCCATAGCCTTGAAGAGAATTTCTAGCATTGTAAATGTATAAAGTTTTGTGTTTCTGATTCCACATCTACTCCACTAGAATGTTTTTCTCATGAGGACCACAGTTAGATTGACTCTTCCACCAGGTTCTTTAGAATTTCATCTCCTCCATGTTTCTTCTGGTGACATCTCTCTACATTTCCCTTGCAGGAAACCACAATGAATAAGAAGGGGGATTTCTTGCTGCAGAATGAAGAGTCATCTGTTCAATACTGCCAGGCTAAACTCAATGAGCTCTCAAAGGGACTAATGGAAAGTATCTCAGCAGGAAGTTTCTCTGTTCCTGGAGGGCACAAGCTCTACATGGAAACAAAGGAAAGGATTGAACAGGACTATTGGCAAGTGCCCAGGAAAGGAGTAAAGGTGAGGAATAAGGGGAGCGTGGGGAAGTTTATAGGATAGAGTGAATGGAGTCTTCAGCACCAGCCGTGGGTAATAAGAGAGCAGAGGGATAGCATAACGCCTTAGCTTTCAATGTCCACTACTTAACATTTATTTCTTAGAATAAAAATTTTTATTCCAAAACAAAGAGTATAGTATTCAGAAATCCAGGAGAGACAGAATGAAAATTACCACCTAGGTGGTGGTAATAAACATAATAGTAGTAATAATACAACTAACTCACAACGAGCTGTTATTACCTACAGTATACTGTTGAATTCTTCCCCAGACATTTTAATTTCATCTTCCTAATGACTTTAAGAAACACCCTTATTTTGGAAATTTTACAGATCTGAACTTAGTACCCAAGGATGATTACATAACTTGCCTAAAGTTCTAGCCAGCAAGTGGCAGGAGAAAGCAACAGCATAGATTAGAGGCAGCATTGCACACTGGAAGACAAACATGTATAAGCATCAGAGATTGGGAGTTTGTACACCTGTGCACATAGTTCTGCCTGGCCAGAACCCAAAACAGGTACAGGGAGATATTATAGCAGTGGGAAAGGCACTGGAGGGAGACAGGAAGCAGGAATTGAGGAGGGGCTCCGGTCACCCTAAAGAGCCCGCACACTTTGTAGGGGGCCACTTTAGAATTTTAGGCATAAAGCAAAAGTTACAAGACCATAATTGTTCTTGCAACACTAATACCCAGAACATAGATTTTCAAAGAAATCTAAGTGCTTTTTCTTGCTTCCATAGGCAAAAGAGGTCTTCCAGAGGTTCCTGGAGTCACAGATGGTGATAGAGGAATCCATCTTGCAGTCAGATAAAGCCCTCACTGATAGAGAGAAGGCAGTAGCAGGTATGGGGCAGGGCTCAGCTTACACAGGAGGGGTACGTTTATACAATGCCCTCTAACAGATCTAACAGGAAAACCTTCCCAAAATGAGGAATTTCCTCTTCTGTGGAACACACACTCTGCTAAATCTGAAAATAACAAGGGGAGCTATGATTGTACATCAGCCAGACAGGCAGAGCCTTTCCCATCACATTCTCAAATGCGCTCTTAATGGTGTGGACCTGGGTGAATTCTGTGATTTCTCACCCTGCCTTTCAGATTTGGTTTAGTCTCAGCTCAGAAAAGTGGAGATGAATCTTCACCTATTATTTTCTTCTCTTGCTAATACCTTCATGGAGCAGTGGATCGGGCCAAGAAGGAGGCAGCTGAGAAGGAACAGGAACTTTTAAAACAGAAATTACGGGAGCAGCAGCAACAGATGGAGGCTCAAGATAAGAGTCTCAAGGAAAACATGGCCCAACTGAAGGAGAAGCTGCAGATGGAGAGAGAACACCTACTGAGAGAGCAGATTATGATGTTGGAGCACACGCAGAAGGTAAGTCTGCCCTTGGCCTCAGCAGGCCAGACGGTCCTCGCCCAGGTACCTCAGGAAGGGCTGGTGAAGGTTACAGCAACATCATGAAAGGAAGCACGTCACCATTTGCTGCTTGGCAGTCACTAAAAGCCCTGAATCCTTTTTTTCTTACTTGTTTCAGTAAGACTTGGAATTCTTCTCTATATTCTCTATACTTAGATTCTGGAGAGGTAAGGTTGACTATGATCCCTACAAGTCCTTGGGGAATATAAATAGGGTTGAAGCTGCTGTTTTGGGAGATTTTAAAAGTAATCTCAAGAAGTTAAACATATATTCCACACAGTGTATTTGATGTGAACAGCAGCTGGTTTCCTTCACCAAGACCACATATTACCAGGAGCTCTACTACCATCCAAACACCCTGAGGTAGATCCATGCTGACATACAACTCTTAGAAATTTCCAGACTTAAAAGGACAGGAAAGGGACAGTTTCTAAACTTGCTGCAGTTGTCACCCTGTATAGGTAGCCTGCCCAAATTAGCACACAGTGTAGGGAGAATTCTTGCATTGTCCATCTGAAAGTTCTCTCATAAGGGATTTCTACATCAGCTTATAAGTTTTTGGTATTCCTACAATATGGGTGACCATGCTGCCCAATTGGGACTGAGAATTTATGCAACCAGACCAATGGCTACCTCCTAACTGGCATCTTTTGGGCAGGAACATGTAGAATTTGTCCTCATACCTAGGTTAGCACCATAGCAAAACCATAATGGTGGGTGGATATTAGTAAAGTTATAAACTATGCTTCCTCACAATGTCTAGGTCCAAATTCTCCTCTAATAATTGAGAAAATGTTTTTAGGAGTAAAATAAAGAAAGTTTCACACAGGTTTTAAATACAAAAGGTAAGTCTTAAAAGAATAGGGATTTTTAAAAATTTACTTTCCTTCCTACACTGTCTTTAGGTCCAAAATGATTGGCTTCATGAAGGATTTAAGAAGAAGTATGAGGAGATGAATGCAGAGATAAGTCAATTTAAACGTATGATTGATACTACAAAAAATGATGATACTCCCTGGATTGCACGAACCTTGGACAACCTTGCCGATGAGCTAACTGCAATATTGTCTGCTCCTGCTAAATTAATTGGTCATGGTGTCAAAGGTGTGAGCTCACTCTTTAAAAAGCATAAGCTCCCCTTTTAAGGATATTATAGATTGTACATATATGCTTTGGACTATTTTTGATCTGTATGTTTTTCATTTTCATTCAGCAAGTTGGTTTTTTTTTTTTTCAGAGTCTTACTCTGTTGCCCAGGCTGGAGTACAGTGGTGCAATCTCAGCTCACTGCAACCTCTGCCTCCCGGGTTCAAGAGATTCACCTGCCTCAGCCCCCTAGTAGCTTGGATTATAGGTGCACACCACCACACCCAGCTAATTTTTGTATTTTTAGTAGAGATGGGGTTTCACTATGTTGGCCAGGCTGGTCTCGAACTCTTGACCTCAAATGATCCACCCGCCTCGGCCTCCCAAAGTGCTGGGTTTACAGGCATGAGCCACCATGCCCAGCCCTCATTTAGCAAAGTTTTAAACATAAAAAGTGCTTATTAGAGGATATCAGTGCCTGGCCCACATGAGAGAACAGATCCATACACACTTTGAAAAACCTTGTTCACTTTTAGGAAATATAATTTTGAAAAATCATTTACATACAAGAGGTCCACTGAGGCATTGCTTTTAATGGCAAAATATTGGAATGTACTTGAATGTCCTTCACATTAGATTGGTAAGATAAATTTTAGTATGTCCATGTACTGGAATATTATATAGCCAGTAAACAAATTGACAATGAAGCTCTATTTGTACCAGTAAAGAATGGTCTTGAAGAGATATTGTAAAATGAAAAAAAAAAAAAAACCAAGTTGTAAAGCAATGTAGATAATCTTATCAGCATGGAAAAAATGCAATTATTATATGGAAGCATGCAAATATATCTCTGGAAAGATTAATCAAAATCTATTATTATTGGCTCCTTCTGGGAAGAACCAAGTGAATGTAGGGGTTGAAGGAACACATACTCTTCACTTTATACTCTTGAATTTTGTAAAGAAATCTTATTTTACCGATTCAGAAATAAATAAGAAAATGTAAGAGACAATGCTAATAATGATAACAATAAAAAATAGTGAAATTGGCTATCAGATGATGAAATTGCTTGTTGCTTCTAGGAATTACATCAGCCAGCCCAATGAGGGGTCTAAGACTAAGATCTGAGTACTAGAATGCAAAAAATTTGCATCCTATTCTTGTTTTCATTTTGGCCTGGTTTTTCGATCCCTTCTATTTGTTTCGAGACTAAGGCATACACTTTTCTGTGGCCTTTGAAATCTCAGCTACAGTAGCCTCTACTTCCTTTCTCTGAATTCAAGTTTTAAGGTGTCAGAAGCATAAATTACCAAACATTAAGATTAAGCACTGATAGGAAGGATCCTGCCAACCTTGTCAGTAGTGGTCTTTTTGCGGTAGGCTCAGATAGAAAGGACAATGTGCCTTTCCAGAACTGAACCCCCTGATGGGGGATGATAGACCCAGACACATAGAGGCCTGGTGTTGACCCTTAATTGTTAGAATCTAAGAAGATTCAGTTATAGTAATGAGTGGCAGACTGCTAGGCCTGATGGAGATAATTCTGAAGATGGCCAATACAATGGACCAGCCATAGGGTTAAATGGGACGGGGAGAAAACAATCAAGTGAAGTAAATGCTGTCTACCAGGATGTTGGGAGGTAGCCCCGATAAAGTGTCACATCCATAGCCTTGATCTGAGCTAATTTCAGACCCTGAACTCAGCTGGAGTGGAGGGTAGTACCCCAGGAAAGGACACTGCAACTCCAGGACCCAAATAAGTGATGATTTCCCAAGTTCTCCTCCTAGGAAACCTCTGGAGCCATTTACTAGATACCCATATACTAGGGAAATACAAACACCCAAATATTTCAAGGACCCTTGGAATCAGGATCCAAGTTGCCCATGGTACCTAGATCATGGAAAGTCATCATAAAATGCCTGTTAAAATAGGGAACTAGGGCCTCCAGGTTGTAATTATAGTCTTGGCACACATGAACTTACTGCAATATAGTATTTGTTTGAGATTTAAAGGTAAAGTTTGTTTCAAGACAGATACCTTACTTTTCTGTACATCTCCTTGGGAGTATGTTCAGGCATAGGTTGTGCTAAATAAGTTTCTTTTATAAAAACAATAGGCTGATGCATGAGTGATTATTTTCAATTGATAAAATCTCATGAACTTTCCAGAGATCAGTGGTAATAAGTTGTTTGAATTTTCGACACCAGGTTAAGGTCTCTGAGGTGGTTTAAAGGCTATGAGGCCAGGTGCAGTGGCTCACGCCTATAATCTCAGCAACTTGGGAGGCCGAAGCAGGCAGATCACTTGAGGTCAGAAGTTTGAGACCAGCCTGGCCAACATGGCGAAACCCTGCCTTTACTAAAAATACAAAAATTAACCAAGTGTGGTGGCACACGCCTGTGATCCCAGCTACACAGGAGGCTGAGGCAGGAAAATCACTTGAACCTGGGAGGTGGAGGTTGCAGTGAGCCGAGATTGTGCCATTGCATTCCGGCCCGGGCAACAGAGCCTGGGCGACAGAGTGAGGCTCTGTCTCAAAAAATTAAATTAAATTAAATTAAATTAAAGCTATGAGAAGAAACGAAATTTTCCTGGTACAGTGTCCTTCTCTAGACCTCATGTCTTACAGTCTCTGTGAAACTGGGCCAAAGATAGAATTTTTTTTTCTGTGCTTTATACAGTGACTCAGACAAACCTATGACCTCACACAAATCTGTAACTTCATGTATCACAGTCTCTATAAAACTATATCAAAGAAAGAATTTTTCTCTGTGCTTTATAGCGTGGTTCACCCAGATCTGTAAAGAAATGAAGACAATTTTAGAGCTTTCAATATCCTGTATTGCATATCAGGTCAAATCTGATACTTTCAAAACTGGATAGATCTATTTCAGATATCTTTGATGCTTGTAACAAGAATCCCATTCAATGTTATCTAAGGACTACAGTTCAAGAAGACTAAGACACTATTCAGTCGGGGCACAATAAGACCACCTTATAAGCACGACTCATCCTTCCTTTTCTGAGCATGCTTTTGCCATGTTTCAACGATTCAGAGACATTCTAGTGAATCCCATTTTGACAACAAAGTGGGATCAAGAGACCCCAAGGCCATCCTCAGGTTCAATGACTCTTTAGAAGACATGGAACTCAGAAAAATTTTATGCTCACAGTTAGAGCTTATTACATCGAACAGTACAAATTGAAACCAACAAAAGCAAAAGGGACGTGGACCAGAGTCTGAGACCAAGGATAGGCTTGCATTTGTGTTTTCTCCCTTGAGAGTTGCACAGACATTATCTAATTCTCTCACAAATAATGTGTGACATGTGTCAGCCAGGGATGGTCACACAAACTTTAGTGTTTTTATTAGAGGGAAGTCATGTAGGAATGGAGTGCTCATGTGGCTGATCTTATTTACTCAGACTCCTGTCCCTTCAGAGGTCAAACTGGTATGGTATAACTTAAGACTTCCACCACAAATCACATTTTTAGCATAAAGTACCTGGTGTCGACCAAGCCCTCAACATGTCCAAAGCATTATTATAAGGCTAGTTGTTCTAAGGGCTTACCTGTTATGTCCCAGGAACAAGTTGAGGGCCAGACCTTTCTTACAGAGTTAACCTTTTATTAGATAGTGTTAAAGAATGAAGAAGGTGATAACATGAGAAAGACAAAATAAAGATTTTTATTGTCTTACTGGAAGAATATGTCTATTTTTTTCTTGACTTTCTAAAGTATAAATATTCTTTCTCTGAAAGACGTAACTGTCTAGGCGCTAGTAAAATATGCTGTAAGTACATGTTTTTAAAAGTAGTTTATTTTATTTCTTGTTATTCTGTGCTTAGCAACTTCCAATCTGATTACAGTTGACCCTTGAACAGTGCGGGTTTGAACTTTGAGTTCACTTAACATGGACTTTTTTCAACTAAACACAGTATGAAAATACACTATTTGAGGAATGTGAAACCCACATATACGGAGGGCCATCTTTTGGTATACATGAATTCTGCAGGGCCACTGCTGGACTTGAGCATGCAAGGATTTTGTATGGATTATCCACAGTGGTCCTAGAACCAATTCTCTATGTATACTGAGGGATGACTGTAGTTATTTTTCTTGATATAAAAAAGAAAAAGTATTTAATAAGGAATATATGTATGTGAGCCTTAAGAAGTTATCGCACTGATTGTAATCTGGATATGGTACAAATTTTATGGTACTAATTGGCCTACAATCACTTGATCCAACATTGGGCCTAAATTTCCTTAATGTGCTCAAACTCAAGCTGCTGGAGTTTCTCAAGGAATAGCAACCCATGAAAATAAATTATCAATCACCTTTCAACAACCAGAAATCACCACTGAAACAGGCTTTGATCAAGTCTTAAATAAAAATTGACATCAAATTTTTAGGTTGATTCCCACCTCCTGCTGAATTTTCTACCACCAAGGTCATGCTCTGTCACCTCGAATCAGTTTAAAGATATGCTTCAGATACTAATCTCTGGTAGTGGGGCATTCAACTATCTTCAGTTACAGCACAAAATCCCATACAATTCAAACTAAGCTAAAAAGAAATTCCAAACTTAGTGGAGTTCTCTACTTCACTCTAAGTGAGGATTGTGCTCTGGTTAGCTTTGTTAGTTCAACCACATAGATAGACCTTATCTAAGGAAAGATAAGCACCCTATCTCACAATTTCCAAATATCACTTAGAAACAAGTTTTATGAACATTCTCTTTGGCCTTGTATCCTCTTATCTCCAATCTTGATTTTGAGTTAAAGAAAGAGGAACAGCCTTAGTTGCCACTCCTGTAAAATCAGTAAATCATGGTGGTTCAGGTCCTGGAAGGATGCCACAGCTTCTCCTGAGCCTGGTGATTGATGGTGCCCATGGTGTTGTGACAAAGTGGCCACTCGAAAGCACTATCAGGGCAAAAATCCACAAGTCATTCTTGCAATCAATCTAGAAAGTATATGGCAGCAAGAGATTTAGGCATCTACTCTTCATTCATTCATTTGTTCTCTGGCTATTTCAGCTAGGCTATATACACTGGATAATAGGACAAAAAGACATACATTTTTGAAGACAGTCTTAAGTTAAAACTTCAGCTGTGGATAAATATTTCTTTAGCAAATTTTTATCAGTTATGGGCTGTATTCAGGATAAAAATGCTATAAATTAAACCCAACAAGTGTTTTATTTTTCATCCACTAAATGCCAGGCACCGCATTTTATTTTATGTATAACTCAATATACCAGTCTCTGCCCTCATAAAGATGACTTTCTGGTGACGGAAATAAGCAAGTAAAAATATAAATGCAACCAGGGTGATAATGTTTGCCAGAAACGATATCAAAAGCTACAATGTAAAAGAAAATGTGGTAATTCCAATAAATGGGAACAAGTACTCTGTGAGTTCAGAACAAGAGACTATGACCATAAAAAATAGCCCTAGGCTTAAAATAGCTGGTCTTTTAAAAATTTATACAAGGTGTACTTGTAGAGTTAAAGGGACCGTATAAGTGGAAAGACCAGCATAAGCCAAGTCAGTTATGTTAGAAAGTGTAGGTCTTACTAAAGGTACTGTAGAATTATTCCCTTTGACTGAAGCACTGAATAGGCGTGTTGAAGTGAAAGATGAGACTGGAAATGAGATTAGGGCCTGACAAGAAGGGACCTGAAGATCAGGAAAATAGAATTAGACATCTTCAAACCATACCAGAATTCTAGATTTGGCCTATAGTTTCACTGCCATCAAGAGTTTATAATTTGGTATAATTTGGGGTTTTTTTGATCAAATTCTTAATAGATTCTATCTGGAAGATTGGAAATAACTTATATTTTGGGGACAAATCATATCCCCAGATCCCTTTATATTATTCCTAATCAATTTAAATTAAAAAACGAACAAAAATAGGACTTAGTCCAACAAAATAAATTTATTTTAACATCAGGAATTCATACGGGTGCTTTCTGAGATTATTATTGAAAATTCAAACTGGGTAAATCCATTTTTAAAAAGTATAGGAAGCCAAAGATCTATTTATGGACTACGTACAAGTTATATTTAGAAAATGTATAATAAAGAGAAATGATTCATTGCAAATAATACTATAAAATTATCCCATGTATAATTTTTTCAATGAGTCAATTTTATAATATCAGACAAACAAAAGCTGAAGGATTTCATCAATAACAGACCTGTCTTACAAGAAATGCTAAAGGGACTCCTTCAATCTGAAAGAAATGGACATTAATGAGCAATAAAAAAATCATCTGAAGATACAAAACTCACTGGTGGTAGTAAGTACACAGGGAAAAAAAGAATATTATAGCACCATAAATGTGGTATGTAAACTCCTCGTATCTCAAGTAGAAAGACTAAAAGATGAACCTATCTAAAGTAATAACTATAACAACTTTTCAAGACATAGACAGTATAATAATAAATAGAAACAACAAAAATTTGAAAAGCAGGGAGATGAAATTAAAGTGTAGAATTTTTATTAGTTTTCTCTTTGCTTGTTTGTTATTTGTTTATGCAATCAGAGTTCTCATCAGTTTAAAATAATTGGTTATAAAATATTATTTGCAAACCTCATTGTAACCTCAAATCAAAAAACGTACAATAGATACACAAAGAATAAAAAGCAAGAAATTAAAACATACCACCAGAGGAAACTACGTTTGCTAAAAGGAAGACAAGAAAGAAAAGAAGACCACAAAACGACTAGAAAACACATAAAATAACAAGATTAAGTCCTTACTTATCAATGATTACATCGAATGTGAATGGACGAAACTCTCCAATCAAAAGCCATAGAGTGATCCCCCACTGATCAGGCCTCCAAGCACATTTCCGAGGCCCCTATCCAGGTCTTCATCTCTCCTATTCCTGACACTGCCACTTCCACCCTTCAAGAATGAGTTAACTAGGAACATGTCTCCTCACATCCAGAGGTCTGGCAGTCAGTTCTTCAGCAGAGGCAGAAGAGGTGGCAGAGTGGCCGTGTGCTTCCTAGGTGGAATCATTAGCTCCATCATAGAGGTGGCTACACAGCACAACCTGGAGCCCCTGCCTCAACACACACATTGCTCCAACACTGAGGCCAACAAGAGTGAGGAGGTCCATCATTTCTGGAGGCTCTTTGCCCGGTTGGCTGGAGATGACATCGAGGTCAGCGGCACAGAACTCATGAATGTTGTCAACAAGGTTGTGATCAGTAGGACTGAACTGAAGACTCATGGTTTTGGCATTGATACATGTCAAAGCATGGTGGCCATGATGGATAGTGACACCACAGGCAAGCTGGACTTTGAGGAATTCAAGTACCTGTGGAACAACATCAAAAAGTGACAGACAATATACAAGCAGTTTGATGTTGACCAATCCGAAACCATTTGCAGCAGTGAACTTGCAGAGGCCTTTGAGGCAGCAGGGTTCCACCTGAATGAACAACTCTACAACATAATATTCTGACACTACTTGCATGAAGGACAGAACATGGATTTTGGCAGCTTTATCAGCTGCTTGGTCAGGCCAGATGCTTCGTTTCATGCCTTGAAATCTCTTTACAAAGATGACACTAGACCATTCTAAGTGAATATCCAAGAGTGGCTGCAGCTGACAATGTATTTCTAAATGGGAAACCCAGGCCTGCCCCTTCACTGCCTTGCTATAGGAGTCACCTTGGAGCCTCAGCCTCTCCCAGTGCTGATCCCATTTGCAGTCACATCTTCATGGGTCCTGCTGACCCATGGGCCTTTTGTTCTTCCAGCCCTTGGCACCCAGCTTCTCAGTCAAGATCCAGGGTCAAATGTGCCTCAACATGCCATGCCCTGAGTTGGCCCCAACTCTAAAACATGCTAACACGCTCTTCCAACAGTCACCCCACCCCACCATACCCATCTCACTCTCACGCCATAACCTCACTCTTGTATCTGTGCCAACCTCAACACTTGCATTGCTTGCATGCCCCAAGGGCCCTCTCTCAGTTCTGGGAGGATGACTCTGCTCCCTACACACCCTGGTCCACCCATTCACAGTTACCACCCAAGCAGTTGAACATCAGGCTATTCCAGTCCCACATGTTCCAGTGGTTTCATCTGTATTCTCCTCCTAGCCTGCCAGGCCCAGGAAGAAGAAAAAACATATGAGAAAAAGAAGGGGAGAGAGAGAGAGGAAGGATGGAAGGAAGGCAGGAAGGAAGGAAGGAAGAAAGGAAGGAAGGAAGGAAGGAAGACAGAGTGGTTGAATGGATTTTTAAAAACCAAGCCCCAATGATCTGTTGCCTACAAGAAACACACTTCACCTATAAAAATACACATCAAATTAAAATAAATGGATAGAAAAAATGTTCCATATTTCAACACAAAAACTGGAAGAAGAGAAAGAGATAGTAATTATATAATAATAATGGAGTCAATTCAGCAAAAGAATAGCACAACTGTAAATATATATGCACCAACATTGACAGCTATTAATGTATTGGGGTCTATCTCTGTCTTCACCTCTAAAGAGATAATAGCTGGAGATTTCAACAGCCCACTTTCAGCATTGGACAGATCTTCTAGACAGATAATTAACAACAACAAAAATCAGATTTAATCTGCACTAGACAACAAATGCAGTATAGACCAAACAGATACTTAAAAACTTTTCATCCAATAGCTGTATAACGCACATTCTTCTCTTTAGCACATGTATCATTCTCAAGAATAGACCATATGTTAGGCCACAAAACAGTCTAAAACATTGAAATTATAACTAGAAATGAATAATAAGGTGATCATTGAAAACCATATGTATATCAAAAAACTAGAAAAGTGTCAAGTAAACAACCTAATAATGCATCTTAAAAAACTAGAAAAGCAAAAGCAAACCAAATCCAAAATTAGTAGACATAAAGAAATAAGAAAGATCAGAGCAGAAATAAATGAAGTGAAAATGAATAAGAATACAAAAAATTAATAAAACAAACTTGATTTCTTGAAAGATAAAATTGACAAACCATTAGCCTAAGAAAAACAGAGAGAAGATGCAAACAAATGAAATTAGACATGAAAAAATAGACATGACAATGGACACCACAGAAATTCAAAAGATCATTAGAGACTACTCTGAGGAGCTATATACCAGTAACTTAGAAAGCCTAGAACAAATGGATAAATTCCTAGACAAATACAACCTACCAAGATGAAGAAATCTGAAATCCAAATAAGCCAATAACAAGTAATGAGATTGAAGCCATAATAAAAAGTCTCCCAGCAAATAAAGCCTGGCATTCAATAGCTTCACTGCTTAATTTTAGCAAACATTAAAAGAAAAACTGATACCAATCCTACTCAAATTATTCCAAACAAAATAGAAGAAATGGGAATACTTCAAATTCATTCTACAAGGCTGATATTATGACACATCATGATACCAGATGAAAAACATCAAAAATAGAAACATACGTCAAAAATAGAAAACTACAGGCCACTATCTCTGAGAAATATATATTTTTAATTTTTATTTTTAATTTTTGTGGGTACTAAGTAGGTGTATATATTTATGGGGAACATGGGATACTTTAATACATGCATGCAATACATAATAATCACATCATGGTAAATGCGGTATCCATCCCCTCAAGCATTTGTCCTTTGTCTTGCAAACAATCCAATTACATTCTTTTAGTTATTTTAAAATGTACAATTAAATTATTATTGACTATAGTCTCCGTCTTGTGCTATAAAAAACTAGGTCTTATTCATCTTTTCTAACTACTTTTTCTACCCATTAGTCATCCCCACTTCCCCTCACACCACCCCACTACCCTTCCTAGCCTCTGGTAACCATGTTTCTACTCTCTATTTCCATAAATTCAACTCTTTTAACTATTGGCTCCTACATGTAAGTGGGAACATGTGAAGTTTGTCTTTCTGTCCCTGGCTTATTTCACTTAATGTAATGACCATGAATTCAACCCAAGTTGTTGCAAATGACAGAATCTCATTCTTTTTGATGACTGAATAGTACTCCATTGTGTATGTGTACCACATTTTTCTTATCCATTCATCTGTTGATTAACACTTAGGTTGTTTCCAAATCTTGGCGATTGTGAAGAATGCTGTAACAAATGTGGAAGTGCAGATATTCCTTTGATATGCTTATTTCCTTTTGGGGTGGTATATGCTCAGCAGTAGAATTGCTGGATCATATGGTAGCTCTATTTTTAGTTTTTTAAGGAACCTTGTGATTTGAGCTCCTTATATATTCTGGTTATTAATCCCTTGTCAGATGGATAGTTTGCAAGTATTTTCTCTTATTCTGTGGGTTGTCTCTTCAGTTTTTAAATTTTTTTTTCCTTTTTAACTTAATGTGATTTGACTTGTCCATTTTTGCTTTGGTCACTCAGGAAATCTTTTTCCATCCCAAGGTAAAGAGTTTTCCTAATGTTTTCTTGTAGTAGTTTCATAGTTTGAGGTCTTAGATTTAAAACTTTAATCCATTTTGATTTGATTTTTTGTATATGGTGATAGGTAGGGGTCTATTTTCATTCTTCTGCATATGAATATGCATTTTCCCAGCACTATTTGTTGAAGAGATTTTTCTTTCCCTCATGTATGTTCTCGGAACCTTTGTCAGAAATGAGTGCTCTGTAGGTGTATGGATTTGTTTCTGGGTTCCGCATTCTGTTTCATTATCTACATGTATGTTTTTATGCCAGTAACATGCTGTTTGGATTACATAGCTCTGTAGTATAATTTGAAGTCAGGTAATATGATTTCTCCAATTTTGTTCTTTTTGCTCAGGACAGCTTAGGCTATTCTGAGTCTTCAGTGGTTCCATATAAATTGTAGGATTTATGTGGAACTTAAATAGTTTTCTCTATTTCTGTGAAGAATGTCATTGATATTTTGATAGGGAATTCACTGAATCTGTAGATTTCTTTGGGTAGTATGGACATTTTAAAAATGTTCATTCTTCAAATCCATGCAAATGGAATAACTTTCCATTTTTTGTAAACTCTTCGATTTCTTTCCTCAGTGTTTTGTAGTTTTCATTGTAGAGATTTTGTTTTTGTTTTGTTTTGTTTTTGTTTTTGTTTTGAGACAGAATTTTGCTCTTGTCACCCAGGCTGGAGTGCAATGGCACAATCTTAGCTCATTGCAGCCTCCACCTCCCAGGTTCAAGCAATTCTCCTTCCTCAGCCCCCCAAGTAGCTGGGATTACAGGTACCTGCCGCCACAGCCAGTTAATTTTTGTATTTTTAGTAGAGATGGAGTTTCACCATGTTAGTTTCACCATGTTGGGCAGGCTGGTCTTGAACTCCTGACCTCAGGTGATCTGTCCACCTCGGTCTCCCAAAGTGCTGGGATTACAGGCTGAGCCACCATGCCTCAGACCTCATTGTAGAGATCTTTCCATTCTTTTGGTTAATTCCTAGATATAAAATTTTATTAGCAGCTACTGTAAATGTGATTGCTTTTTTATTTCTATGTCAGATTGTTTACTGTTGGCATATAGAAATGCTATGAGTTTTGTATATTACTTTTGTATCCTGAAACTTTACTGAATTTATCAGCTCTAATAGTTTTTGGTGGAGTTTTCAGGTTTTTCCAAATATAAGATCATATTATGTGCAAACAAAGATAATTTGACTTCTTCCTTTCCAATTTGGATACCCTTTATGACATTCTCTTGTCCAGTTGCTCGACCTAGAACTTCTAGTACTATGTTGAATAACAGTGGTAAAGTAGGTAACCTTGTTATCTTCCAGGTATTAGAGAATGGGCTTTCAGTGTTCCCCCATTCAGTATGATATTAGCTGTGAGTCTGTCACATATGGCTTTTAGTGTGTTGAAGTATGTTCCTTCTATACCCAGTTTTATTAGGGTTTTTATTGTGAAAGGATGTTGAATTTTATCACATAATTTTTCAGCATCAATTGAAATGATCAAATGGTTTTTGTTCTCCATTATGTTGCTATAATGTATCACATTGTTTGATTTGCATATGTGGAAACAACCTTGAATCCCTGGGATAAGTCCGACTTAGTCATAAATTATTTTCAATGTATTGTTGAATTTGATATGGTAATGTAGTGTTGAAAATTTTTGCATCAATATTTATCAGAGATATTGGCCTGTAGTTTTTTTTTTAATAGAGTTTAAGTTGTAGGGTACATATGCAGAACGTGCAGTTTTGTTACATAAGTATGCATGTGCCATGGTGGTTTGCTGCACCCATCAACCCATCATCTACTTTAGGTATTTCTCCTAATGCTATCCCTCCCCTAGTCTCCCACCCCTAACAGGCCCCAGTGTGTGATATTCTCCTCCCTGTGTCCATGATTCTCATTGTTCAGCTCCCACTTATGAATAAGAACATGTGGTGTTTGGTTTTCTGTTCTTGTGTTAGTTTGCTGAGAATGATGGTCTCCAGCATCATCCATGTCCCTGCAAAGGACATGAACTCATCCTTTCTTATGGCTGTGTAGTATTCCATGGTGTATATGTGCCACATTTTCTTTATCCAGTCTATCATTGATGGGCATTTGGGCTGGTTCCAAGTCTTTGCTGTTGTGAAAAATGCCAAAATAAACATATGTGTGTGCGTGTCTTTATAGTAGAATGATTTATAATCCTTTGGGTATATACCCAGTAATGGGATTGCAGGGTCAAATGGTATTTCTAGTTCTAGATCCTTGAGGAATCACCACACTGTCTTCCACAATGGTTAAACTAATTTACACTCCCACCAACAGTGCACAAGCTTTCCTATTTCTCCACATCCTCTCCAGCATCTGTTGTTTCCTGACTTTTTAATGATTGCCATTCTAACTGGCATGAGATAGTATCCCATTGTGGTTTTGATTTGCATTTCTCTAATGACTAGTGATGATTAGCTTTTTTTCATATGTTTGTTGGCTGCAAAAATGTCTTCTTTTGAGAAGTGTCTGTTCATATCCTTCACCCACTTTTTGATGGGGTTGTTTTCTTCTTGTAAATTTGTTTAAGTTTTTTGTAGGTTCTGGATATTAGCCCTCTGTCACATGGATAGATTGCAAAAATTTTCTCCCATTTTGTAGGTTTCTTGTTCAGTCTGATGATGGTTTCTTTTGCTGTGCAGAAGCTCTTTAGTTTAATTAGATCCCATTTGTCAATTTTGGCTTTTGTTGCCATTGTTTTGGTGTTTTAGACATGATGTCTTTGCCCATGCCTATGTTCTGAATAGTATTGCCTAGGTTTTCTTCAAGGATTTTTATGGTTTTAGGTCTTACATTAAGTCTTTAATCCATCTTGAGTTAATTTTTGTACAAGGTGTAAGGAAGGGGTCCAGTTTCAGTTTTCTACATATGACTAGCCAGTCAACACCATTTATTTAATAGGGAATCCTTCCCCATTGCTTGTTTTTGTCAGATATGTCAAAGATCAGATGGTTGTAGATGTGTGGTGTTATTTCTGAGGCCTCTGTCCTGTTCCATTGGTCTATGTATCTGTTTTGGCACCAGTACCATGCTATTTTGGTTACTGTAGCCTTGTAGTATGGTTTGAAGTCAGGTAGCGTGATGCCTCCAGCTTTGTTCTTTTGGCTTAGGATTGTCTTGGCTATGTGGGTTCTTTTTTGGTTCCATATGAAGTTTAAAGTAGTTTTTTCCAATTCCGTGAAGAAATTCAATGGTAGTTTGGTTGGGATGGCATTGAATCTATAAATTACTTTGGGCAGTATGGCCATTTTCACAATATTGCTTCTTCTTATCCATGAGCGTGAAATGTTTTTCCATTTATTGTGTCCCCTCTTATTCCCTTGAGCAGTGGTTTGTAGTTCTCCTTGAAGAGGTCCTTCACATCCCTTGTAAGTTGGATTCCTAGGTATTTTATTCTCTTTGTAGCAATTGTGAATTGGAGTTCACTCATGATTTGGCTCTCTTTTTGTCTATTATTGGTGTATAGGAATGGCTGTGATTTTCGCATATTGATTTTATTTCCTGAGACTTTGCTGAAGTTGCTTATCAGCTTAAGGAAATTTTGGGCCGAAACGGTGGGGTTTTCTAAATACACAATCATGTCATCTGCAAACAGAGACAATTTGACTTCCTCTTGTCCTATTTGAATACCCTTTACTTCTTTCTCTTGCCTGATTGCCCTGGCCAGAACATCCAATACTATGCTGAATAGGAGTGCTGCAAGAGGGCATCCTTGTCTTGCGCTGGTTTTTAAAGGCAATGCTTCCAGTTTTTGCCCATTCAGTATGATATTGGCTGTGGGTTTGTCATAAATAGCTCTTATTAATTTGAGATACGTTCCATCAATACCTAGTTTATTGAGAGTTTTCAGCATTAGGGGTGTTGAATTTTTTCGAAGGCCTTTTCTGCATCTATTGGGATAATCATGTGGCTTTTGTCATTGGTTCTGTTTATGTGATAATGTTTATTGATTTGCATATGTTGAACCAGCCTTGCATCCCAGGTATGAAGGCGACTTGATCATTTTTGATGTGCTGCTGGATTCGGTTTGCCAGTATTTTATTGAGCGTTTTCGCATAGACGTTCATTAGGGATATTGGCCTGAAATTTTCTTTTTTTGTTGTGTCTCTGCCAGGTTTTGGTATTAGGATGATGTTGGCCTCATAAAATGAGTTAGGGAGGATTCTCTCTTTTTCTGTTGTTTGGAATAGTTTCAGAAGGAATGGCACCAGCTCCTATTTCTACCTCTGGTAGAATTTGGCTGTGAATCTGTCTGGTCCTGGGCTTTTTTTCGTTGGTAGGCTATTAATTACTGCCTCAATTTTAGAACTTGTTATTGGTCTATTCAGGGATTCAGCTTCTTCCTGGTTTAGTCTTGGCAGGGTGTATGTGTCCAGGAATTCATCCATTTCTTCTAAATTTTCTAGTTTATTTGTGTAGAGGTGTTTATAGTATTCTCTGATGGTAATTTGTATTTTTGTGGGATCAGTGGTGATATCCCCTTTATGATTTTTTGTTGCGTCTATTTGATTCTTCTCTCTTTTCTTCATTAGTCCGGCTACTGGTCTATTTTGTTGATCTTTTCAAAAAACCAGCTCCCGTATTCACTGATTATTTGAAGGGTTTTTCATGTCTCTATCTCCTTCAGTTCTGCTCTGATCTTAGTTATTTCTTGTCTTCTGTTAGCTTTTGAATTTGTTTGCTCTTGCTTCTCTAGTTCTACTTTTTTTTTTTTTTTTGAGATGGAGTCTTCCTCTGTCACCCAGCCTGGAGTGCAGTGGCACGATCTCAGCTCTCTGCAACCTCCGCCTCCCGGGTTCAAGCAATTCTCCTCCCTCAGCATCCCGAGTAGCTGGGACTACAGGCGCATGCCCCCATGCCTGGCTAATTTTTGTATTTTTATTAGAGATGGGGATTCACCATGTTAGCCAGAATAGTCTCGATCTCCCGACCTCATGATCCACCCGCCTCGGCCTCACAAAGTGAGGGGATTACAGATATAAGCCACCACGCTGGGCCTAGTTATTTTAATTTTGATGTTAGGGTTTCAGTTTTAGATCTTTTCTGCTTTCTCTTGTGGGCATTTAGTGCTATAAATTTCCCTCTAAATACTGCTTTAAATGTGACCCAGAGATTTTGGTACATTGTGTCTTTGTTCTCATTGGTTTCAAAGAACATCTTTATTTCTCCCTTCATTTTGTTATATACCCAGTATTCATTCAGGAGCAGGTTGTTCAGTTTCCACGTAGTTGTGTGGTTTTGAGTGAGTTTCTTAATCCTGAGTTCTAATTTGTTTGCACTGTGGTCTGAGTGACTGTTTGTTAAGATTTCTGTTCTTTTGCACTTGCTGAGGAGTGTTTTACTTCCAATTATGTGGTCTATTTTAGAACAAGTGCTATGTGATGCTGAGAAGAATGTATATTCTGTTGACATGGGGTGGAGAATTATGTAGATGTCTATTAGGTCTGCTTTGTCCAAAGCTGAGTTCAAGTCCTGAGCATCCTTGTTAATTTTCTGTCTCCTTGATCTGTCTACTATTGACAGTGGGCTGTCAAAGTCTCCAACTATATTGTGTGGGAGTTTAAGTCTCTTTGTATGTCTCTAAGAACTTGTTTTATGAATCTAGGTGCTCCTGTTTTGAGAGCATATATATTTAGGATGGTTAGCCCTTCTCATTTTATTGATCCCTTTACCATTATGTAATGCCCTTCTTTGTCTTTTTTGATCTTTGTTGGTTTTAAGTCTGTTTTATCAGATATTAGGATTGCAACCCCTCCTTTTTTTTTTTTTTTTTTTTTTGCTTTCCATTTGCTTGGCAAATATTTCTCCATCCCTTTATCTTGAGTCTATGTGTGTCTTTGCAAGTGTGATGGGTCTCCTGAATATAGCACATGGATGGGTCTTGACTCTTTATCCAGTTTGCCAGTCTGTGTCTTTAATTGGGGCATTTAGCCCATTTACATTTAAGGTTAATATTATTATATGTGAATTTGATCCTGTCATTATGATATTACCTGGTTATTTTGCACATTAGTTGATACAGTTTCTTCATGGTGCCAATGGTCTTTATATTTTGGTATGTTTTTGCAGTGGCTGGTACCAGTTTTTCCTTTTCATATTTAGTGCATCCTTCAGGAGCACTTGTAAGGCAGGCCCCATGGTGACAAAATCTCTCAGCATTTGCTTGTCTGGAAAGGATTTTATTTCTCCTTCACTTACGAAGCTTAGTTTCACTGGATATGAAATTCTGGATTGAAGATTCTTTTCTTTAAGAATATTGAATATTGGCCCCCACTCTCTTCTGGCTTGTAGGGTTTCTACAGACAGATCTGCTGTTACTCTGATGGGCTTCCCTTTGTAGGTAACCTGAGCTTTCTCTCTGACTGCCCCTAACGTGTGTTCCTTTGTTTCAGCCTTGGAGAATCTGACGATTATGTGTCTTGGGGTTGCTCTTCTCAAGGAGTATTGTAGTGGTCTTCTCATATTTCCTGAATTTGAATGTTGACCTGTCTTGCTCTTCTCCTGGATAATATCCTGCAGTGTGTTTTCCAGCTTGGTTCCGTTCTCCCCATCACTTCTGGGTACACAAATCAATTGTAGGTTTGGTCTTTTCACTTAGTCCCATAGTTCTTGGAGGCTTTGTTCGTTCCTTTTTATTCTCTTTTCTCTAATCTTGTCTTCACGCCTTATTTCAGTAAGTTGATCTCCAATCTCTGACATCCTTTCTTCCGCTATTGATTCGGCTATTGATACTTCCGAATGCTTCATGAAGTTATCATGGTTTTTTTTTCACCTCCATCAGGTCATTTATGCTCGTCTCTAAACTGGATATTCTTGCTAGCAGTTCCTGTGATCTTTTATCAAGGTTCTTAGCTTCCTTGCATTGGGTTAGAACATGCTCCTTTAGCTCAGAGGAGTTTGTTACTACCCACCTTCTGAAGCCTACTTCTGTCAATTTGTCAAACTCATTCTCTGTCCAGTTTTGTGCCTTTGCTGGAGAGGAGTTGGGATCATTTGGAGAAGAGGCATTCTGTTTTTTGGAATTTTCAGCATTTTTGTGCTGGTTTTTCCTCATCTATGTGGATTTGTCTACCTTTTATTTTTGAGGCTGATGACTTTTGGACAAGGTTTTTGTGTGGGGGTCCCTTTTGTTGATGTTGGTATTTTTGCTTTCTGTTAGTTTTTCTTCTCACAGTCAGGCCTCTCTTCTGCAGGTCTGTTGCAGTTTGCTGGAGGTCCACTCCAGACCCTGTTTGCTGGTATCGCCAGCAGAGGCTGCAGAACAGCAAGGATTGCTGCCTGCTCCTTCCTCCAAAAGCTGTGTCCCAGGGGGCACCGGCTTGATGCCAGCTGGAACTCTCCAGTATGAGATCTCTGTCAACCCCTGTTGGGAGGTCTCTCCCAGTCAGGGACCCACTTGAGGAGGCAGTCTGTCCTTTAGCAGAGCTCAAGCATTGTGCTGGAAGAATCCTCCTCATCAGGATCAACTGCTCTCTTCAGAGCTGGTAGGCAGTAACATTTAAATCTGCTGAAGCTGTGCCCACAGCCGCCCCTTCCCTCAGGTCTCTGTCCCAGGGGGATGGGAGTTTTATCTATAAGCCCCTGACTGGGGCTGCTGCCTTTCTTTCAGAGATGCTCTGCCCAGTAAGGAGGAATCTAGAGAGGCAGTCTGGCCACAGCTGCTTTGCAGTGCTCTGTTGAGTTCCACCCAGTCCAAACTTCCCAGCCTCCTTAGCACTGTCAGGAGAAAACCGCCTACTCAAGCCTCAGTAATGGTGGACGACCCTCCCCCAACCAGGTTCAGTTGTCCCAGGTCAACTTCAGACTGCTGTGCTGGCAGTGAGAATTTCAAGCCAGTGTTTCTTAGCTTGCTGGGCTCCGTGGGAGTGGGACCCGCTGAGCGAGACGACTTGGCTCCCTGGCTTCAGCCCCCTTTCCATGAGAATGAATGATTCTGTCTCGCTGGGATTCCACCACTAGGGGAAAAAAAAAATTCCTGCAGCCAGCTCGGTGTCTTCTCAAACAGCTGCCCAGTTTTGTGCTTGAAACCCCAGGGTTCTGGTGCTGTAGGCACAAGAGGGAATATCCTGGTCTGCAGATTGCAAAAACCACAGGGAAAAGCGTAGTATCTGGGTGGGTAGCACAGTCCCTCAGGGCTCCCCTTGGCTGGGGGAAGGAGGGTCCCTGGCTCCTTGCACTTCGCAGGTGAGTCAATGCCCCACCCTGCTTCTGCTCGCCCTCTGTAGGCTGTACCACTGCCTAACCAGTCTCAATGAGATGAACAGGGTACCTCAGTCGGAAACGCAGAAGACTGCACCCACTGCCTAACCAGTCCCAATGAGATGAACAGGGTACCTCAGTTGGAAATGCAGAAATCACCTGCCTTCTGCATTGGTCTCACTGGTAGCTGCAGACCGGAGCTATTCCTATTCAGCCATCGTGCCAGATCTAAGACATGTTAAGCATTTTTTATATACTTGTTAGCCAGTTGTATCTCTTCTTTTGAGAAATGTCTATTCAGATATTTTGCCCATTTTTTAATAAGAGTATTTGTTTGTTTGTTTTTGAGTTGAGACTCTTGTATATTCTGAACATTAGTCCTTTGTAAGTTGAATAGCTTGCAAATACATTATCCCATTACGTAGGATGACTCTCCATTCTGTTGGTTTTTTTCCTTTGCTGCACAAAAGCCTTTTAATTTAACAGTCTCATTTCTCTATTTTTGCTTTTGTTGAGTGTGCTATTGAAGTTTTACCCATCAAATTTTTGCCTGGACAGATGTCTGCAAGTGTTTTCCCTATGTTTTTCTCCAGTAGTTTTATTGTTTGGGGTCTTACATTTAAATACTTAATCCATTCTGAATTGATATATGGCATATTAATATCTACGTTTCCCAGCACCAATTGTAAACATACATTCCCCAATGTATATTGCTGGTCTCTGTGTCAAAAATAAGGCAACTTAAAATATGTGAATTTATTTCTGAATTCTCTATTCTGTTCCATTGGTCTATGTGTCTGTTTTTACTGTCAGGTCATTTTTTATAAAACTAAAACTCAACCCATTTCACATAAGTGACATGAAAGGAAATTCTTCATGGGTAAAAGTTTGAAGTCTTCCAATGTGCAATCTTGGGCTACATATTTCAGTGTTCAGTGCTCCACTCTTCCACTCCTCTCCAGGCCTCTGCTTTTAAGCTTTGAGTGCAAGTCATTCTTACCCTCTAGAGTAAGTCCAGTTAAGGGCAGTGGCTGTGTTTAATTCATCTTCATACACTTCTCAGCACCTAGTACAGTGCTGTGCATGCAGTATATTTGCTCTCTATACACACACGTGCATATGGTTGATTGTTTTTCTAGCTTGCAGGTCTTGCTTCCATTTGATATGAGACTCAGTAACCCCAGCTGAATCACTGAATCCCTCTTGCTATGAACTCCACAGCCGGCTGCATAGAGCTTTGTGTGAAAATAAGCTTATTATCAAAACATTCCACACCTGAAATTCAGTCTGTTCATTGGATGCTAATATCGAGACAATCTTTGAAATCACTAGGCATATATACATTAATTATTGCATCATGTAATAATACTAAATTGTGAATTAATTTTATCTGTGACTATCTACTAGAAGGATTCCGCAGACTGCAAACCAAGTGAACTGAAAAGTGAGGAAATGATGCTTCCTCATCCCCACCATCTAAATGAAAAATTCCCTACTTATTTTTTTCCAGCTGTCTGAATTTTTATGTCAGACAATGTGTTAAATGTGCCCTTTCCTTATTTACTGCACCTCTAAAAGAATAGGCAGCTCCATTGTGAGTGTGTCTATTATTTTAGGAAATTGTAGCTGAAAATTAACATGATGCCTCCTCATTCTAGGTTTCTCAAACTGACTCAATCCATGAGACATGTATCATTGTATTCAAAACCTAACAGACATTTTGTTAGACAACAAATGGTCTCTAAGATTTCCAACAAAAAACTTTGAAGCTTCTGGTTGAGCAATCATTAAACCCTCCCACTGGCACACTCCAGTAATTTCATTTATGGTAGTGGACTTGAACGAAGTACTTTCAGTTTCATATTACTCTAAATCCATTACAAATCTGCTTAACCTCTAAATATTTCATCACTGAAGAAATCCCAGCCCTACAACGTTGGAACAGTAAAATATTAGTCCAAGGATCCAGTGAGAGACACAGAAGTGCTAGAAGCCACTCCTCATGAACTAAGGAGAAAAAGAACAGGTAAGAACTTTTACTACTTCTCATTAAGCAGCTTTCTCTTTAGCTCCAAAGGATCTCAGCTCAGGGATATGGAACCTATAAGGTTGTGGCAGGGATGGGAAGGAATTTATAAAGGTCAGTTCATTTTCTTAAACATCATCAGAACCAAATTAGGCTGCAGATGAGCCTGAAGTGGGACGCAGGTCAGATGAAATCCTGGTGTCATCAGCGACAGCATGGCCTTAAGTGACACTACAGTGCTTGTGTTGAATTAGGCACCAGTAGACAGGGGCTAAACTGAGAGTTTGAAATGCACTAGGATAGTCTTTCTCTTTGTTGTCATTCTCTGTGTTGACTAGAGACATGACTACATTTCCATTGTCAGTGATGGAGCTTGCTGAATCCTGCTCCTATGCAGCTAAGAAATGGAAAGAGCTACAAATGGGTTCTTTTCATAAGGAAAGAACAGCAAATGAGAAGCAAAGTAAGCAGCCCACTGACATGGTTAAAGACAAAGAAAAAACTGAAACTCAGCCTGAAAGATGAAGATTCATGAAAACAGTATACTTTTTATTACACTTGTGAACTTTGTTTCAGAATGGATTACTTTCTTTAGAAATAGTCCAGACTCACTAATTTCCTAGTGCCCACTGATCCCTGTCCCTTAGAAGTGAAATTCAACCCCACTGCTTCACTAAAGTGCTTCCAATTTTGTCTTCTTTTAGTAGAGACTGGGGCCTAAAGTGTTTCCTCTTTAATTCTCCTGTAATGCATCTCTAGAGAAAATATCTTTGCTTATTTTAACCTCTCCATGCAATCAGACTACTTTGATCCTGCCTTCTGGAAAGTCCTCGCCTGAATTCCTTGTCAAGACACTAGCCTCATTCATCGCCTTCTGGTCTGATAGCTCTTTCTCTCTCTCTCTCTCTCTCTCTCTCTCTCTCTCTCTCACACACACACACACACACACACATACACACACACACACACACAACCTTCCCAGCCCCTTCTCCTCCTCCTCTCAACTCCTACTATTCCTCCTCTATTTCTCTTTCTCCTACCCTACCAAATGGAAAACAAAACAAAACAGAAATCCTAAAGCTGTATCGCTGGAAATATATTTCATTTGAACAACTTCCTAGGTAGCTCTCTTTATCTGCCTCTTGATCTTTTAATCCTTATTTCATTATCTGGGGGAAACATTCAGTATTTGCAATTTTGCATTCATACCCTCACTGAGTTAGAGGCTACCTTATTGTGACTCTAATGCAGCTTAAGTTTCAGGGCCCTTCTCTTGGACATGACCCTTCCGAGCCCTTGGAAGGTTCCTTAGCCATGTGTTTCACATGTTTGTATAGTTTTATAAAATTTGCAAAAAGTATGTTACGTTGTTTCCACTTCCAGAATGGCACCGTGAAAAGCTTTATCGGTCCTCATTGCGGTGAAATAAGCATAACCACTTGAAGATGGAGGAAGGAACACATTTAAAAATCTTTGGAAATTGTTCTAAGGGTAAACATCAAACTATAAATACTGATTCACTGTATTAGATATATTTATTCACTGTAAGAATTAATAAGCAAATCAATATTGAATTCCTTATACACAGCCAGGATGCAAAATAAATCCTCTAAATCCTGTTCTATCTTCCATTAATTGACTAGTGAAAATATTTAATAAGAATCCAAAAAGAAAGTTTTACACTATAAATTAAATGAAATATTTGAGTTGTGAGCATAGTTGAGTGTTGATGAGGCAGGAAATTAAAGAAAAATACAACTAAAAATAAAAAGAAGTAAGTTTTCATGTATTAGGCTGACTTGTCCCAGAGGCAGCAACAGGCACAGACCAGACCCAGGAAAAGTCTTGATAATATTATCTAAGGTGCTCTGGAGACTCTCCCAGCACTCCCTCAACATAGGAAGAAGAAAAATAAATTTTCCTTTGTTTTATGGAAAAGTTTGTAAATTCCTGTTCTCTGTAACTAGTGACTTCAAGTATTCTGTTTTATCTAAGAAGTAGAGTGAAGGTCATGAGAAGCCTGAATAGGCCTGAACTACAGCTGCCTGGGCACCATAGTGAAGGTTATAATATAAACCAGTGCAAGGCTCTTTAGAGCAAAACGTAGATAACAGACATCTGGGTTGCTTGGCAATGGTCATGTGTAATCCTGAGTTCGTCCTGCCTCTATATCCCTGCTTTCATGCCACTGTAAGCTTGCTTCAAGCTAGCCCACCCGCTTTTGTGAAGTGTGTATAAAAGTCAAATGCTGTCTTTGCATGTGAGTGTGCTGGGGCCTGAGTGTACTCAATAAAAATTCTCCTGTTTTAACCCGAGGTCTCTCTCTCGTCCTCCTGGATCCCACAACATTGATAAGTCACTGTCATGCTAACATTTTTTGTAATGAGCTACTTTGACAATACTTCCATAATTTTCTCAAATGATACAGATTTTGCCTCATCTCTCTCGCTGTCACACACAAAACTTTTGGCCATAATGGGGAATCTTATGATTCTCCCTTATAATTGCAAAACACTAGAAACTCTCATTTATTTCACTTCTTCTCTTGCAGACAAGGGAACACCCCAGACATGGTATCAGAGATCCACATGACAGGCCCAGTGTGCCTCATTGAGAACACTAATGGGCGACTGATGGCGAATCCAGAAGCTCTGAAGATCCTTTCTGCCATTACGCAGCCTGTGGTGGTGGTGGCGACTGTGGGCCGCAAGCGCACAGGAAAATCCTACCTGATTAACAAGCTGGCTCAGAAGAAAAAGGGTGAGTGGCATGAGCAAAGCTCTGCCAAGTCCCTTCTGTCCATCTACACAGTCAGCCTCCATCACGAGGATGTGAAGAGAGAAAGAGATGAGGATGAATACGGAAAGCTAACTTTCCATTCACAGTCGGGCTCCTTATCTTCACGCTGCTCTAAGGGATAATTTTAAATTCATTAATTATTCCCATGATACATTAGTTTCCCTTTCAAAAGCACAAATTGTGCCTTTCCTAAAAGGAGTAAGACTGTAATAAAAATAATTAATGTACATAATAATAACTATAATAAACTATACAATGTTTATTACAATTTTTATGCCATAACAGCGAGTTTACAGTGATCTTTAAGGTTGAAAAAATGTTTGTCTGTATTGGATATTCTTTTTTATTGTTGTAAAAAAATAACATAAAATTTAACCTCGTAACCATTTTTAAGTGTACAGCTCTGTGGCATTAATTAAATTCACATTGTTATACAGCTGTCACCTCCATCCATATCCAGAAATCTTTCATCTTGCCTAACAGAAACTCTGTACTAACTAAACAAAAGCTCCACATAAACCCATTGCCTGCCATCATTCTACATTCTATCTCTATGAATTTGACTACTACAGAAACCTCATATAAGTGGAATTATTCAATATTTGTCCTTTTATGACTGGCTTATTTCAATTCATATGTCTTCAAGGTGCATCAGTGTGTTAGCATGTGTCAAAACTCTTCCTTTTTAAGGCTTAGTAATTGTACATGTATACTAATTTGTTTATCTCTTCATCTGTCAATGGACAATTGGATTGCTTCCACCTTTTGTCTATTATAAATAATGCTAATAGGAACATGGGTGTCTGAATATCTGTTCAAGTCCCTGCTTTCACTTCTTTTGGGAATATACCCAGAAGGGTAATTGCTGGTTCATGCAGTCATTCCATGTTAACTTTTTTTTTTTAAGAAATCACTATACTATTTTCCACAGTGACTGTACTGTTTTACATTCCCAACAGAAATGCACAAGGGCTCTAATTTCTCTACCTCCTCACCAACATTTTTTATTTTCAGTATTTTTTTTGATAGTGGCCATATGAATGGATGTTAAGTAGTATCTCACTATGGTTTTGATTTTCATTTTCCTAATGACTGGTGATACTGAGCATCTTTTCATGTGCTTATTGGCCACCTGTATATCTTCTTTGGGAAAATGTCTATTCAAGTCCTTTATTCATTTATTAATCTGGCTGTTTATCTGTGTTGCTTTGTAAATTTTTTTATATTTTCTAGATATAAATCCCTTATATACATGTTTAACAAATATTTTCTTACATTCTGTGTGTTGCTTTTTTTTAACTCTGTTGATAGTGTCTGTTAATACACAAAAGTTTTAAATGTTGATGAAGTCAACTAATCTATTTTTTCTTTTATTGTCTATACTTTTGGTTTCTTATTAAAAAAAATCATTGCCAAATCCAATATTATATAACTTTTACCCTTTGTTTTCTTCTACAAATTTTATAGTTTTAACTCTAATGTTTGGTTCTTTGATCCATTTTGAGTTCATATTTGTAAGTTATAAGGTAACAGCCCAACTTTTTTTTAAGGAGATATCTCATTTCCTCAACATCATTTGTTAAAGAGACTCTCCTTTCTTAATTAAATGATCTTGACACCCATACTGGAAATCACTGACCATATATGTCAGAGTTTATTCATGGGCTGTCTTTTCTATTCCATTGGTTTATATGTCAGTCTTTATACCAGTACCACACATGGTTTTGTAATAAGTTTCAGAACTCAGAAACTGTGAGACTCCAACTTTGCTCTTCCTCTCTTCCTTTTTAAGATTATTTTCATAATTAGGGGATCTCTGGAAATTTCATATGAAAGTTATGGTGGATTTTTCTATCTATACAAAGTAATTTGAATGTTGGTAGAATTACCTCAAACCTGTACATCACTTTGGGTAGTAGTGACATCTTAAGAATATTAAGTCTTCCAATTCATAAACGCAGGATGTTTGTCTAATGATTTATGTCATCTACAATTTCTTTAAAGGGTGTTTGAAGTTTTCACTCGACAACTCTTGCGCCTGCTTGGTTAAGCTTATTCCTAGGTGATTTATTCTTTTGATGCTGTTAAATGGGATTTTTTCAAAATTTCCTTTTCTTTTTGTTTAGAAGGAAATTAGAATTCCTGTTCTAATTCTATTTTTATACACTAGCAACTGATTTCTCCATATTGGCTTTGCATCCTGCAACTTTAATGAATTCTTTTAATAGTTCTAATAGTTTTTTGTGGAATATTTAATGTTTTCCACAAATTAGATACTACCGTCGGCAGACAGAGATAATTTTACTTTTTCATTACCAATTAGGATGCCTCCTTTATGCTTTTCTTGTCTAATTACTCTGTATAGGACTTGCAGTGTTCTGTGGAACGCAATTGGCAAAAGTAGGCATCCTTTTCTTGTTCCTGATGTTATAGGAAAAGCTATGACGCTTCATCATTAAATGTGAAGTGAGCTGTGGGTTTTTAATATATGGCCTTTATTATGTTGAGGTGCTGTCTTTCTATTTCTACTTTGTTGATTATTTTTATAATGAAAGCCTCCTGAATTTTTCCATGCATTGGATATTCAAATTTCCTATTTCTTTGATTGTAAGTAAGTAAGGTGAATACTGATTGTTGTTTCAGTTCTCTCTCTTAACCTTAAAATACGCTACCTTTTCCTTCAGTTGCTAGAACTGCCTGTTACTAAATCCCCATCTCTGGTCTCCTCTCTCCCTTGCAGGCTTCTCTCTGGGCTCCACAGTGCAGTCTCACACTAAAGGAATCTGGATGTGGTGTATGCCCCATTCCAAGAAGCCAGGCCACATCCTAGTTCTGCTGGACACCGAGGGTCTGGGAGATGTAGAGAAGGTGAGACTCAAGGATCCAATTGTGGAGTGAACCCCTCTTCTCTGAATATTTTATGCACTGTTTAATTGTTTATTAACCATTAACTACAGGCTGTAATATGTGTGGGTTAACACAGATGCATAAAGGGAGCACAAATAATCCCAGTGTCATGAGTCTTATCCTGCACAGAACTTTAGTTAAGAATTTGGGTGCTAAAGCCCTGTGACTTTGTATTTAAATTTAAATTCTGTCACTAATTCAGTAGCCTGAGAAAAATTGACTTATTTTAGCCTCAGCATTCTAAGCTTTAAAATGTATGGAAAAGACCTATGTTGGACACATAGTATAATTTTGAATATTTAATAAGAAAATACGTGTCAGGTGTATATTAATTATTCGATAAAACAGCAACTAATAGTACCAATCTTACATGTGAATTCTGTTATTGAAAAAAGAAGAGAAAATTTTAAATTTACATTGTACTCAGGCCTTAAAATGCCCACCAACCTTGAATTTTAATTTTACAATTATCTGTTGATGATCATTAGAAGACCTAGTAAGGATCATTGTAACCCAAAACATTCATCGAAAAACTACCCAAAAGCCACATCCTACTGAGAATACTTTTTGTATTTGGCTTCCTTTGATAGGTCATTAGTGCTAAAGAACAAACAAACAAACAAAAAAAAACAAAAACCCTCTAACATATGAACATAGTTTTACTACTCTTACTCTGGAAAGTGCTGTGACTACGAAACATGCTCCTGACTCCAGTGTGTCTTGACTTCCAGGGTGACAACCAGAACGACTCCTGGATCTTCGCCCTGGCCGTCCTCCTGAGCAGCACTTCCATGTACAATAGCATGGGAACCATTAACCAGCAGGCCATGGACCAACTGCAGTATCCTTTGTGACCCAGAACAGCACCAAGGTCAGAGGGCACATGTATTCATAAACCAGCTGCCTGACTGTGAATCCTGATGTATCAAGCTCAAAAGGAGAAAACATAAAATACATAAAGTACAGAGGAGAGATCCCACATATCCACTTTAGACTTGACACTTAGGTTAAGAACAAAGGAAAATGGAAGGTTTGGGAATGTGTTGAACTAATATGGGATGAGGTCCATGTTCATTTTGTCACATTTCTTTAGTTAGCTACTCAGCTATGTGACAGAGCTGACACATCGAGTCCAACCAAAATCTTCACCTGATGAGAATGAGAATGAGGATTCAGCTGACTTTGCGAGCTACTTCCCAGACTTTGTGTCGACACTGAGAGATTTCCAGATTACAGAAAGCCCTTTTGGACAAAACTGTGATAAAATAAACTAAATGGAGGACTCTTTTTTATTGGAATAGTGTCATTTGTTTCATACATATTGATCAAATGCTTACTATGAATAGACTGAAGATACAGATATAAATGAAATAGATATGGTTCCTGTCCTAATGGTGCTTGGGGTTAAAATGGATGCAAACATTCAATTAACACAAGTCTATGTAATCTAGTACAAGAACTCTCAAATGTTGGTATGCATACATATCTCCTGAGGATCTTACCAAAGACAAAAGTCTAATTCAATAGATCTTGGACAGGGTCTAAGAGTCTGTATTTATAAAAAAAAAAAAAAAAAAAAGAATTACAGGGAATAGAGACTTTCTTTACTACAAGAAACATTAGCATTTGTTTTCCGTATGCATGTCTAGAGAGCCTGGTGCTGACCTACGTCAATGCTATCAGCAGTGGGGATCTGCCCTGCATGGAGAACGCAGTCCTGGCCTTGGCCCAGATAGAGAACTCAGCCGCAGTGCAAAAGGCTATTGCCCGCTATGAACAGCAGATGGGCCAGAAGGTGCAGCTGCCCACGGAAACCCTCCAGGAGCTGCTGGACCTGCACAGGGACAGTGAGAGAGAGGCCACTGAAGTTTTCATCAGGAGTTCCTTCAAAGATGTGGACCATCTATTTCAAAAGGAGTTAGCGGTAATTTTTGTCTCAAATTTATATGGTTTAGGGTCATGGAAGACAAAGTACTACAAAGAAAGAAAACGAGTATTATTTTGATAGAAGTAATTCTTCCTAGCTTTCATAATGGTGACAACAACAGATTTGTAATCACATCAATCAAAAGGACCAACTGTATTATTACAGACTCAAAGTTTTAAAACATTTTTTCCTGAATAATTTTCCCTTTACCTAAATGCATACAACTGACAACCAGAGCTTCTAATAAAATTACCTGCCCACTCTTCTCAGACTGATTTGATATTCTAGCCAAACACAAAGAAAATTTTCATCCTACTTATCTTGAGCAGGCTTCTGTTCAGCCACATTTATTCCATATGAAATCATTAGTCCAATATGCAAAACCAGAGTTTTCCTCTAACGGTTGACATAAAGCTATCAATCTCGGTCCTGAACCTCACCTCCAAAAAGAAAGCGACTTCAGTAGAAAGTGGGGTCAGAAGGAAGAGTGTGGTCCTGGTGAGGAGTCTGTCAATTTCTCCAGCGTCATTGACTTTTATTTTCAGAAATCGTTCCCGAAATTCTGAGGTCAAGCTAACATCCTTTCCCTGTTACTCTTTTTACTTCCTATTTTTACATTAAAGGCCCAGCTAGACAAAAAGCGGGATGACTTTTGTAAACAGAATCAGGAAGCATCATCAGATCGTTCCTCAGCTTTACTTCAGGACATTTTCAGTCCTCTAGAAGAAGAAGTGAAGGTGGGAATTTATTCGAAACCAGGGGGCTATCATCTCTTTATTCAGAAGCTACAAGACCTGAAGAAAAAGTACTATGAGGAACCGAGGAAGGGGATACAGGTAACCAAGATTCATCTGTCGATTATGGAAACCTGCTGACCTGCCTCCTACAAACACCAAGGTGACCAAGCTTCACTGCATACAGATGTGCTTTTTTGTTTGCATAACATTCATGCTTTTATTCAATAACATATGCAAACAGGCTGTTATACCAGATATGTCCCAGGTGCTCATCAAAGAGAGTGCAGTCAATTAACTATTAAGTTATAAATTCAATTAGCAGATGAAGCACAAAGTTATTATTGTCATCATTACAGCTGGGCTTTTCCTGTTGCAAGAGACAGGAACCTAATGATGGCTGCTTAAACAAAAATAGTAATTCATTGATTTAGGCTGCAAACTGGCTTTACAGGACAGGTGGATCTAAGGTTTCAAGTAATATCATGAACTGTCTCCCTGTCCAGTGTTCCCCCATCCCCACGGTTTTCTCCCTCCCACCCTCCCTCTATCTGAGTCACTCTGATATTTGCTTTCTCAATGATGGCTTCATTCCCCAGCAGGCTCAGCCCATATGGGACCACAGCATTAACAGTTCCAAACTTAGAGCCCTTAATCTAAACAGGACAGAGACTCTCCTTTTCCCAGTATCTATATTAGCCTACTAAAAATGACTGCTAAGTAGGATGCTCTGATCGGCTTGCCAGGAGCATGTGCCTCTCGCTCTGACAGGGAATTTGACCACCAAGGACAACAGGGCAAAGGAAAGAATTCCCAGAGGAAAGGATGGCAGGAAGACAAACAGGAACACCTGCTTACAGCCGTCTCCTACTTCTCACTTTGTGTTCTCTGGGTCCTAAGGCTGAAGAGATTCTGCAGACATACTTGAAATCCAAGGAGTCTATGACTGATGCAATTCTCCAGACAGACCAGACTCTCACAGAAAAGGAAAAGGAGATTGAAGGTGAGGAGTGAGTTAAGAGATTAGATGGCCTCAAAAGCTCCAAAAATTGAAATAACTTGACTGGATAAACATGGGACCCTTTAACTAGAGCAAGATCCACAAAGGTGTGTCTTACTTGCCAAGGTCATCTCTGAGTAGGGCATATGCAGTCAGCAACAATGACAGGTAAGTGTATAAGGAAGAATGAGGCAACAAGATAATCCCACACAAATTTTCCTTCTTCCTTTTCCTCCACAGTGGAACGTGTGAAAGCTGAGTCTGCACAGGCTTCAGCAAAAATGTTGTAGCAAATGCAAAGAAAGAATGAGCAGATGATGGAACAGAAGGAGAGGAGTTATCAGGAACACTTGAAACAACTGACCAAGAAGATGGAGAGGGACAGGGCCCAGTTTCTGGAAGAGGAAGAGAGGACCCTCGCTCTTAAACTTCAGGTATCTAATTGCATCACCTTGAGGTTTCTGTTTTTCTGTTTTCTCTCCATTCTCCCTGATCACAGACTTACTGTGGCAGAGAGAACATGAAGCCCAGGGGAAGAACCCTGCTTGCTTACTTGTACTTTTCAATTCCTGTCTGTCCAGCCTGAACTGGCTACTGCCCAGTCTGGTCACTAAACTGCAAATATTGCAGTTGTGTCACATTCAGTGCTTTATCTATATATCCTTCATTTCAAGGCAGCTATTATCTGCTAGGCATCATTAAAGTATCTGTATCTCTTGCTTAATACCATATGAAGCAAGAACTATATTCTTATTACTTAGGAGAAGAAACAAAGTTTCCAAAAATAATAAATAGAGTCACACAGCTAGTAAATGTATCAAAGCTGTCTTCGTCACTTAGTGGAATCCACAATGATTATTTTTTTCTGTGACACCTAGTATGAAATTAAACTTAAGAAAACTTTATGAGCAGAAAGGCTCCTAACCCTCACACCTGTGTGATACTCTGCTAATTCTGACGATTTTTTATGTCCTGCTCCCAGTTTGTTTTGAGTTGTGAGCTATATGCAGAAACTCAGATGGTCAGTCTGGCACTCAGATTTCTTACCTATCTTCTGCTACCCCTGACACCAAGGTGTGGCAGCTTAGATCAAATTTCCTAATCCATGATTCATATACCTTATGATATTTTGAGGATACTTTATTTCTTTGTTATGTTATATACACACTAGTGTAAGGAACATGGCTGTGCTTTGGTCAAGGATAGGCCAAAGTAAGATGTTTACATCTTGCATGACTCAGCGAGTCTAGAGCACAGGTGTATAACTCCACTTGTTATCACAGCCATGCAGACATAACATAGAGAAGCTCACCACCATAGCCATAACATAGGGAAGGCCATCACTTGACTCTAAGTCATTGTTGTCTATAAAAGGTATAATTCCCTGCTGACACTGTGCAGGTGCTGGCGCCCAAAGAGAAAGCCAAAGCTGTCCGTCTTTGCAGACAGACAGAGAGGAACCAGGACACAGCTCAGGCCATTCGTGCCTAGAGAGAGAGAAAGAGTTAAGCTGCTGACCCTGAAGGCAGGGAAGAGCCGGCTGCACAGCTGTGTGGGGGGCTGCCAGGCTAAGCAGCCAAGACAAGGCAGACAGTGTAGACAGCTAGCGTGAGAAAGCTGTTAAGAGCTGGTGCTGAATAAAATCATATTCACCTGCCCACGGCCCACTGAGTATTCTTTCGGCTCATCCGCCCATTCCCTCCCGACCTCAACATGATCTGTGGCATAGTTGTGAGCCTGACAAATAGTAAACGTGTAGGTAGGTATATAAAAGAATGTATAAAGCATAGATAAGAGTTGAAGCCAAACATATGATCAAGATTGCCCACCAAGGCTGTATACAATTAATGGTGGGAAAATCAAGCCTGGTAATTTAGGTTCATCAAACATAGCAAAATGTATGGCTGAAACTCTCTCTTAGCTAAAGGATTCGCAGGAGAAGAAATCACTGAGCCTGGATGCCCAAGCAAAAGTATAATGAAAATTAAGGCTAGAGAAAAGTTTAAGAGAAAATTAAATAACAAATCATTGAATGTGGAAACCAGATAGAATATTTCAATTTTCCCGATGCCACACTTTATTCAGCCTCCGTTTGTCCCTCTTTAGGAACAACAGCAACTGCTAAAAGAGAGATTTGAAAACGTAAGCAGAAGAATCCAAAATGAGATACAGAATCTCCCGAGGACAATGATACAACCAAGGACATGTACCATAAACTAAAGACCAGAGCCTTCCTGTCATCCCTACCCAAGGCATAATTGAAACAATTTTAGAATTTGGAACAAGCGTCACTACATTTGATAATAATTAGATCTTGCATCATAACACCAAAATTTATAAAGGCATGCAGTACAATGATCAAAATCATGTTTTTTCCAAAAAAAAAACAAAGACTGTAAATTGCGCAAAAAATATGCATTTACCTCTGTACCAACTCAGGAAGGTTCATGAGCTGGTACCACCCAGGAGTTTATTCTTCCAGATGACCAGCAGTAGACAAATGGGTACTGAGGAGAGTCTTAGGTAAAAGTCTTGGGAAATATTTGGGCATTGGTCTGGCCAAGTCTACAATGTCCCAATATCAAGGACAACCACCCTAGCTTCTTAGTGAAGACAATGTACAGTTATCCATTAGATCAGGGCTACACAGTCTATGAGCAATAATGTGATTTGTGGACATTGCCCATGTATTGTCCTCACTGATGATTTCAAGCTAAAGCAAACCACCTTATACAGAGATCTAGAATCCCTTTATGTTCTCCAGAGGTAGGTGGAAGAAACCATGAGCAGGAGCAGGAATTGAGTGATAAACAAATGGGCTAAAGAAGAAAACTTTTCTTCTTGTTCAGTTCATCCAGATTATAACTTCAATGGGACACTTTAGACCATTAGACAATTGACACTGGATTAAACAAAGTCACATAATGCCAAATACACAATGTATTTATAGCAACGTATAATTTGCAAAGATGGACTTTAAAAGATGCTGTGTAACTAAACTGAACTAATTCAATTACTTATTATTTAGAATGCTAAAGCTTATGCTAGTCTTTTCTAATTCTTAACACTCATACTTGAAATCTTGCTGAGTTTCCCCAGAAGAGAATATGGGATTTTTTTTGACATTTTTGACCCATTTAATAATGTTCTTGTGTTTACTTAGTATACATAGACTTTATCTCATGTGTCAAAAGTCCTAGGAAAGTGGTTGATGTTTCTTATAGCAATTAAAAATTATTTCTGAACTGTAAACACAATGTATTTCACTAGGCTTCTTATTTCTGATTAAGTTTTCTTTTTGCAGTTATTTTTGTCAGAAAAGAAGGTTTTAGCTTTTATAGCAATGGTTGGCAATCTTTTCTGAAAATACCAGATAGTAACTATTTATGACTTCGCAGGTCATACAGTCTGTCTCAAGTACTCAGCTCTGCATGTAGTGCAAATGCAGCCATAGAAAATACATAAACCAATAGGTGTGGCTATGTTCCAATCAATTTTTATTTTCAATAACAGGGTGGCACCCATAAGCCATGGTTTGCAGAACTCTGACTTACAGAAACATTGGTCAAAGTTTTATATACCTGCCTTGTGTAACTCACGTATAAAAATCATATGGATTAGAGTATATATATTAGAATCTTGAAAAAACTATGTGGTTATTCAAAATAACACAGTGAGAAAAAAGGAGGGAAGCAGTTAATGCCATTAAATCCACATTAATAATTCTGTCTTTTCTAATTGCTTTGAGGCCTTTTATTACCTTGAGCTACCTCTGATCCAATCACATGGCAAATGCCTCCTTTCACAATAGAGCATGGTGCCGTTTCCTCACTTGAACTGAAACTTCATAGAAGACCAGGTGAGACCACAGAATACTAGATGAAATGTTCATGTAGGTAAGCTTTATATTTTCTTCCAAGCTCCATTTCTACAAAGATGTAAATAAAATACATTTTTATGAGTTGAAGTAACTTCATGGTAGAAAATAATAACTCTGCCTTCAAAAGCAAATAATGGTTTCTTTGTTAACCAATAAAGCATAAGAAAATGAAAAATCAGCAAAACTGAGTTACTTCCTCCCAAGTTTGGTAGCATTAATATTTAAACCACATTCCAAAGCATCTGACTTGGTTTAGTACTTTTCTCTAGCATATGTCAGAATAGAATCAAGCTCTCTCCAGGGAGGCATGTTGCATTCCTGCCCTTAGACCCTCCAATGGTGTGCAAGGGTGCAGGCTATGGTGAGTGGGGCCAGGAAATCACCAGGCCCCTGGATGGCATGCTTGGGTCCCAGTGGCAGGTGACCTGGGCCTGCTGTCAGACTTCCTGATGTTGCGTGCACATGCCCACAGCTACAGTTGAGGCAGCATGATCCCCAGGCCCTGGGCACCATGTTTGCATGGTGGGTGGTGTTAGAGCCTGTCCTCAGGACACAGAACAGTGTCTGGGCAGACCAGCTCCAGGACCACTGGAGGCACATGCAGATGCTTGGTGGCCCTGCTTCGGGTGGAAGGTTGAGAGGGTTGCTGTCAGTGGCAGTGGCCCCAGACAAGTGACTTTCAGAAACTGAGGAGTGTGCATTTAGGCTCCCTTTGTCCTGGGGGCAGCCTCCCTGGTGTGGTGCACTGCCTGTTCCTTACTGCACCACTGGATTCAGCCCACGGGACAAAGTTGCAGCCCTCTGGGTGGAAATGAAGAGATGTCCGCAGGGCTCCAGGGAAGTGGAGATGATGGGGCTGTTCGCCCCAGAGCAAGATACAGTCTGGTGGGGGCTGGGCTCTCAAAATAGTGCTGCGCAGCAGCTCCTTGAGTCTTGGGACTGTCAGTTACCTAAACCAATGGAGGCCGTTTGCCTGATTGCAATGGAAAGCCAAACAAGGAAGCACAAGGGTTTTTTAGAGGGAAAGGTTTATTTTTAGTCAGCTAGGAAGGAGATGGGAGAAATGTTCAAATTTGTCTCTCAGATCTGGGGGTTGGGGCAGGTTTTATAGACAGAGGATAATGAGGTAAGATCTGACTGCATCGTGCCATGAGGTGATGTCAGGGCTGGATCTGATCAGATCACAGATTAAGCCCTGAGGTGTCTCCTTCTTAAATCAGCCCTGCTCCTTGGTCCAAGTACTTAGGTTCCACCGTGGTTGCATGCCGAGTGTATCTAGGCATGCTCAGATAACATAACTTGAAACCAGGTGTCCGTGGCAACTGTAAAACAACGCATTATTTTATTACACAAACTTGAACCACATTGGGCTGGTTCTGCAGTTTCAAATCCCCTTTTTTTGGTTTTTCATTTCTCAATCTTGAGGGAGAATGGGCGACAAGCACTCTAGCACTTCCGGCTGATTGAGGCACAGACCTTGGTTAGAGGAATAAAATTGTTTAGCACGGTGTTGTACGACTTCCCTGATATCAGGGTTATGTTTCAGAAGGAGTTGTTTGATTCAATTTTAGGAAAATGCATAAAGTGTTAGCAACTTAAACATTTTCTTCCAGAGAACACAAAGAATGCTCAGGTTTTATAGCCAAAGTTCCCACGCAGGTTCCCAATCAGGTCTGTTCATTCAATTAAGAATCAAAACTCGAAACTCACTTAGTTCTGATTGGTCAACCCAGCTGAGTTCTAATGGGTCAATACAGCTGAGCCCTGATTGACAGAGGCAGGTGAGCTGAAGAGCCCCAAAATAATAAGGTATGTGTTTTGGGTGAACTCAGAACATGTGCGTGTCCCCTCGTTAGCAAATGGCCCCTTGGCTCAACTTGAAATGCAGGCCCAGTTAGCCACTCAGGATGCATCTTGAAAGACTGGCTCAAACTTGTTGGCAGACAGCACTGCATTCCATCACGGCATGGAAGTGATTAGCTACGTGCTTCAGGTTTATCTGGCCTCTTCTAGGGATCCTGGTGGCAGAGCAGTGGCCAATTGAGCAACTAGAGCCACTTACTTACAAAGGCACTCAGGTACCTGTTAGATTCTAATCAAAGTCTTGTAGGTTATGTTGATTCTGGTTCCTGTCTGGAGTAAATTTAAAGTCTCGTGGGTTAGGTCAGCATGATCCAAGTCTCTTGAAGATATCTGTTAAAACAGGCTAGAAGAGCTGGGCGCAGTGGCTCACACCTGTAATCCCAGCACACTGGGAGGCCGAAGTGGGCAGATCACCTGAGGTCGGGAGTTTGAGACCAGCCTGACCAACGTGGGGAAACCCCATCTCTACTGAAAAATACAAAATTAGCTGGGCATGGTGGCACATGCCTGTAATCCCAGCTACTCTGGAGGCTGAGGCAGGAGAATCACTTGAACCCGGGAGGCGGAGGTTGCAGTGAGCCAAGATCCCACCATTGCACCGCAGCCTGGGCAACAAGAGCAAAACCCCATCTCAAAAAAAAAACAAAACTGAACAACAAAAAACCAGGCTAGAACAATTTGAGGAGTACCCAAATGATTAGCCCAAATAGAAGGATCATTTCAGATCTGTAGGATAGAACACAGAAGGTATCCTAGACTAGAGACAAAAGCCAACTTAAAATATCTGGAAATTGTACATTAAACCAGGAAGTCCAGCCAGGAGGCTTTTTGAAGGTTTCCCTTTCAGAGATTTGGCTAACTTTAGGATCTTAGATGTTTCCAATTCAATCTAATTGGATGTATTTACCCAGGTGCAGCAGCAAATGTTAGCAACAGCACAAACATCACGCTGTACAGCAAGAAGATAGTCGAAAACAATGTAGTTGTCTAGGACCACATGAGCAAGGGAGTTTGGGACTTCTGCTGTGCTCTGATGGTTTGGCCAGTGGAGCAGGTCATTCTACTAACAGTACAAGAAAGATTTCTGACCATATATTCATTCCAAGCAAGGCATAGTCCAAACCCGGACCCCAGTAACCTTCCTGATCTAGCTGCTTTGCTAGAGTTAATCCTTCTGTGTAAATCACATCTTTGGTAATATCCCCTGCTATAATCTAAAGATTATCATTGGTGTTCAGTTGTGTCTCCAAGACTCTCAGGTAGCTCTTTGGGTAGCAGTGGTGAGACTAGCTGAATAGATTAAAAATTGGGTTATTCATTTCTGTAGCCAAATCTCCTGGTGAGAATAACCTAAATATTATTTTTGCCTTTTGGTAGAAGGAAATATGGGCCTGATAGGTTTCTAAGAAGTCTTCAGGCTCATGTGCTTGGTCACTATTTCTTTATCCCACCAAATGTTCCCTTATCAGACCTTGAAACCCCATCTCTCCCACATCCTGTTTGCCCTATATTCTTAAAATTCCCACATGAAACACCTTCTTTCTGTAAGGATTGATGGTGGTGTTGTTTCCATGACCAAATCCAGACTGATTCACCAACATTTTGTATAAGAATAAAATTCTAATAGAGAATGATTCCAACATTCCCAAAAGCGTTCACTGTTCTGTGCCCCTACACTTTTCCCACAGTATGAGTACTGGGTAAAAACAGATGAGTGTTTTGACTAGAAGATGGTGTCTATAAAGCCATGGTCTGACAACATTGATTTAGACTATTTTTATTCTATACAGATACACAATGCTATGTAACTTCTTTGTATACTCTCTCATCCTGAACACACATTTTATAAATATGTATGAAATTTCAAAACAGGCCTGGCATGGTGCCTCATGCCTATAATTCAGCACTTTAGGAGACCAAGGCAGGTGGATCGCTTGAATCTAGAAGTTTGAGACCAGCCTGGGAAACATGGCAAGACCCCATCTTTACCAAAAAAAAAAAAAAAAAAGTCAGATGTTGTAGTGCATGCCTGTGGTCCCAGCTATTTGAGAGGCTTAGGCAGGAGGATCACTTGAGCTGGGGAGACAGAGGGTGCAAAGAGCTCAGATGGCACCACTGCACGCCAGCCTGGGTGACAGACCCAGACTCTGTCTCAAAAAAAAAAAAAAAAGTCAAAACAGAAATTAGGAAAAATATTTGTTAAACTCAACTCTTTATTATGTTAAAAAGAATTTTGATAATTTCAACAAATGGTTTATTTGGAATTTCCTATAACACTAAATGTACACGGATATGTTACAATGCATTGCATTATTTTGTACTGATTGCTAATAGCAACTGGATGAGCAAAATCATAATTAAATTGCAAGAAAATTAATATTCAATACATAATTGATTAGATGAAACAGGAAAATCTTGCAAAACAATGTATAATAATGCAGCTGCAAAGGAATCACTATTTTCTCACACTATTAATTTTTTTATTATATGCTCCAACAAGAACATTGTTTACTATGTTATACTTGGTTCACAGTGCAGTCTTCTCTTGATAATCATATTCCATTCTATTAAATGGAATTCTCTTGACTGGGGTTTCTACATTTTTTAAAATGTGAATTAATATTAGGAAGGATGTGAATCTGAGTAGTCATAGAAAGGGTTAGCATTGTGGACAACATTATTTTAATTCCAAGAGCTCTCTGTTTCTTGCTACTTCCATGATATTTGGCAATAATTAGGGGCTATTGTTTCCAAATGGTTCTTAAGTCCTCTGCACTTCACCCAATGGTGGGAACAGTGACAAAACAAGAAACAGGCAAAGTCAGTGGAACTCCTGCTTCAATCAGAGCAATTCCACTTCTTATTTGTTTCCTATACTAGCATTTCATGCACAGTTTTATTTGCAAAAAATGTTCCGGTGCTACCGTAATTTTGAAAAACACTGATAAAGGGCATGGGTGCTAATTAGCTATTAACAATAAAGATTTGATTAACAAAACATGCGATCTTTGACTCAGAAAATAGTGGATATTCTAAAGATTTCCTATCTTTTTTTACCTTCTATTATGCAGATATGTGGGTATATCTCATATTACATAATTTCTGGATCCTTGCTGGATTTCACATTGAGCCTTATTAGAAAATTAGTAATACATTTGTTCTGACCAAAAAATGGCTCAAAAATATAATGGAAATAAGCTTTACTCTATTTTAAAAGAAAGCTAGTATTTTCATTAAAATATGCAAATGCACTATGACTTTTAATACAATTAAAATACATGGCAATGAACTGACAGAATACACTGGATTAGAAAATGAGGGCAAACTCTGTGCCCATTAATTTGTCAGGACTGAAAACTCAAGCGGAGTAAACATATATGGAAAGCAGGCAAGATGACAGCGTCAACTGGCAGAACCAGGCCTCCAGTGTCTTGTGTCAGTTTCTGCTTCTTCCTGTCAACACGAAACTGCAGCACCATGGCTTCCCTGGAATTCCCAGAAAACACGTTAGTCCAGAGCTGGATTTAAACACAGAATAAAGAGAATTCCAATGAAAAAGCTAAGATCAAAAAAAAGTTCATAATGGACTGCCTTCTATATTTATACCCATTTTGTTTATTTGGTGGGTTTTATGGAGGGAAAGCAGGAAGACTGCTGAAAATAACCGAAACCCCAATTAAAACCAGGGTAAGCCATTAGAAAAAAAAAATGTTACATTAGGGGAAGTCTAGGCGTTGATTCAGCAGCCTAGTGATGTTAACAAGGACACAGCTCTTTTTATTTTCCTGCTCTGCTGCCCTTTCTTTTCCCTTCTTTCTGAGACAGGCCCACCCTGTGGGTATGCCTAATGGCAAGCACAACTGGGGCAATGGGCTTTACTTAATCACACAGAGAAGGAAAGAAAACATCTCTCCCAACTGTAGACTATAAAATGCTCATTCTGTCCAATGGGGCAAACCTGAAACACATACACCAATAAAACACGTTAGGTAAATTCCGTGTGCTGATTCTCATTTATACTAACCCAGATTCAGCTCCAGAGTTTTGGATGAGAAGGATACATGAAAAAAAGAGGAGTTTCTCTGAAAAAGGCTAAAGGAGACATTTGATGCTAAAGAGAAAACAGATCAGATTCTCTACATGCCATCAGAAAATATGGGGAAAAATATTAATGATAACAACATAAAAGATCACACATTCACACCTTATTACAAATTTTGTGCCATGGAAACCTTTTTAGAAAGAATGTATATTTAAATATCATGTTTAGGAAATGTGCTGATATTTAATACTTAATTGAAACTGTTATTAAATATTCAGTGTTCAAAATAAGGTAAGACTTCGGTGTACATTATCTCAATCAGCCTCACAAAACAATATGAATTGGATATTGATGTGCTCATTGAGAAGATGATGAAATAAGGTATAGAAAGCTCACAAACTGAGGAGTGGCAGAGATGCTAGCACCTTCCTCTAGGGGCAACACCCTGCTTTTCCTCTATATTCCTAATGTGACAGAGCTCGAAGTGATGTAGATTACATACCCTTCTTCCTTCTTACCTTTGCTTCCAAATCATTTGTCCTCTTTCTTTAGCTTCTAAATCTCCTGGAAACCCACAAAACAACAAAACACATAAAGTGAAACACATGTCATCAGGCTATATTACTCACGACTCCCTTGCTCTAGGTATTCTGGATCTCCCAACCCCTTTATTCACTGAATATTTTAGCACCTGACTCTTCCTCTCTTTACCACTACTCTTGTTGTTAATCTTCGGGGCCTTTCGCATGTGGTAGACAAGGATCTAATACCCCAGCCTCTCAGCTACTTGACCTCCGAGGAAGTCTTCACTATCATCTCACCTCAGCCTCAACCTTTTCTTTACAGTAACTAAACCTCCTCCATAATCTCACTGTCAAGCATCCCACACAATCAGCCCCTCTCATGACCTGCCTGCTCCATGTTGATATGTCAAATTGTTGATTCTCCATTCTCATCTTACGTTATGTCTCAGCAATACGACAAAGATAAGCATCCCTTCCTTCTTCAGGCATTTCATATTTTGGGCTGCTTATCTAGCACACAGTCTTCGTTTTTCTCTATCTCATTGGCCATTCTTTTTCAATTTCCTTTTCTGAATTCTTCCTACTTCTTAATTTCTAAATATTACAGCTCTTCAGTTTTTGAGCCCTTTTTTTTCTTTAATCCACTGCCTTGGCTTCAGCAAATCTCTATTCAACGTGTCCAAATTTACGGCTCTAACTTCACTGCCTGTTTAGCATTCCCACGTTGATGTCCAATAAAAATCTCAAGTTTTAAATATCCAAAGCAAAACTCTGATTTCTCCTGTGATCCTAAACCTCATCCTCCCACAGTCTCCCCTATCTTGGTAAATATATTTGCTTTAACCCATCCTTGGTCCCTATTTTCCTCTCTGTCCTCAAATTCAATCCAACAGTAAATCCTGTTAGCTCTAAATTGGAAATGCACCTAGAGTTGAATAAAACCTCACCCTTTCTAGTCTAAGTCCATATTGTCATTCACCTGGAATTCCATACTAGATTCCTAATTTGCTAACTGTGTTCATTTTTGTCCTTCTAGATCTACTCCAGTCTTAGTGACTTTTACTTTTTAAAAATAAAATGAAAAACAACATACATAAGGAAAAATAACCAAATTATAATCTTACAGTAGATGATTTTTGAGAAGCATGTCTGTTCTCGCACCATCGTATAAGGAAATAAACCAAGGAACTAAATTTTGCCAAATACCTTCAGAATCTTAGTCATAGCATCATCCAAATTTCCATCTTGCTAGCCCATGTGCTCTATCGCTTGCTTACTCTCTGTGTGTCTCTCTCTCATTAGCTCACACACTCTCTCACTCTCTCTTTCTACTCCCCTTTTTTTCTCTCCCTCTCTCTTTCATGGCTTGCTCATACTAATGAAGGAAGTTATCATGGCAGAAAGCTCACACGGCTAGCAATTGAGGATGACCTTTAGTAGACAGCCATAAAGGAACTGAGGACCTTAGTCTAAAAACTTAATGATAAAATGAATCCTGCCAATGACCATGAGACTGAGTTTGGGGAGTGGATTCTTCCCCAGAAAAGCCTTGAGATGTCTAAAGCCCAGGAGGCACTTTGATTGCAGCCTGTGAGAAACCACAAAGAAGACACAGCTAAACCTTACCTAAAAGATTCTTGTGAACTTTAGAAAATATGAGACAATCAGTGCTGTTTCAAGTCACTACATTTGGGAGCATATTTCTTATGCAATAGCAGATACTAACACAGAAATGTTACCTGACTTGGAACATCACAGATTGTTATTGTCTGCTTTTTGTCTTTAAATAAGCTGAAATATACACCATGTTTTGTTTTTTGTTTGACTTCTTAACTCAATATTATGTGTTGAAATTCATGCAAACTTTTGGGTTCTGTAATAATATGTCACTACGGATAACTAGGAGTGGAATTATAAAATATATAGTATGCATTTTTCACTTTATAGTAGATAATATCAAATACATTTTTAATATAATTGTCACAATTTATACTCTCACCAGCAATGTGTAAGAATTTCCAATGCTGCACACTCTCATCATCACCTGGATATGTCAGCCTTTTGAATTGTAGTCATCTTAGTGGGTACATGTAGATTTTATTCACAGTCTAATTTGCTTTTCCTTGAGAATGAGAGATCATTAGGGAAGTTGAGCCCCTGTTCATGTCCACTGTTTATTAGGGTATCTTCTTTGGGATGAGACTGTTTAAGACTTTTCTTCTATTTCCAGTGAATTGTCCTTTTTTTTTTATTTGAAGACATTTTTACATATTCCATTCATGTGTATATACATATTTAATTTTTTTAATCTTTAGTCTTTTTTTAATCTTTGCCTTTCAGTCTCTTCATTGTATCTTTGGATAAATAGCAGTTCTCAATTTTAACATAGTTAAATGTATTGATTTTTTATTTACACTTAATAGTTTTGTATCACATTTCCCAACTGGGAAAACATGAAAATAATGTCTTTGATTTTTTTCTAAAAGTTTGATTGTTTTGTCTTCCACAACTATATCTATAATCCATCTGGAATTGATTGGTTTTTAATGTCAGGAGGGTAGGAACCAAGTTTAATTACTTTTTAACATGTGTATAGTAAAGCCCTAATGATGGCAGCCATGGCCCATCTAGAGTGGCTGCTGCCATGACACTGGCTGCACCGGGGAGGTGTGGCCAGGGCTGCATGCTCCACAGAGCCGATGGGAGCAAGAAACAGGTGGAAGGCCTGCCCGCTTCTGAGTTGGCTGGGCAGGAGCCTCAGGCTCTGTGGGCACAGCTGCATGTGCCCAGCAATGGCTCCAAGCCTGGACATCCCTGTGCTCTTGGGAACCAGGAGCAGGCATGAGCTCCAGGCACAGCTGCAGCCACCCAAGCATCTCTGCACTCCTGGGGGCCCAGCAAGGCCCCCTTGCCCCTGCAGGGTTGGAAATGCCTGCTCCTGCTGCCTGGCCTCTCCCTGCTCCTGTGCCTGATCTGATCTGGAGCAAAATTGAGGCAAAGTTCCCTCCCTCTGGAACTAAGATCTCTAGGAAGGCAGAACATAATGTTGTGGGAATAGGAAGTAAAAATTTTGCTAGTGGATCACTAGAGGTGATGGTGAGCGGTGCCACTTCCATTTCCACGACTTGATTCCTGGACCCATGAATCATGGCTATGGGAGACACAGTACCATATATTGAGTGCTGATTCAGAGCGTAGATGGCCTTCAGAAGAACTTTGCCCCAGCCCTGCAAAGTATTGTTACCTAGATGGCATTGTAACTGTGACTTCAAAAGGCCATTCTACCATTTTATCAATCCAGCTGCTTCAGAATGATGGGAAACATGGTAAGACCAGTGAATTCCATGAGCATGAGCCCACTGCCACACTGCTTTAGCTGTAATGTCAGTGCATTAGTCAGAGACAATGCTGTGTGGAATACCATGACGATGAATAAGGCATTCTGTGAGTCCACAGATGGTAGCCTTGGCAGAAGTATTGCATGCAGGATAGGCAAACCCATATTCAGAGTGTTGTGGGAAGTCAGGGACCCTGAATGGAGGGACCGGCTGGAGCTGCTGCAGAGGAACATAAATTGTGAAGATTTCATTTCATTTTAATATGGACATATATCAGTTCCCAAAATTAATACTTTTATAATTTCTTACGCCTGTCTTTACTTCAATCTCTGAATATAAATTGTGAAGATTTCATTTTAATATGGACATTTATCAGTTCCCAAAATTAATACTTTCATAACTTCTTATGCCTGTCTTACTTTAATCTCTTAATCCTGTTATCTTCATAAGCTGAGGATGTACATCACCTCAGGACCACTATTAACTGTACAAATTGATTGTAAAACATTCGTGTTTGAACAATATGAAATCAGTGCACCTTGAAAAAGAACAGAATAACAGCGATTTTAGGGAACAAGGGAAGACAACCATAAGGTCTGACTGCCTGCAGGGTCGGGCAGAATACAGCCATATTTTCTTCTTGCAAAGAGCCTATAAATGGACGTGCAAGTAGGAGAGATATCGCTAAATTCTTTTCCTAGCAAGGAATATTACTATTAAGACCCTAGGAAAATAATTGCATTCCTTGGGGGAGGTCTATAAACAGCCACTCTGGGACTGCCTGTCTTATGCGGTTGAGATAAGGACTGAAATATGCCCTGGTCTCCTGCATTACCCTCAGACTTACTAAGGTGGGGAAAAACCCCACCCTGGTGAATCTGAGGTCAGACCAGTTCTCTGCTCTCGAACCCTGTTTTCTGTTGTTTATCAAGACAATACGTGCACTGCTGAAGATAGACCCTTATCAGGAGTTTCTGATTTCCCCCTGGTCCTGTTTCCTCAAAAGCATGTGATCTTTGTTCTCCTTTTTGCCCTTTGAAACACGTGATCTTTGTGACCTACTCCCTGTTCATACACCCCCTCCCCTTTTGAAGTCCTTAATAAAAACCTGCTGGTTTTGTGGCTCAGGTGGGCATCACAGTCCTACCGATACGTGATGTCACCCCAGGAGGCCCAGCTGTAAAATTCCTCTCTTTGTATTCTTTCTCTTTATTTCTCAGCCAGCTGACACTTATGGAAAATAGAAAGAACCTATGTTGAAATATTGGGGGTGGGTTCCCCTGATACCACAGTAAGTGTCTATTCCAGTGAGGACCAATCTCTACCCTTTCCATGATAGAAGAGGTCCAACAGCAGTGGCTGTAGCCAGATTAGCCTTGGTGAGTGGAAGTCCATGTTGCTGAGCCCATGCGTAACCTCCATCCCTGCCACTATGGCCACTTTGTTCATGGGCCCATTGGATGATGACAGGGGTGGCTGGGGAAAGAGGCTGAGTGGTGTCCATAGAACGAATCATCCTATCCACTTGGCTATTAAAATCCTCCTCTGCTGAGGTCACCTGTTGGTGAGCACTCACATGGAATACAAATATCTTCACAATTTCTGACCACTCAGAGGGGTCCATCCATATACCTCTTCCCCATATTTCTTTGTCATCAATTTTCTAATCATGCTTCTTCCATGTCACTGATTATCCAGCCAAACCATTGGCTACACCCCATGAATCAGTATACAATCGCACATCTGGCCATTTCTCCTTCCATGCTAAGTGCACAACCAGGTGCACTGCTCGAAGTTCTGCCCACTGGGAAGATTTCCCTTCACCAGTGTCCTTTAGGGATGTCCTAGAAAGAGGATGTAGTGCTGTAGCTGTCCACTTTTGGGTGGTGCCTGCATATCATGCAGAACCATCTGTGAACCAGGCCCTAGGCTTCTCTTCCTCTGTCAACTGATCATAGGGAACTCCCCATGAAGTCATCGGTGCAGGCTGGGGGAGAGCAGGCAGGATGGTAGGAGTGGAGACCATGGGCATTTGAGCCACTTCCTCATGTAACTTACCTGTGGCTTCAGGACCTGCTCAAGACTGATCACGAATATATCACTTCCATTTGATGGTGGAATGCTGCTGTGCACAACACAATTTGTGGCCAGATAGGTCAGAAAGCACCCAGTTCATAATAGGCAGTTCGGGTTGCATGGTGACTTGATGACCCATAGTCAAAGGTTCATTTTCCACCAAAGTCCAGTAACAGGCAAAGAGTTGTCTCTCAAAAGGAGAGTCATTATCTGCAGAAGATGGCAGGGCCTTGCTCCAAAATCCTAGAGGTCTCTGCTGTGATTCACATATGAGGGCCTGCCAAAGGCTCCAATCAGCATCCCTATCTGCCACTAACACTTCAAGTACCATTGGATCTGCTGGGTCCTATGGCCCAAGTGACAGAGCAGCTTGCACAGCAGCCTAGATCTGTTGCAGAGTCTTCTCCTGTTCTGGACCCCACAAAAAACTGTCAGCCTTTTGAGTCATTCAATAAATGGGCTGGAGTAACACACCCAAATGAGAAATGTGTTGCCTCCAAAATCCAAATAGGCACACTAGTAATTGTGCCTCTTTCTTGGTTGTAGGAAGAGTCAAATGCAGCAACTTATCCTTCATCTTAGAAGGAATATCTCAACAGGCCCCACACCACTGGACCTGTAGAAATTTTACTGAGGTACAAGGTCCACGAATTTTAATCAGATTTAGTTCCTGTCCTCTGGCATGAAATGTCTCACCAATAAGTGTTTGCTACTTCTTGCTCACTGGATCCAATCAGCATAACATCATCAATGTAAAGGACCAGTGTGATATCTTGTGGAAGTGAAAATCAATCAAGGTCTCTTCAAACAAGATTCTGACACAAAGCTGAGAGTTGATATACCCCTGAGGTAGGATAGTGAAAGTATATTGTTGGCCTTGCCAGCTGAAGGCAAATTGCTTCTGGTGGGCCTTATGGACAGGAATGGAGAAAAAGGCATTTGCCAAATCAATGGCTGCATGCCAGGTACCAGAAGATGTGTTAATTTTCTCAAGCAATAAAACCACATCTGGTACAGCAGCTGCAACTGGAGTCACCACTTGGTTAAGCTTACAATCATCCAGTGTCATTCTCCAAGATCCATCTGTCTTCTGCACAGGCCAAATAGGAGAGTTGAATGGGGATGTGTTGGGAATCACCACCCCTGTGTCTTTCAAGTCTTTTATGGTGGCATTAATATCTGTAATCCCTCCGGGGATGTAATATTGTTTTTGATTTACTATTTTTCTAGGTAGAGGCAGCTCTAATGGCTTCCATTTGGCCTTTCCCACCATAATAGCCCTCCCCCTATCAGTCAGGGAGCCAAAGTGGGAGTTCTGCCACCTGCTAAGTCTGTCTTTGCCAATTATGCATTCTGGCACTGGGGAAATGACCACAGGATGAGTCCGCAGACCCAATGGACCCACTGTAAGTCAGACCTGAGCTAAAACTTCATTAATTACATGACCTTCATAAACCCCTACTTTAACTGGAGGACCACAGTGACATTTTGGGACCCTTGGAATCAATATCAGCTCAGAGCCAGTGTCCAGTAGTCCCCAAAATGTCTGACCATTTTCCTTATCTCAATGCACACTTAACCTGGTAAAAGGCTGGAGGTCTCCTGGGAGAAGGATGAAAGATTGATTCACTGCATAAATTGTCAGTAGTGTAATGGGGTCCTTCCTCAAGGGGACCCAGCTTCCCCTTTATTCAAGGAATTCTGGGTCTGTAAACTGGCTTAAGTCTGGAAATTGATCGATGGGCCATGCTTCTCTGTTTTTATACTTCAAATTAGTCTTTATAATTTGATGAGAAGTTTTCCGCTTATATAAATTAAGTAGGAATGCAGTAGGCTCCCTATTAATTTCACATCTAGGAACACTGTGATTAGTCAATGCCAGAGCTCTACATAAGTCAGACTATTCTGATTGCCACTTTGTCTCTTGTGTCCATTATGGTAGCTACACCCATATGGTAGCTCAGCCTTTGACGGTTGAGTCCTGCCACTTGGCCCCTGCCACCTCAGGATCCAATTATTCCCATTGTATTTAAATTTTGTAGTTGAGTGACTGAAGTTCCCACTGTTAGATCTGACAGACAGAGAAGAGCAATTATGAGGCTCTACAAAGATGCAGGTGCTGCCCTCACAAATCTTGCAAGGCATTGATCAAGAGTGTATCTTCTGAACCCTCCCAGCTGGGTTGAGTAGGTCTAAAGTGACTAATCCCCTCCACCATCCCAATCTCCCTAAGCCTTTGGAGCCCTTCCCCTACGTTAAATCAAGGGAGATGAGGCATTTCCAGCTCACTGACAGTGGGCCATCTTTTAATCTATATCTCAGCTAACCAAGCAAATTAACTATTAGGACCTTTTTTAACTCCCCAAGCTGCAACATTAAATGCAGAGTCTTGACTTAGTGGGCACAAATCAATATATTCAGCCTGATCCAACTCTATGTTCCTTCCACCATTATCCCATACCCTTAATAACAATTCCTATGGCTGTTCTCCAGATTTTTGTTTATATAAATTAGAAAACTCAAGCAGTTCTTTTCGAGTGTAGCACACCTCCTCATGGGTCACAATCTCAACTTCACGTGTAGGGGCCTGCCAGGACTTTAACCTAGTTATAGGTCTGGAAGCAAACAGGTGTGTTGGGAGAGGCTCCTGAGGAGAATCAACATTATCTTGCCTGGCAACTGCCTCAGGGAAGGCTATCACTGTTGCCTCAGGCAGCACAAGGTTCATCTCCTTAGACAAATGTGGAAAGGCTGATAGCAGCATGGGTTCGGGAAGAGATGTTGCCACTACTGGGGATGGGGAAGCTGTTTCTTCTGGCAAAAATGTTTCATCAGTGTTTACAAACTCAGTGTCTCCAGCTTCATCAGGGTTCACCCACACGTCCCCATTCCAAGTTGCAGGCTCTCATTCTTTTCCAATCAATGACCTCACTTTAACAATAGACACCTCATGAGGCTGTGCATGCACCTTTCATTGCAGGTCAGCCACTTGCATGATAAGAGCTTTGTCTGTTTTTCCACAGTTTCAGCTCTTTCTTTATAGGAGATAACTCTATTACTCAGGGCAGTCTTAGCAGATTTGAGGCTCAGTATCTGCTTCTGAATCCAGGAGACAGAAGCCTTGAATTTATCATTTACTTTCATCACTTTGTCCACTAAACTTAGGAGCAACTAACCAGCTTCATTATGTTCCGTGGTTCTCGACAAATGGTCAAAGTTACTATGCACAGAATCACCAAACTCCTTGCCTCTCATAAGGAATGAATCAGGAGTATCAAATGCATTTATTTTGCATAACTCTCTAAACAGTTCATGCCAAGGACTATCAGTGTTCTCCATACTATTAGAAGTAGAGTCCTTAGCATTTTGGGGTCTAATCATATTAAGCAGCCAACTCCAGAAACCTCAAAACCAAAAAAGAACTCCATCCTTAATATTCTGTTCCTTTAGAACCACTCCTAGTACCAAAATCTGTATTAGTCAGGGTTCTCTAGAGGGACAGAACTAATAGGATGGATATGCATATGAAGGGGAGCTTATAAAGGAGTATTAAATTCACACAATCACAAGGTTCCACAATAAGCCATCTGCAAGCTGAGCAGCAAGGAAGCCAGTCAAACTTCCAAAGCTGAAAAACTTAAAGTCTGATGTTCAAGGGCAGGAAGCACCCAGCACAGAAGAAAGATGTAGGCTGGGAGCCTAGGCCAGTCTAATCTTTTAACATTTTTCTGCCTGCTTTATACTTAGGCCATTCTGGCAGCTGATTAGATGGTATCCACCAGATTAACAGTGGGTCTGCCTTTCCCAGCCCACTGACTCAAATGTTAATCCCCCTTGACAACACCCTCACAGCCACACCCAGGATCAATACTTTGCATTCTTCAGTCCAATCAAGTTGACAGTCAGTGTTAACCATCACAATAAGTATAGCGATTCCTGCTCTTTTTTGGTTTCCATTAGCATGGAATATCTTCTTCTACTTCTTTATTCTCATTCTATGTGTGTCTTTGTAGGTGAAATATGTTTCTTGTAGGCAATAGGCAACAGATCATCGGGTTTTGTTTTGTTTTTTTGAGACAGAGTTTCACTCTTGTTGCCCAGGCTAGAGTGCAGTGGTGCAATCTTGGCTCACTGCAACCTCCACCTTCCAGTTTCAAGCGATTCTCCCGCCTCAGCCTCTGGAGTAGCTGGGATTACAGGCACCTGCCACCACACCTAGCTAATTTTTGTATTTTTAGTAGAGATAAGGTTTCACCATGTTGGCCAAGCTGGTCTCGAACTCCTGACCTCGTGATCCAACAGCCTTGGCCTTCCAAAGTGCTGGGATTTCAGGCATGAGCCACCACGCCTGGCCTGGGTCTTTCATTTTTTTATTTTTTTGAGACGGAGTCTCACTCTGTCGCCCAGGCTGGAGTGCAGTGGCGCGATCTCCACCCACTGAAAGCTCCACCTCCTGGGTTCACGCCATTCTCCTGCCTCAGCCTCCCAAGTAGCTGGGACTACAGGCACCTGCCACCACACCTGGCTAATTGTTTGTATTTTTAGTAGAGATAGGGTTTCACCATGTTAGCCAGGATGGTCTCGATCTCCTGACCTCGTGATCTGCCTGCCTTGGCCTCCCAAAGTGCTGGGATTACAGGCATAAGCCACCACGCTCAGCCTGGTTCTTTTTTTTTTTTTTTAATCCATTCAGGCACTCCTTCTTTTGACTGGATAGTTTAGTCCATTTACATTCAATGTTACTAATAAGTAAGGACCTACTCCTGCATTTTGTTATTTTTTTCTGGTTGTTTTGTAGTCTTTTCTTTTCTTCCTTAGATTATTACTGTCTTCCTTTTACTGAAATTGATTTTCTCTGATGGTACAATTTAATTTCTTGTTCTTTACTTTTTGTGTATCCATTGTATATTTTTTTGATTTAAGCTTACTATAAGGCTTGCTAGTACTAGCTTATAACCCATTATTTTAAATTGATGACTACTTAACACTAATTGCATAAACAAAGAAGCAAAAAGAAAACTAATAAAAACTCTACACTTTATCTCCCCACTTTGTAACTTTTGTTGTTTCTCTTAATGTCTTAGTATACTATCTATGTCTTGAATAATTGTTGTAGTTCTTATTTTTTATTGGTAATATCCTGTGTTTTTCTGTATACCTCATATTACTAGTGAGTTTTGTAACATCAGACAATTTCTTATTGCTCAATAACATCCTTTTCTTTCAGATTGAAGAACTCCCTTTAGCATTTCTTGTAGGACAGGTCTGATGTTGGTGAAATCTCTCAGCTTTTGTTTCTTTGGGAAAGTTTGTATTTCTCCTTCATGCTTGAAGGATATTTTTACTGGAGATACTAATTTGGGTAAAAGTATTTTTTTTCCCTCAGCACTTTAAATATGTCATGCCACTCTCTCTTAGCCTACAAGATTTCCAATGAAAAGATTTCCACTGAAAAGTCTGCTGACTGAGGAATTGGAGCTCTACTGTACATTGTTTCTTTTCTCTTGCTTCTTTTAGGATTCTTTCTTTATCTTTGTCCTTTGGGAGTTTGATTATTAAGTACCTTGAGGTAGTATTGTTTGGACTAAATCTTCTTGGTGTTCTATAATCTTCTTGTACTTGAATTTGATATTTTCTCTAGGTTTGGAAAGTTCTTAAATATTATCCCTTTAAATAAACTTTCTACTCCTATCTCTTTCTCTACCTCCTCTTTAAGGCCAATAACTTAGATGTGCCTCTTTGAAGCTATTTTCTAGATTCAGTAAGCATGCTTCATTCTTTGGCATTACTTTTTCCTGTGTCTCCTCTGGCTGTGTATTTTCAAATAATATGTCTTCAAGCTCATTCATTCTTCTGTTTGATCAGTTCTGCTATTAACAGATTCTGATACATTCTTCAGTATGTCAATGCATTTTTCTTCAACTCTAGAATTTCTGCTAGATCCCCTTTAATTATTTCAACCTCTTTGTTAAATTTATCTGATAGAATTCTGAATTCCTTCTCTGTGTTAACTTGAATTTATTTGAGTTTTCCCAAAACAGTTATTTTTTATTCTCTGTCTCCACAGTCATATATCTCTTTCTCCAGGATTCATCCCTGGCACCTTATATAGTTCATTTGGTGAGGCCATGTTTTCCTAGATGGTCATGATGCTTGTGGATGTTTGTCAGTGTCTGGGCTTTGAAGAGTTAGGTACTTATTTTAGTCTTCACAGTCTGGGCTTGTTTGTGCCCATATTTCTTTGGAAGGCTTTTCCAGTACTCAAAGGAATTTGGGCCTCAGCCCCAATAATGCTGTGATTTTTTAATACTCCAAGGTACCATCTTGATGGTCATGGATTAGATCCAGAAGAACTATCTGGATTGCCAGGAATATAATCTTGTTCTTTCCCCTTACTTTCACCCAAACAAATGGAGTATGTCTTTCTCTGTGCTGAGCCACCTGGAGCTAGGGGTGAGGTGACACAACTACCACTGTAGCTACCACCACAGGGATTGCACTGAGTCAGACCTGAAGCCAGAATAGCACTGAGTCTTGACCAAGGTCCACTGTAACCACTACCTGGCGACTATCTATGTTCACTTAAGGGCCTAGGGCTCTACAGTCAATAGGTGGTGAAGCCAATCTGATTTCTGTTCTTCCTTTCAGGGCAACAAGTTCCCTCAGGTCCTGGGTGGGTCCAGAGATGCTGTCTGGGAGCCAGGGATTAGGATCAGAAATCTTAGAAATTTACCTGGTGTTCTATTCTACTGAGGCTAAGCTAGCCTTCAACCCACAAGACAAAATCCCTCCCACTATTCCCTCCCTTTCCATAGGCAAAGGAGCCTCTCTCAATAGCCACCACCACTACCAGCCCATGGGGAGTTCTTCCAGGCCACTGCCAATATTCACTTAAAGTCCAAGGGCTACTCAGTCAGCTTGTAGTGAATGCCAGGCCTGAGACTCACCCTTCAGTGCAATAGGCTACCATCTGGTCTAGGGGAGGTCCAGAAATACTGTCCAAAAGCTTAGGCCTGGATTCAGGGATCCCAACAGCCCACTAGGTGCTCTGCCTCACTGGGGTCAAGCTGTACTTCACGTACAAGACAAAGTCCTCTTTGCTTTTCCCTCTGCTTTTCTCAAGCAGAGTCTTTCACCATAGCCACCACAGCTGGGAATATGCTGTGTCTCACCTAAAACCAGGACATCTCCAGTCTTATCCAAGGCCCACAACATACTACTTGAGTATCACCCTTGGTTATTGAGGTCCCAAGGGCTCTTTAGTCAGCAGGTGATGAATCCTGCCAGGACTGGGTCATACTCTTCAGGGAAGCAGTTTCCCTTCTAGTCCAGGGTATATCTAGAAATGTAGTATGGGAGCTAGGGCCTGAAATATAGGGGTCAAGACTCTGCTTGTGTCCTATCCTATTGTGCTGACCTGGTATTGAAGATGCAAAATGAAGCCACCTTTACTTTTCACTCTCCTCTCCTCAAGGAGAAGGAAGGAGTCACTTTCATTGCTGCGAGCTGAGTTTCCTGGGGATGGAGGAGGGGAGGTACAAGCACTCCCTTAGCCGCCTGGCTGGTATCTCCTTGGATCACATGCCACTCTAGTCCACCTGCTCTAAGCCCAGCCTAGCACTAAGACTTGCCTAGGAATTGTAGCCCTTGTGTCCTAGACTGCCTTTCAAGTTTTCCTAGGACCCCAGAGCCCTTTAGCCCACAGTGGTGAGGCTTGCCAAGAAACTCAAGTTCCAACTGCTGGGATGGGCAATTTCCCTCTGGATAGGGTTTATCCAAATACTCCCTCCATGGGGCAGCCACCAGCTGAGTTCACCATGATTTTGCTTTCTACTATGACAAGGCAGCACCGAGTTCAATGCCAAGTCCCTTAGTCATTGTGCTTGCCCTCTTCCAAATACACAGATTCTCTCTCCACAATCGGGGAGGTAAGGCATTGATGACTGATGATTGAAGACCGTCTTTCCTACCCTCTTCAGTGCCTCTTTTAGTGATATGAAGCTAAAACCAGATATTGTGATTGCTTACCTGATTTTTGGTTCTTATGATGATGGTTTTGTGTGTAGTTGTTAAAATGTGGTTGTTTCTGCAGTGAGGACAATCAGTGGAGAGTTTTATTCAGCCATCTTGCTCTGTCACTTTCTAAATACCCTGATGAATTGAAGCTAAAATCTTCAACAAAACACTAGTAAACCAAATTCAACAATATATCAAAAAAAATAATTTATCATGACTAAGTGGGATTTATCCCAGAGATGCAAGGATGTTTCAACATATGCAAATCAATCAATGTGAAACATCATATATATTACATGAAGAAAAAAGCAAATAATCATTTCAATTGATGCTGAAAAAGCATTTGATGAATTCAACTTCCCTTCACAATTAAAAAAAACTTAAAAAACTGAGTATAGATGGAACATAACACAATAAAATCCATATATGACAGACTTACAGTTAGTATCATACTGAACAGGAAAAACTGAAAGCCTATCCTCCAATACCTGGAACTGGAAAAGCATATCCACTTTTACCACTGTTATTCAACATAGTACTGGAAGTCCTAGCTAGAGCATTCAGATAAGCAAAGAAAAAAAGAGCATTCGAATTGAAAAGGAAGAAGTCAAGTTATTTTTGTTTGCAATTGATATGCTCTTATATTTGGAAAAACCTAAAGACTCCACAAAAACATTCTTAGAACTAATAAACAAATTTAATAAGTTTGCAGAATACAAAATTAACATACAAAAATCTGTAGCATTCGTATGTGCCAATAGCAAAAAACCTGAAAAGAAATTAAGAAAGTAATTTCATTTACAATAGCTACAAATAAAATAATATACCTAGGGATAAACTTAATCAAAGAAGTAAAAGATCTCTACAACACAAACCATAAAGTGCTGATGCAAGAAATTGAAGAGGACTCAAAAAATAGAAAGATATTGCATATTCACGGACATGAAGAATCAACATTTTTAACTGTCCATACTCCTTAAAGAAACTTACAGATTCAATAGACTCTCTATCAAAATATCAAGGACATTCTTCACAGAAATAGAAAAAACAATCCTAAAATTTATATGAAACAACAAAAGATCCAAAAGAAACCAAGCTATCCTGAGTGAAAAGAACAAAACTGGAGGAACCACATTACCCGACTGCAAATTATACTACAGAGCTATATAACCAAAACAGCATGGTACTGGCATAAAAACATACACAGAGACCAATGGAAGAGAATAGAGAACCTAGCAATAAGTGTATACATCTCCAGTGAACCCATTTTCAGCAAAGGTGTCAAGAATATACATTGGGGAAAGGACAGTCCCTTTAATAAATGGTCCTGGAAAAACTGGATATCCATATGCAGAAGAATGAAATTAGACCCCTACTCTTGTTCTATATAAAAATCAGATCAAAATGGATTAAGATTTAAATTCAAAACCTCAAACTATAAAACTACTAAGAGAAAACACTGGGGAAACTATCAAGAACATTGGGCTGAGCAAAGATTTCTTGAGTAATACACCACAGGCACAGGCACTATAGTCAATAATTAATTATACATTTTAAAATAACTAAAAGAATGTAATTGGATTGTTTGAAACAAAAAATGATAAATGCTTGAGAAGATGGATACCCAGTTTTTCAAGAGGTGACTATTACACATTGCATGCTTGTATCAAAGTATCTCGTGTTCCCCATAAATATACATACCTGTTCTATACTTACAAAAATTAAAAAATAAATTAAAAAAATAAAATAAAATGGACACTGAGCATGAAAAATCCCTGAGCAAACAAATTAACTGGGCCTTAAAAATAGCCTTAACCTTACTTAAACTACAAACATAAGTGAAAAGTTAACTTGGGTAATTTCTGGGAAATGCTTATGTTAGAAAAAAAAGCTTAAGCTCAGCCAACTGAAAGAGTTAAAATATGCTATTCTGCCATATTGAATGTTTAAGCTAAAGACACCAGAAAAAAAGCAGGGTTTGATCATAATGCTGTTTCTTAAAAGCAGAATATGAAACTCCCATGTAAAAGACACACTCTCTATACTAGAAGGAAAGGCAATATCCTTGTATTCAGGATGCGAAGTTGAAACCAAGAGAATTCTGTACAGACCTTGTTAAAATAGTTTTATCTTTTAAGCCTCTCCAAATAATTTAGCTACTTCTTCACTGCCAATTGTTCTTTGTTTAATCCACTATACGAGTAACTAATTCTAAACACTTCTTTGGGTCTTCATTTCTTTACATGGCTCTCATGCCATGTAAAACATCCTATGTGTCTTTCCTCTTAATCTTTCTTATGTCAATTTTTCTCCCACCAAGGACTCTAAAAGGATGGAGGTAGAAGTTTTTCTGCCCCGACTCAGTCATAAGCAGTGAAATAAAGTATGATTACATGACTAGAGACTTTCCAACAAGGTAAACTAAAAAAGGCAATCTTGTAACTGCTAAAGCAATTTCTTTATTTTGCTTCCACAATTGCCTTATAAATACTTGCCTCTGATGCTTTGTCATCCTAATGCTGAACCTCCTTGGGTTTGGTGCTTCCCAATTCATGTTTTCTTCCTTAAATAAACTCTAAACTCTAAACATCCATTGTGCCACAGATTTGTGTGTGTGTGTGTGTGTATATATATATATATATGTTGTGTGTGTATATATATATGTTGTGTGTGTATATATATGTTGTATATGTGTGTGTGTATATATATAGTGTGTGTGTATATATACACACACACACATATATGAATACATACATACATACAAGTAGACCTCATTTTATTGCACTTCACTTTATTGTACTTTACAGACTTTGTGTATTTACGGATTGAAGGTTTGTGGCAACCCTGTGTAGAGCAAGTCTATCAGTTTCATCTTTCCAACAGCATGTGTCCACTTCAAGTCTCTGTGTCACACTTTGGTAATTATCACAATATTTCAAACATTTTCATTATTATTATACCTGCTGTGGTGATCTGCAACCAGTGATTACTGGCGTTACTATTGGAATTGTTTCGGTGTACCACAAACAGAAACTTTAAAAATGTGTGTGTTCCCACTGCTCTACTCACCAGTTATTCCCCTGCTATTCTCCCTCTCCTTGGGCAACCATAGTTTCTAGGACACAACAATATTGAAATTAGGATAGTTAATAAGTCTATAATGACCTCCAAGTGCTCAAGTGAAAGAAAAAGTTGCAAATCCCCTACTTTAAATCAAAAGCTAGATATGATTAAGTTTAGTGAGGAAGGCATGTAAAGCCGAGATAGGCCTCATGTGGCTGTTACTAACTTGTGAATGAAAAAGTTCTTGAAGGAAATTAGAAGTGCTACTCCAGTGAACATATGAATGATGAGAAAGTGAGACATCCTAATGACTAATAGCAAGAAAGTTTTTGTGATCTTTTATTACTAACATTTCAGTGGAGACAGCTTTAGTAACAGTGGAAAGTTTAGTGATAGATCAAAGCAGCCACAACTTTCCCTGAAGCCCAACCCTAATCCAGAACAAGGCTATAGCTTTTTTCAATTCTGTGAAGGCTGAGAGTGGTGAGGAAGCTGCAGAAGAAAACTTGGAAGTTAGCAGAGATTGGTTCATGACGTTTAAGAAAATAAGTTGTATCTATAACAGAAAAGCGCAAGATGAAGCAGCAAGTGCTGATGCAGAAGCTGCAGCAAGTTATCCAGAAGATCTAACTAAGATAATTGATGAAGGTGGCTGCACTACACAACAGATTTTCAAAGTAGAAGAAACAGCCTTGTATTGGAAAAGATGCCATCTAGGACTTTCATAGGTTGAGAGGAGAAGTCAATGCCTGGCTTCAAAGCTTCAAAGGACAAGCTGACTCTCTTGTTAGGGGCTAATGTAGTTGGTAACTTTAAATTGAATCCAACATTTGTTTACTATTTTGAAAATCCTAAGACCCCTCCTAAAAATTATACCAAAGGTAATCAGCCTATGGTCTATAAATGGAGCAACAAAGCCTGTATGACAGCACATCTGTGTACAGCATGGTTTATGAATATTTGAAGCTCACTATTAAGACATACAATTCAGAAAAAATATATATCTTTCAAAATATTACTGCTCATTGACCATGTACCTGGTCAACTGAGAGCTCTAATGGAGATGTACAGGGAAATTAATGTTGTTTTTATGTCTATTAACACAACATGCATTCTGTAGCACATGGATCAAGAAATAATTTCAACTCTCAATTTTCATTACTTAACAAATACATTTTGTGAAGTTATAGCTGACACAGATAGTAGTAATTCCCCTGATAAATCTGGGCAAAGTAAATTGAAAACCTTCTGAAAAAAAACTTATCCATCCAGGTGCCTTTAAGAACATTTCTGATTCATGGGAGGAGGTCAAAATATCAATGTTAACTGCAGCTTGGAAGAAGTTGATTCCAACCTCCATAGATGACTTTGAGGGATTCAAGACACAAGTGGAGGAAGTAACTGGAGATGTGACGGAAATAGCAAGAGAACTAGAATTGTAACTAGAGGCCGAAGAAATGACTGAATTGCTGCATCTCATTAGAAAACTTGAATGGATGAGGAGTTGCTTCTTATGGATGAGCAAAGAAAGTGGTTTCTTGAGATGAAATCTACTCCTGGTGAAGATGGTATGAACATGTGGCAACAACAACCCAGGGTTTAGAATATTACATCAACTTAGTTGATAAAGTAGTGGCAGGGTTTGAGAGGACTGACTACCATTTTTTTTAAAACTGGGTAAAATAATACCAAATAGCATCTCATGATACAGATAAAGATTTTGTAATGGAAGAGTAAGTCAATGCATCAAACTTCACTGTCATTTTAACAATTTGCCACAGCCACCCTGACCTTCAGTGACCACCACCCCAGTCAGCAGCCATTGACATTGAGGCAAGACTCTCCACCAGCAAAAAGATTACAATTTGCTGATGGCTCAGACGATTATTAACATTTTTCAGCAATAAAGTATTTTTAAATTAAGGTATGTAATTTTGTTTTTAGACATAATGCTATTGCACACTTAGTAGACTACAGTATAGTGTGAACGTAAGTTCCATGTTGCACTGGGAAACCAAAGTTTTGTGTACTCACTTTATTGCAATATTCACTTAATTGCAGTGGTCTGGCACAAATCTGAAATACCTTTAGGTATGCCTGTGGTGGGAGGTAGGAGTCATGGAGACGGGGGAAACATATTTAAAATGTCAAAAGCTGTACACTAAAAAAAAACCCAGGAATTCTAACTAGAAGAAAATGCTTAAAAATATTATTGGTTTCTAGAGCTTTATGTTTCTACTGTGGATTTTATCTTCTGTGCCAAAAAAAAAAAACTAAACTAAAAAAACTAAAGCCAACTGGGAGAGGTATCAAGAAGAAAGCCCGTGAAGCCTTCCAAGATACAGAAGACAAAAGCAATCTGACAGGACTGTGCTTGCTAAGGTGTGACTGTGCAGTATCTATGGCTTTTTCTGACCTCCTCTCACCCCTACACCCAACACCCATCCTCAAACTCACATCAGATGATTCAGGCATGTCTTAGCAAACTCTTCAACAATAGCATGGATTAATTTTACATTCAAGTTTAGTTTTGTTGCACCATCTCATTTGTGGAAATAACTAGCTCCCTCAGCTTTTTTATTTTTTTCTTCCTTTAATGGGGAACAAAGAAAAGTAGAGTGAGGAAAGAGACCAAGGGGTGAGTGAGGCAACTGAAAACTGTTCTTGCACCTGCGGTGCTGTAGAGCAGGTATGTTCGCTTTCTTTTAAATGCAACTTAGTCCCTAACTCAAGACTTGGTTTCTGATTAAGAGTGACAACTGAGGAATGGGCAGGAAGGGCAGGGTGCCTGCTGCCTGGCCTGCAGGAGTCTGTGGCTGGCTTTAGTTCTGGGGAAGCTCAGCTTCTCCACTTAAACCAATGACAGATGAGCGGTGACAGCCAGGCATGCTGCGTCCCCCTGGATGTGCTGCTCCCCAAACATCATCTCAGGGCAGCAGTGATTGGCCTGGAAAGGGCCATGGTGGGCGCCTGCATGGCTACCTCTATCAGGCCCTGCAGCAGGCCCAAAAATGCAGAAAGCAAGACCGTCGCTGTCAAGGAGCTTCTAGGCAATCATAACCTGAAGAGAGCGGTTTTTTTTCTATCTTTCTAGTAGTCACACTTTGGAAAGCTTCAGAGTAACAGCTGTATATGCTTCTATTAGAAATAAAATTAGTCCCTATCTGGCTGATCCTTATTACTTAAAAATAACTATATAGTCCAAACTCTGTGTGTGTATGCGTGTGTTTTATGGATATATATATATACATATATATATACACATAAAATATGATCTTTCATAAGTAGAGAAGAGAAGTCAACGCCTGGCTTCAAAGCTTCAAGGGACAAGCGAACTCTCTTGTTAAGAGCTAATTATATATAACATACCAATATATAAATATGAATGTATATACTCATATATATGTCTAGTTCAGCAAGTAATCATTTTACAACAAAATAATTAAAAAATAAAGACAAGTAAAGATAAAAATGACTAATCCTTAATTGCATATCTAGAGAGGCTCATCCTTAACATTTTGCTCAAATTCTTGCACTTTTTTCATGAAAGGCTAAATAAGCCAAGCATGTTATCATGCACCAGGAGTAATAGCTACTCTAGAGGCTGAGGCAGGAAGATCGCTTGAGGCCATCCACTACACTCCAGATGTAGGCAACTCCATCTCTGAAAAAATTTAAAAGCCAAATAGTAATATTTTAGGATTTGCATACCATAAGTCTCTGTCAAATCTATTCTTCCAGAGCAACCATAGAAACATGTAACAAATGAGTGTGGCTGTGTTCCAATAAAACTTTATTTACAAAAGTAGGCAGTGGGACAAATTTGGCCCATCTCTTGTTTGCTGACCCCTGGATTAGGTTAAGTTAATGGAACAATATGCAAGGGATTATTACCAGCCCAGGTATCTTACAAGTTAGTGGATCAGTTCCAGGCTCTCAATCTAAGTGTCTACTTCTAAGGTGATTTGGATCAAACAACATGTAAAAATTCTCATCGGAGCAGAGATACCAACAAAAAAATGTGTTTGCTCTGTCTATCTGACTATCAGTCAAGTGAATTTCTGCCTGGATTCCTGAGGAATGAATTGACATGTCTGCTCAATTGATTGTCTAACTCCCAACAGCATAGCGCTGCCCACAGCTCCTACATAAGCCACAGAGTAACACGTGGTGATGGCACAAAATCAGTAGTAAAGAGGAAGAACCTGGTCTGGCTAGGGGGACACCTGCCTAGGTCTGCAGGCCCCTGTGAGTGAGCCAGAAAGCCTAACATTTGGATGTATGTCATGATGACTCCGGCTAGTCCTAGCGTGGTGGACAATGATGAAGTTATAAATACAGATTTTGCAGAGATATTTCTGCTTGCATTTGCTAGGTACGGCCTGTTCACCTCAAACACAGATTAAGGAACAGCAGTGTTATCATGGATGTATCATGCCTACACTGAAGAGATAAGCGCTTGCAGGCACTGCCATCATGTGGCTATGTTTGGTAATTTATTTGGTAATATACGAATGAATTTTCCTGTGGAAAGTGATACCAATATAGAATATACAGATATCAGTATAGAATTTATGGAAATTTATTGATGGCAATATAGAGTTTATAGAAATTCATAATAAATTATAAATTATGGTGAAATCAAATTTATTTTTCAATATTTGAAATAAATTTTATATATAGTTTACTATAATATTAACATTTATTGTAAATATAAACTTTATATATGTATTATTTATTAAATATTGATTAAATGTGTTATAAATAATGGTATTAATATAAATATTTATTATAAAATGAATTTTGGTAATATATTAATTATAAAATAAATAATAAACATATATTTGAAATATAAAATTCACAATAAAATTTGTTATAATAAAGTTGAAATCCAGCTATATAAATAAATCAAATTCATACATTGAGAACACTGTATGCATTTTCTAACGTAAACATGACTATGATGGAGGTTTTTTAAAGGTTAATTGAAATGATGAAAGAAATGGTAAGGTCTTAGGTTCCCATGGGGATAATGTGTCTTTATTTGGTTTCTCTCTCCAACAAGGAAAGACTTGGATGTGTATAGTTTATTTGGGAAATGGTGACAGGAAGCCAGGGAAAGGGAGAGTAACACACGGACAAAGCTAAAAAGGCGAATTAATGAGTTGGTTACTATTGTGAGCAACTGGAGATCAATCCCAAAGTGGATATTCTGAAGAATTATATAGAGTGCATTTCATAATTGTCTCTTTGAGGGACAATGTGGAGTATTTATTTAACAACCCAGTTTCCATTGGTTGAGAGTTCCCCTCAGGGACTTTAGCTCCTCTGAATTTATAAGCTGTGCTTGGGCAAAAGAGGCAGGCTTACATAGCCTGAACAAAAACCTGAGTAAGTAAAGGAGAAAGACTCTCAACAGAGGACATAGCAGCTGCTGGAACTGTCTGCTATGGCTGCACTGCTAAATGGATTTGAGAAAAGAAGCAAGTGGCAGAATGAGCAGATACGAGTTTTGGCAATAACTTAGGCTGAGGATTTGGGGAGTGTGGTAGATTAATCTGAATAATCTATGCAGACAAAGATTTGTGCTGAAAAAAATGTAAAATTTTGGATTTAAAAATGTTTAATATTTTTAAAAGCAGTATTAAAAATGGACTAATTTTCATGAATGATCTTAAAGACCAAATTCCAAGGGAAGGTGGGAGACCAAAGAGTTAAGTGGAGTTATTGAAGCTGTTTTTTTCCTAATAGTATTTGCCAACAAAGGGAATGAACCTTCAGGGATTTTTGTTTGTTTTGCTTTTTATTTTATTTATTTATTTTTATTATACTTTAAGTTCTGAGATACATGTGCAGAATGTGCAGGTTTGTTACATAGGTATACATGTGCCATGGTGGCAACCTTCAGTTTGGAAGGCATTTATGAAGTAAGCAGACAGAGGTCAAAGACCAGAGCTTGTCTAAAGTAAAGAGTCTAGTAGGAGGCCTCCTTTAGATGTCAAAAGACTAAAGAAGTAATTCTTAATACTTGCTGCACTTAAAGATCAACTGGGGTTCTCCTTAAAAATCCTTACACTCGAGCTCTGACCCATCACCAAAGACTGATTTAGTAAGTCTAGAGTTGAGGCTGAGTGTGAGTGTTTTAAAGCCTCGCTCCACCTCCAGGTGGTTCCAGTTACAGTCAAGGATGCTATTCAGAGCAACTGTGAACTAGAACTAGCAGGGCAAGCAGGTTTAGGATTGGCTAGCTGGAATAATTTCAGTGGGCTCTGAGGCAGAGGAATTGTTCTTACTTTCTGTATTTGGCCTTTGGGTGAGTAGGGCAGATGGATAGTGGCCCAGAGTGTGAGAGCCAACAGAGAAAGTGGTGGGGTGTGGGTTTCAGGTTGGTTAGTTTGCATATGAAAGGCACACTTGCAGGAGAATCCCTTAGTATCTCTAAAAACTGGCTAGCCCTGGGAGGATCAGTCTCTCCAGGATCAGCAAAGCCCCAAGATGTCTAAAGCTTTAAATAGGGAAACTAGAAAATGTGTTAATTATGGGGTTGCATATCTTGGATGGTCCATGAAGTCAAGCCAAGAGCTTAGCACAAAACACCCAGAATAGTCAAAGTGACCTGAGAACGAAGAACAAAGCTGGAGGCATCACACTTCCTGATTTGAAAATGCAATACAGAAAGAATCCGAACTCGAGAGCCAAGATGGCCGAATAGGAACAGCTCCGGTCTACAGCTCCCAGCGTGAGCGACGCAGAAGACGGGTGATTTCTGCATTTCCATCTGAGGTACTGGGTTCATCTCACTAGGGAGTGCCAGACAGTGGGCGCAGCCCAGTGGGTGCGCGCACCGTGCGCGAGCCGAAGCAGGGCGAGGCATTGCCTCACCTGGGAAGCGCAAGGGGTCAGGGAGTTCCCTTTCTGAGTCAAAGAAAGGGGTGACGGACGCACCTGGAAAATCGGGTCACTCCCACCCGAATATTGCGCTTTTCAGACCGGCTTAAAAAACGGCGCACCACGAGACTATATCCCACACCTGACTCGGAGGGTCCTACGCCCACGGAATCTCGCTGATTGCTAGCACAGCAGTCTGAGATCAAACTGCAAGGCGGCAGCGAGGCTGGGGGAGGGGCGCCCGCCATTGCCCAGGCTTGATTAGGTAAACAAAGCAGCCGGGAAGCTCGAAGTGGGTGGAGCCCACCACAGCTCAAGGAGGCTTGCCTGCCTCTGTAGGCTCCACCTCTGGGGGCAGGGCACAGACAAACAATAAGACAGCAGTAACCTCTGCAGACTTAAATGTCCCTGTCTGACAGCTTTGAAGAGAGCAGTGGTTCTCCCAGCACGCAGCTGGAGATCTGAGAACGGGCAGACTGCCTCCTCAAGTGGGTCCCTGACCCCTGACCCCCGAGCAGCCTAACTGGGAGGCACCCCCCAGCAGGGGCACACTGACACCTCACACGGCAGGGTATTCCAACAGACCTGCAGCTGAGGGTCCTGTCTGTTAGAAGGAAAACTAACAAACAGAAAGGACATCCACACTGAAAACCCATCTGTACATCACCATCATCAAAGACCAAAAGTAGATAAAACCACAAAGATGGGGAAAAAACAGAACAGAAAAACTGGAAACTCTAAAACGCAGAGCACCTCTCCTCCTCCAAAGGAACACAGTCCCTCACCAGCAACGGAACAAAGCTGGATGGAGAATGAGTTTGACGAGCTGAGAGAAGAAGGCTTCAGACGATCAAATTACTCTGAGCTACGGGAGGACATTCAAACCAAAGGCAAAGAAGTTGAAAACTTCGAAAAAAATTTAGAAGAATGTATAACTAGAATAACCAATACAGAGAAGTGCTTAAAGGAGCTGATGGAGCTGAAAACCAAGGCTCGAGAACTACGTGAAGAATGCAGAAGCCTCAGGAGCCGATGCGATCAACTGGAAGAAAGGGTATCAGCAATGGAAGATGAAATGAATGAAATGAAGCGAGAAGGGAAGTCTAGAGAAAAAAGAATAAAAAGAAATGAGCAAAGCCTCCAAGAAATATGGGACTATGTGAAAAGACCAAATCTACGTCTGATTGGTGTACCTGAAAGTGATGCGGAGAATGGAACCAAGTTGGAAAACACTCTGCAGGATATTATCCAGGAGAACTTCCCCAATCTAGCAAGGCAGGCCAACATTCAGATTCAGGAAATACAGAGAACACCACAAAGATACTCCTCGAGAAGAGCAACTCCAAGACACATAATTGTCAGATTCACCAAAGTTGAAATGAAGGAAAAAATGTTAAGGGCAGCCAGAGAGAAAGGTCGGGTTACCCTCAAAGGGAAGCCCATCAGACTAACAGCGGATTTCTCGGCAGAAACCCTACAAGCCAGAAGAGAGTGGGGGCCAATATTCAACATTCTTAAAGAAAAGAATTTTCAACCCAGAATTTCATATCCAGCCAAACTAAGCTTCATAAGTGAAGGAGGAATAAAATACTTTACAGACAAGCAAATGCTGAGAGATTTTGTCACCACCAGGCCTGCCCTAAAAGAGCTCCTGAAGGAAGCGCTAAACATGGAAAGGAACAACCGGTACCAGCCGCTGCAAAATCATGCCAAAATGTAAAGACCATTGAGACTAGGAAGAAACCGCATCAACCAATGAGCAAAATCACCAGCTAACATCATAATGACAGGATCAAATTCACACATAACAATATTAACTTTAAATGTAAATGGACTAAATTCTCCAATTAAAAGACACAGACTGGCAAGTTGGATAAAGAGTCAAGACCCATCAGTATGCTGTATTCAGGAAACCCATCTCACGTGCAGAGACACACATAGGCTCAAAATAAAAGGATGGAGGAAGATCTACCAAGCAAATGGAAAACAAAAAAAGGCAGGGGTTGCAATCCTAGTCTCTGACAAAACAGACTTTAAACCAACAAAGATCAAAAGAGACAAAGAAGGCCATTACATAATGGTAAAGGGATCAATTCAACAAGAGGAGCTAACTATCCTAAATATATATGCACCCAATACAGGAGCACCCAGATTCATAAAGCAAGTCCTGAGTGACCTACAAAGAGACTTAGACTCCCACACATTAATAATGGGAGACTTTAACACCCCACTGTCAACATTAGACAGATCAACGAGACAGAAAGTCAACAAGGATACCCAGGAATTGAACTCAGCTCTGCACCAAGTGGACCTAATAGACATCTACAGAACTCTCCACCCCAAATCAACAGAATATACATTTTTTTCAGCACCACACCACACCTATTCCAAAATTGACCACATAGTTGGAAGTAAAGCTCTCCTCAGCAAATGTAAAAGAACAGAAATTATAACAAACTATCTCTCAGACCACAGTGCAATCAAACTAGAACTCAGGATTAAAAATCTCACTCAAAGCCGCTCAACTACATGGAAACTGAACAACCTGCTCCTGAATGACTACTGGGTACATAACGAAATGAAGGCAGAAATAAAGATGTTCTTTGAAACCAACGAGAACAAAGACACAACATACCAGAATCTCTGGGATGCATTCAAAGCAGTGTGTAGAGGGAAACTTATAGCACTAAATGCCCACAAGAGAAAGCAGGAAAGATCCAAAATTGACACCCTAACATCACAATTAAAAGAACTAGAAAAGCAAGAGCAAACACATTCAAAAGCTAGCAGAAGGCAAGAAATAACTAAAATCAGAGCAGAACTGAAGGAAATAGAGACACAAAAAACCCTTCAAAAAATCAATGAATCCAGGAGCTGGTTTTTTGAAAGGATCAACAAAATTGATAGACCGCTAGCAAGACTAATAAAGAAAAAAAGAGAGAAGAATCAAATAGACACAATAAAAAATGATAATGGGGATATCACCACCGATCCCACAGAAATACAAACTACCATCAGAGAATACTACAAACACCTCTACGCAAATAAACTAGAAAATCTAGAAGAAATGGATACATTCCTTGACACATACACTCTCCCAAGACTAAACCAGGAAGAAGTTGAATCTCTGAATAGACCAATAACAGGAGCTGAAATTGTGGCAATAATCAATAGTTTACCAACCAAAAAGAGTCCAGGACCAGATGGATTCACAGCCGAATTCTACCAGAGGTACAAGGAGGAACTGGTACCATTCCTTCTGAAACTATTCCAATCAATAGAAAAAGAGGGAATCCTCCCTAACTCATTTTATGAGGCCAGCATCATTCTGATACCAAAGCCGGGCAGAGACACAACCAAAAAAGAGAATTTTAGACCAATATCCTTGATGAACATTGATGCAAAAATCCTCAATAAAATACTGGCAAACCGAATCCAGCAGCACATCAAAAAGCTTATCCACCATGATCAAGTGGGCTTCATCCCCGGGATGCAAGGCTGGTTCAATATACGCAAATCAATAAATGTAATCCAGCATATAAACAGAGCCAAAGACAAAAACCACATGATTATCTCAATAGATGCAGAAAAAGCCTTTGACGAAATTCAACAACCCTTCATGCTAAAAACTCTCAATAAATTAGGTATTGATGGGACGTATTTCAAATAATAAGAGCTATCTATGACAAACCCACAGCCAATATCATACTGAATGGGCAAAAACTGGAAGCATTCCCTTTGAAAACTGGCACAAGACAGGGATGCCCTCTCTCACCGCTCCTATTCAACATAGTGTTGGAAGTTCTGGCCAGGGCAATCAGGCAGGAGAAGGAAATAAAGGGTATTCAATTAGGAAAAGAGGAAGTCAAATTGTCCCTGTTTGCAGACGACATGATTGTTTATCTAGAAAACCCCATTGTCTCAGCCCAAAATCTCCTTAAGCTGATAAGCAACTTCAGCAAAGTCTCAGGATACAAAATCAATGTACAAAAATCACAAGCATTCTTATACACCAACAACAGACAAACAGAGAGCCAAATCATGAGTGAACTCCCATTCACAATTGCTTCAAAGAGAATAAAATACCTAGGAATCCAACTTACAAGGGATGTGAAGGACCTCTTCAAGGAGAACTACAAACCACTGCTCAAGGAAATAAAAGAGGCTACAAACAAATGGAAGAACATTCCATGCTCATGGGTAGGAAGAATCAATATCGTGAAAATGGCCATACTGCCCAAGGTAATTTACAGATTCAATGCCATCCCCATCAAGCTACCAATGACTTTCTTCACAGAATTGGAAAAAACTACTTTAAAGTTCATATGGAACCAAAAAAGAGCCCGCATTGCCAAGTCAATCCTAAGCCAAAAGAACAAAGCTGGAGGCATCACACTACCTGACTTCAAACTATACTACAAGGCTACAGTAACAAAAACAGCATGGTACTGGTACCAAAACAGAGATATAGATCAATGGAACAGAACAGAGCCCTCAGAAATAACGCCGCATACCTACAACTATCTGATCTTTGACAAACCTGAGAAAAACAAGCAATGGGGAAAGGATTCCCTATTTAATAAATGGTGCTGGGAAAACTGGCTAGCCATATGTAGAAAGCTGAAACTGGATCCCTTCCTTACACCTTATACAAAAATCAATTCAAGATGGATTAAAGATTTAAACCTTAGACCTAAAACCATAAAAACCCTAGAAGAAAACCTAGGCATTACCATTCAGGACATAGGCGTGGGCAAGGACTTCATGTCCAAAACACCAAAAGCAATGGCAACAAAAGCCAAAATTGACAAATGGGATCTAATCAAACTAAAGAGCTTCTGCACAGCAAAAGAAACTACCATCAGAGTGAACAGGCAACCTACAACATGGGAGAAAATTTTCGCAACCTACTCATCTGACAAAGGGCTAATATCCAGAATCTACAATGAACTCAAACAAATTTACAAGAAAAAAACAAACAACCCCATCAAAAACTGGGCGAAGGACATGAACAGACACTTCTCAAAAGAAGACATTTATGCAGCCAAAAAACACATGAAAAAATGCTCATCATCACTGGCCATCAGAGAAATGCAAATCAAAACCACTATGAGATATCATCTCACACCAGTTAGAATGGCAATCATTAAAAAGTCAGGAAACAACAGGTGCTGGAGAGGATGTGGAGAAATAGGAACACTTTTACACTGTTGGTGGGACTGTAAACTAGTTCAACCATTGTGGAAGTCAGTGTGGCGATTCCTCAGGGATCTAGAACTAGAAATACCATTTGACCCGGCCATCCCATTACTGGGTATATACCCAAAGGACTATAAATCATGCTGCTATAAAGACACATGCACACGTATGTTTATTGCGGCATTATTCACAATAGCAAAGACTTGGAACCAACCCAAATGTCCAACAATGATAGACTGGATTAAGAAAATGTGGCACATATACACCATGGAATACTATGCAGCCATAAAAAATGATGAGTTCATGTCCTTTGTAGGGACATGGATGAAATTGGAAACCATCATTCTCAGTAAACTATCGCAAGAACAAAAAACCAAACACTGCATATTCTCACTCATAGGTGGGAATTGAACAATGAGATCACATGGACACAGGAAGGGGAATATCACACTCTGGGGACTGTTGTGGGGTGGGGGGAGGGGGGAGGGATAGCATTGGGAGATATACCACCAGCATGGCACATGTATACATATGTAACTAACCTGCATAATGTGCACATGTACCCTAAAACTTAAAGTATAATAAAAAAAAAAAAATAAAAAAATAAAGAATCCAAGAATCAAAAAAAAAAACAAACAAAAAAAAAAAAAAACAAAAAAAAAAAAAAAAAAGAAAATGCAATACAAATTTACAGTAATTAAGACAGTATGGAACTGGCATAAAGACAGACATATAGACCAATGAAACAGAATAGAGAGCCCAATAAAACAGAATAGAGAACCCAGAAATAAAATATTTGGAAAATATATTGAAAAGGCACTCAATATCACTAATAATCAGAGAAATGCAAATCAAAACCACAGTGACACATCACCGCACACCCGTTAGGATGGCTACTATTAAAAAAAAAAAAATAAGCCAGGCACAGTGGCTCGTGCCTGTAATCCTAGCTCCTGGAGAGGCCGAGGTGGGCAGATCTCTTGAGCCCAGGAGTTCAAGACCAGCCTGCATAACATGGCAAAACTCTATCTCTACTAAAAATACAAAAATTAACTGGGTGTGGTGGTTTGCACCTATAGTCCCACCTGCTCAGGAGGATGAGGTGGGAGGATCACCTGAGTCTGGGGAGATCAAGGCTGTGGTGAGCCCAGATCATGCCACTGCACTCCAGCCTGGGTGACAGAGTGAGACCCCATCAAAAAAAAAAAAAAAAACTTTAAAAAATAACGGTGTTGATAATGATTGTAGAAATTGGAACCCTTGTACACTGTTGATTAGAATGTACAAGGGTGTGGCTACTATGCAAAACACTATGAAGGTTCCTCAAAAAATTAAAAATATTACTACCACACGATCCAGCAATATCACCTCTAGGTATATATTTAGAAGAAGAAAAACCAGGACCCTGGAGAGATAGCTGCACTCCCAAGTTCATTATTCACGATAATCATTATTCACAATAGTCATTATTCACAAAAGTCAAGATATGGAAATAACACAAATATCCAAAAATGGATAAAAATGTGTGTAAATATTATTTAGCTTTTAAAAAGAATGTTCTGTCATCTGAAACAATAGGGATAAACCTGAAGACATTATGCTAAACAAATAAAGCCAGTTACAGATGACAAATACTGCATGGCCTCACTTATATGTGGAATCTAAAATCGTGAAACTCATAAAAGCAGAGAATAGAATGGTGGTTGCCAAGAGTTGAGAGAAGGGAAAATTGGGAGTGGTTATTCAATGGGTATAAAGTTTCAGTATCATACACTTAAAAATTTGTTAAGAGGCTAGATCTCATGTTATATGTTGCTACAAAACAAAGAGGTACAAGGAAACTTCTGGAGGGGTGGATATATCTATTGCATTGATTGTGGTGATGATTTTATAAGTATATGCATACATTGAAACCTATCAAATTGTATATAATAAATATGTGCAGTTGTTATATATCAATTTCACCTCAATGAAGTTGTTTTAAAAATAAATAAATATTCTTGTTAGCAGCTGCTCAAAATGGGGAAATTGATACTTAAAATAAAAGCCATTACTTACAAAAGAGTACTATGGTTCACAAAATAGATGAACTGTACTAAATCACAGCCTGCAAGACAAACTAAGTTCAAACTCTTTTTAATACCATATTTAATTATGAAGTATTACAAAGTCTTCAAATTACTTTTAAATGCTTCATCAAAGAAAGTGTACAGAGAGAAAGTGTGCCAAAATATTAACCAACTTTTAATTTTGATCAAAGTTATGTGGGTGTTCATTGCTGTATTCTTTCTACTTATCTGGATGTTTAAAATGTTTCAATTTAAAATGTTGAGAGGAAAAAAAGATCTGTCCTACTGCACAAAGACATTCTTGTAATGTTAAAGTATTATAAATGGGCCTGGCATGGTGGCTCATTCCTGTAATACCAGCACTTTGAGAGGCTGAGGTGGGAGGATCGCTTGAGTCCAGGAATTCGAAGCTGCAGTGAGCTATGATTGCTGCACTGCACTCCAGCCTAGGTGACAGAGGAAAACCTTGTCTCTGGAAAACAAACCAATGAAACAGAATAGAGAGCCCAGTGAAACATAATAGAGAACCCAGAAATAAAATATTTTGAAAATATATTGAAAAGGTGCTCAATATCACTAATAATCAGATAAAATAATCAGAAAAAAAACAGTACAATTGAGATCTTGGCAATAAGAAATTGCTTGAATGCATTTGGTACATTGGTGCAGCAACTGAGTGGAATCAGTCTGTCAGTCTACAAATATCTACTGAGGAAATTATCTGCATCACATACTATTCTAATCCCCGAGGATGTGTCGTAATAAAGATAGAGAAGGTTTCAGCTCTCAGGAAGCCCATATTCTACACAGGGCAGAGCCAACACAAGCAAACAAATAAGTGAACAAGATCATTTCAGAGGATGAGTGACTTATGGTATGGGAAATGACAAGTGGCAGAGACTCTTTAGATTGAGGACAAAGGAAGGCCATGCTAAGGTGGTGGTATTTGGGCTGAGGATTGCATGACAACAAGAAACCAACAAAAGGAAGACCTTTCAAATCCTCCTATCCTCACAAAAGGAAATCCAAGTGCAAAAGCACCAATGTCAATATGAGAAATGCTGAACAGCATTAAAAACATGATGTCAATTATACATCATAGCATAGAAAAATTCTTGCAATATGCTGTTTTGTGTAAAGAGTGGTATAAAACCACTTCTAATCTACAATGGGATACAATGATTCTAAGAAGTACATACACATATAGGATGACAATGCAAACTATTAACAGTATGACAGTATGTTGAAATTCATGGGTCACTTTTATTTTCTTTCTTTCACTATCTGCTTTTCTTAAAAGTTGTACAAATAAACACGTGTTATTTTTCTAACTTCAAAAAATGAATTCTGCCCAGTCCTAGAGGAAAAATAAAGCAACAGCAGAAAGAGCCCACAGAGACTCTCTGGTGCCCAGGATGGTCAATCTGGACACCAGAGAAGGACCATCCTGATCCCATCTAGAAACAATCCAACAGGTGGCAGCTCTTTCCATTCCAAAGAGAGCTATCAACTCTCTACATGGAGAAGCTTCATGCACTTTAATGAAGAAATTGCTTTTACTTTCTCCTTTGACTACAGACCTTGGTACTGAGACAAGAAAATAAGGAAGAACTACTCATATGCTACCAGCACCAGGAAATGAGCTGAGTCTATCAAATTAAGCCAAAGACCTGGTAAAGCTGTGACTGTAGGTCAAAGTCCTGGCAGCAGCCAGAGATGGAGGCAACTCACAAGGAGCCCACTGGTGGGAGCCAGGTGATAATTCCACCAATTCCTCTTTAACCACTTGGCCATCAATTTCGAAGACATCATGCTTCTCAGCAGATGTCCACATGAGGACAGCAGGGGTATTTTAAGAGAGTTGAACTGATCCTTACAGAACTGACAGAGAGAAACACAGAGGTACAGAGGGAGACAGAGAGAGGGAGGGAGGAGGAAGACAAAGAGAGAAAAAGAGAGAGAATTAATAAACAGCTATGTTTACATACTTCTCTTTTGTGGAATAAGACTGGATTTCCAAGAGGCAACACACTGTGCTTCCAGAGGTGAAAGATTTTGCCTGGAGAAAAAAAGTTTACAAAGGTGAAAGTTTATAGGAAGAGATTCAGGGCAGATAAGCCAAAGGCAGTAGAAGAAAGAGGTAAGGAAATCTGAATCCACCAGAACCCGCATATTACTAAGTGAAAGAAGCCAATTTGAGAATGCTGGATATATGTGATTCTAACTATATGACATTGTGGAAAGTACAAAACCATGGAGACAGTAAAAGAATAATGATTTCTAGGGGTTAAAGGAAGGGAGGCACGAACAGGCAGAGTACAGAGGATTATCAAGGCAGTGAAACTATTCTGTATGATGCTATAATGATGGATACCTGACATTATGCATTTCCCCATAGAATGCACAACACCAAGGGTAGCCCTATGCAAACTATGAACTTTGTGTGATAATGATGCACCAATGGAGGTCCATAAATTGTCACACAAGTGCCACTCTAGAGGAGGATATGAATAGTGGGGGAGGTTATACTTGTGTGGGAGCAGTGGGTACATGGGAAATCTTGGTACCTTCTGCTCAGTACTGCTGTGAACCTAAAACTGCTCTAAAAATAAAGTTTATAAAAAAAACAACAAAGATCATGTACTTACTGCTTCTGAACTGCCATATGCGATAAATGTAAAGGAAACACTCTCAGAGTCCAAGAGGCCCAGAAGTCTGAATATCCACTGATACAGAACCATCTATTTTGTCCTTCAAGGTACTCTAATTTCTTTTTCCTTTAAGGTACCTCCTTCCTTTACCTTTGCCCTTACACCCACACTCCCATCCCCAATTTGTACTCTGTCTTACATAATGTCATTCCTTTGAAGCCAGTGCTAGGTGACAGCTACCTAGGCTCATAAACTCATCTATGGCTTTAGGTGCTTTGCACTTTTCTACAGTTTTAACCATGAAAGTGACTGAGTATTCATTGGAAGGCTTTGGGTTTTTTCCAGTGAACTTATTTCAACACAATCTTTCAGACTGAGTGGCCTTACAGCATAGACAGATGATGAAGGTGCTCCCTGCACTAATCTGCTGCTGTTATCCCATTAGCAAATGTTAGCTAAGCATTACTCTGTGCTGGGTGTTGTGCTGCATGTTAGGAAGTCAAACAAGTAATACATGATCTCTTCCTTTAAAAAGGTTCCAGGTAACTAGGAAGTGACTAGAAGTTATTAAGCTCCACAGGTAACTTTCTAGGAATTCCGCCATAAGCAAGCAGTGTGTGTCTAAAATCTGCTGCAAAGTGTTATCATTCTCTTAATCCATGGTTGACACATGCATTCTTATCACCATTAAAACATTTTCAAAATGGCTGTTACCCCAACACACACTTTTACAGTTTTGTTAGTCCTTTTGCCCCCAGTGACTCTGTGGCCAGCCCTAGGCAGCACGGTTTTGTAGCGCATGCCCCAAATTCTGGGCTGAACTCAGTGTGACCCTTGCCTCATTTCTCCCATTGGCTCTTTCCAACTCCAACATGCTTTGGATAGTTCAGTCCACACCTGGCAGAGACTAAGTACCGACTAATTGTTGACCTAAGATTTTTTCCCCCCAAGTTTTAGTTGAATCACTTGAAGTAAAATTTAATCAAACCAACCATCATATTCCTTAGTGTTGAACTGCTACAGTAATCAACTGATGCTTCTTCTATATTTACTAATTTCACCTAATTGAGCATCTTCCGCAACTGGTTACTTTTCAGAAAGGCCAAATGAGACCATATAGGAAAGAATCTTTTTTATCTTGGGTGGGAAAGATCTTTTTAAGAAGACTCCAAAAAAATTACACAACATAGAGGGAAAATCATTGAATTTCTTTTCATTAAGGGAACCCTCAAATCCATAAAATACAGATGACTTGGCAAAGCTAGTTACAGCACCTAAAATTGATGTAATATCTACATCTGGGTATATGTAGAATATATAACATTATAATATATATATATATATATATACACATATATATGTGATAAAGTTAGCAAAAGCCTGAGAGGTTTCAACAAGAAATTTTAAATGTATTAACCCAATAAAGAAGTAATATCTAGAACATTCAAGACATACCAACAAATTAACAAGCAACTAAAACAAAAAGCTAGTTAAGCCAATAATGAGCAAATAATTTATATCCATATAAATTATGCATACTATTTGTATCCATAGGATGGAAAAACCTGAAAACTAGTAAATATATAGTGCTCAACCCTACTAGTGTTAAAAAATTAAAAAATAAATCTGACACCACTTTGTAACTATCAGCTGTAAAAAAAAAAAATCAGAGTCAGAAAACACTAAATGTCAGCAAACCGATGCTAAACAAGAACATTTGTTCTTCTGGTAGAAGAAGAAATGGTATAGTCTTTCTAGAGAGCAATCTGGCAATACTTGTACCATAAGCCTTCTTCCAACTGCTGGATGTATATCCCAGAGCAACTCTTTGCAACTTCTCTACAGGGACATGTAAATGCATAGGCATCTATGGCAGGGGATACTGAAGCACCCTAGATGACCATAGCCAGAGAGGAAAACTAACATGCTGGATGGACAAATCTTGAACAACACAAAAGTGAGTGGAAAAAAATAAGAAACATTAAATGTATTTTACATCCCATTTAATTAGAAACACACACGTATAAAATAATGCTATATGATTTTATATAAAATATGTACATTCAAAGACACATAGCAAGTGTGTTAAACAGGACTTATTGAAAAGGCAGGGGAAGAAATGGGAATGATAACTGGAGGGGAAAGATAAAAATATTAAAATTAAGGTAACAGTAAACAAAACTGGTCCCTTGCACAGATAAATACTGAGAAGTACACTGAGTTAGAAGCAAGGCTCAACTTCAGTTGTGATAGCCTCATTTACTGAGACCTTGATCTGTACTAGTTATTGTACTAATCACTTCACATATGTTATTTTAATCCTCACACAAAAACACGCACAGACATATAGAACTCATATTATTATTCCCATTTTACAGATGAAGAAGCAGAAACTCATGAAAATTATATTTTTTGCCTAAGGTCAAACAGCTAGTAAGTGGTATAGCTGGGGTTTTAATGCAGGTCTACATGACTCTGAATCTCATACACTATATTATCTGCTATCTGTTCATATATTCAAGAAATAAGTGAAGGTACCAAAAATAAGTTCATTCTTTCTGACCGCATTCCCCAATCATCCATCATTGACCACTGTGGTTTCTTTGGTAGGCTGAATGATGCCCCTTAGATGTGCCCACATCCTGACCTCAAAAACCTCTGAATGTTTCCTTGTATGGTAAAAGAAACTTTGCAGGTGTGATCCAGTCAAGGATCTTGAGATGAGGGGATTCTCCTACATTACTCAAGGAAGCACAATAAAGTCAAAAGGGTATTTACACGAAAGACATTGGAGAAGTCAGAGAGGAGTAGGAGACATGATGATGATGGAAGCAAAAGGTGGAAGTGATCCCAGGAAGGGGCCATGACCAAGGAGTGCAGGGGCCTCTAAGAGCTGAAAATAGCGAGGAAATGGATTTTTCCCTAGAGACTCCAGAAGAATCCAATGCCTTGATTTTAGCCCCATGAGACCCATTTTGGACTTCTGACCACCCTCCAGAATTGTAAGAGTTTATATTATGTTCTTTAAACCACTAAATTTGTGGTAATTTGTTACAGTGGCAACAGGAAACTAATACACTTAGAAATCATTCAGATTCACTTCAAGATATTTCAAGCTGTCATAGGAGTAGTAGTTACATTTCCAGCAGCGAACAATAGCTAAGTAATGCCAAATCCAGAACTAGAATCCAGATCTCTTGACCGCCTCAGTGCTAGGCTCTTTCCACTACACATAGCTGTCAACAAATATAAGTCTCTGAAGTAATAGCTATAGAGAATTTAAAATCAAGTAAAATGTAGACATTAAAAGTGGACACCTTATTTCCAAGGGAGCACTGTGGTTCTGTTACAGAGAATACCCCAAGATATACAAAGAAATCTTTCTGCACTTAAACTTCTATACTGGCTATTTGTGATGTAGAACAATTCAGGTTTGATTCACTTGCACTAGCAATGCTATCTACATATACGAATGTGCTCTTAATACAAATCACTTTTACAGGGCAAGGACAATTTTTAAAATGTATTATTGAATTTTGAAAATGTTAATAATGTTAAAAAAATTACTGAATTTGAAATCAGAATGCAGTTCAACTCTCAACTCTGCCATTAGCTCTATGACCTGAAAAAGTCAGTTCACCTCTCTAGGTCAGATTACTTATCCATGGAATGGCCCGCATAGTCCATTACAGATCTCCTGTGCTAGACTAATGCAGGCAGTGCTCTCCTAAGGAGATGGTGCTGTCCCAATACAGACACTGGGCTGATTCTAGAAAGAGGAGCCTTGACATTCACCAAGTGCCTCCTGTGAGCTGTGCACCATGCTTCACTTCTGTGGCTTTGGTCAATATTCACAATACACAAGGTTGCATTATGACACATATTTTACAGCTGAGGAGACACATACCCAGAGAGCTCAAGTAACACACTCAAATTCATGCAGCACATGCTAGTTACAACTAGTTCTGTCTGACTTGAAATGTGGTCTGTGACACTGTAGTCACTTACCTAAAGATTAAATAAGAGTGACTCACACTCTGACAACACTTTTCAGGTTGCAGACACTTCCACACTCATTAGTTAATTTAAACCCATCAAGAACCCCATGTCAAAGCCAAGGAATATGAAAAACAGGATCATATATATTTCAGGAACCTGTCTAAGGTAACGCAGGAAATGACAGAGATGGTGGAAGTTGAATTCAGGTCTCTCTGATGCCATGCCCTTTCCAGTATGCCTCAGCACCCTACTCTACCACCACTAAAGGGATCTCGGAAAAATCACTTAATATCTTTAAACTTCAACTCCCTTTACTAGAAGCTCTCAATTATAATACCTGCCCCTGGCATCATCCTGAGGGTTAGGGAACTCACAGAAAGTATTTTGCAAGTGTTTATGAACATACAAATGACAGGGTGTTTCAGCTTTACTTGAGCAATGACCATTTGTGTTATCCAAATTGGCTTCCTCTTTAAAAGTTTAGACAGAACTATCAAAACAAATTGGGGACTAAATACCTCTGTGATATACACTTCTATAAGGCCTGGCACAGGATGAAGGCTCAATAAACGTGTGTTTTCTATTTTTGGTAAGCAAAGAGGCTTTAATCAATAGCTGTCCAGAATGACAATTGTAGCAAATCCTGATCATGGATAACAGCATCTAGAATAATAGCCAGTCCATCAACTCATGTTAAAACCACAAAACCACATCCCTGCTGTGCTAGGGAAGAATCCTTTTGTCCTGAATGAAGTTCAGTATAATATCGAAACTTCTGTGAGAAGGCTAAATCCAGAACAATTAAAAATAAAAATTATTGTGTTAGGACAGGTCACACAAATAGTTTTCCTGGTGATACCCCTGTGATACTGGTAATGAAGATATTATGTGGTTAGTAGACACATCATCAACCACAAAGAAAGAGCTGTGTGCCATAGCAAACCGGCCATACCACTAAGCTTCTACTGCCTGAATGCACCTATCGTGTGGAGTCATGTGGAAATGTAACATGGGTTCTTTTTTGTTTGAGACTGACCTGGTTTTATAAATCATTAAATTTTCTTTCAGAGCAATTGGATTAACTTTTGTTGTAAGTAAAATGCAACTTCTTTTGGTTTGTTTAGAACAATGTATGTATGGTATGTGGGAGGAGAAGAAGGAGAGGGGAGAAAAGGAGAAGCAGGAAGGGGAAGAAGATAAGCAAAAGGGAAATGAGATAAAAATGGCCATTGTGAAATCAATGTTTTAATTCAAGAGAAAGACAAAATATTTCTAAATTTTTTTTAACTTTTATTTTAGGTTTCGGGGTACATGTGCAGTTTTATTATGTGGTAAATTGCCTATTACAGGGGTTTTATGTGCAGATTATTTCATCACCCAGGTAATAAGCATAGTATGTGATAAGTAGTTTTTTGATCCTCTCTCCTCCGGCTCTAAATTGTTATGTATGTAATAACAGAGCCTCAAAATAAATTCTCAACAAATTTCAAAGGGACAAAGTCATATAGAGTATATATTTGGCCACAATAAATTAAGAAACCAGTAATGAAAAGGAGCTTGAAATAAAAACACATATTTTAAATGACCCATGTGTTACAAGAAGTCATGATGAGAATTAAAAAATATTTGAACCCTTCTTTGCAATGATAAATGGATATATCCTTCTTTATTTTGTACAAAAGTCTCTGTGTTTATTTTGTGGTTTCTAAAATGCTGGGCATACCTCTGCTTGGTTGAAAAAAAAACAGCATGGTACTTTCATACTGAGTGTAATTCTCTGCTTTATAGAAACAAATTCTGAAAATCAGGATTGAATATCCATTTGCTTAACATTAATAACCTCCCGCTCCGTCTCAAGTTAGTTGGTGTTGGCTACAAGCCAGGTTTATATTTTAAAATAACAGTGGAAGAAAGCTTTCTACTGTGGTTATCAATTGCTGAAGGAAAAAAAAAAGTCTTTTTAATGAAATTTTCTATACGCCAAGATAGGTGTTTATGAGTAAAGACAATATTGTAGTCAAAATAGTTTCTTAACCTGATATAGTATTGTTAGCTTGCTAGAATTAAAATAATTTTACTTTCAAGATGTTATACATTAACTAGCCCCAAAGGAACAACTTTAAAAAAATTTCCTTTAATGATAGATTTGTTGACAATTTTTTATAGTAGCATTGTAGTTCAATTTGATTATGAATTAATAACCTGTGTATTTAAAATAATCATAAATGTTGCTGAAGAATCACAGGTGGTACACTTAAAAAGATGTTTCTGGCTGGGCGCGGTGGCTCATGCCTGTAATCCCAGCACTTTGGGAGGCCGAGGCGGGCGGATCATGAGGTCAGGAGATCGAGACCATCCTGGCTAACATGGTGAAACCCCGTCTCTACTAAAAATACAAAAAAAATTAGCTGGGCTTGGTGGCAGGCGCCTGTAGTCCCAGCTACTCGGGAGGCTGAGGCAGGAGAATGGCGTGAACCCGGGAGGCGGAGCTTGCAGTGAGCCGAGATAGCGCCACTGCACTCCAGCCTGGGCGACAGAGCGAGACTCTGCCTCAAAAAAAAAAAAAAAGATGTTTCTAAAGTGTTTTAATTAGACATTTTGAAATATGTAGGATCATTTCAACTTATTCAAGGTAATAGGAATGATTTAAATTCATACACATCCCCAAAGTTGCTTTTTCCTGATCAAGCCCTTGCCATGCACACATCCTGAAGCTGGAAGACAAAAGTTTAAGTCCTACTTCCACCACGCACTAGCTGAATGGTTAAACTCTGAGCATGCTTCCTTACTGATTGTATGAGTATAATGGTGATACCTAAAAGGTTTATTTTTTAATCAAATTCTGAAATGACTAATAAAACATTTTATGAATTATAAATATAAATTAGGACTGAATACTAATAAATGGCAAAACAGACACATTTGTTTCAAGTTCTAAAAGAAGTTATTGACCTTAGAAAACGAAGAGAATACTCACATTGTATGTTTTTCTGTGTTCTGTTACCATATTGAGAAAGCAAAGAAGAATATTTAGAACACTCAGTAAATGAAAGGCATGGTTTAACCTGGAATAACCGCATCTGTGAAATAATGAGGAGCTTCAAAAATTGTCTCCAGATTATTTCTCATGCTGACTCTAGATGGAATATGTTAGTACAGTTTAGCAAAAAAAATTATGAATGCCCTGCCACATGAAGTTGACAGATAATGTTGTGTGTTAGAGAAACTATAAAGATGAATAAGGTAAAATTTCTGCCTTCAAGAGCAAAGAGTAACGAAGGTCTTAGTTATGCATTATCAGCTGGGATAGTTGGCTCCGAAATTATTTACCCCTTACCTCTCTCTCATTATCTCCCTCTCTCTTTCTCTCTCTCCCTCTCTCTCGTTATACGTCTGCATATATTAAATCAATGCATGTATACATGAACAATTGAATATATGCTCATACATATTCTTAACAGCCTCTAGAATCATTCCTTGCAAAATTACATATTTTTGTCTCATTCCTTCTATTTTAGTAAAGGGCATCATCATCAACCTGGCTGTTTAAACTACAGGGAGCCTGTGAAAATACAAGTTAAAATAACTATTATGTTATAAATGTGCTTGAAATCATAAGGGAAGATAATAATAATAGTTCATAATAATTGAATGCTTATAGATCTTATATTGCCCATCTCATTGCAGCTTCAGAACAATGCTGATGGGGTGGTAACAAACCACCCCAAACTATATACAATAGGTAACCGAAACACCTAGAAAACTGGTTCCCATACTATATTTCACATTGAGCTACAGGAGCAAAAGCCATGAATGTATAATCACTTGCTCGTTTTTTAATCAAGTTGAAGCTAAATAACAACTTCTTATTGTTTGCAGCTTTGTGGTGACTATAAATCTTTTGTTAATATAATGCCAGTAGTGATTTATTTTTGCTGTTTAAATTCATAAATTGCAGGATTCTAGGCAAACATCGCACTCACTCCTCAAGGGTAATATACCAAATTTTAAAAGGTTATGATAAAAATCCTGAGTCTTTCAAGAGATATGATTGAAAAACTGGGATACCTAAACAAATTATAAATAGAAAATGATTCATCTTGAAGTCTTTTTCAGCTTATTTAGTTTAAAACATCATAAATTAAATTTAGTGAAGCTGGAGAGTTTGAGAAAAAGAATAAGAAAAGACAAACAAAAATCAGAAATTGTTTTACAATAGCTGGAGACAGAGTGAGATTAATTTTTTTATTTTAATTCGTGCCAACCTGGGAAAGAGATGAATAAATGAGCTCCAAAACCTACCTTCATCCACAGAGTGGGCATTCATTTTTACCTTCTCCTCCACTAAAGTTAAACAAGAGCTACTTAGGTGAGCAGTATTTCCCTGGGCTGCATTCCAAATTCCAACCAACCTTCCATGGTCATCTGGTGAAATTAGAAATGGCCAGAATATAGACAAAACCAAAGACTAAGAAAGATTCCTGAATATTAAGAGACATTTTAAATGCACAAAATGTTTACTCCAAAAACCTCTGCAGAAATTCTGGAAATAAAAGCCTTCTGTCTGCCTCATATGTCACTCTGTTTATCTTTAGAGCTGATGGTTGACTAGGATGGTTTGAGAGTCCTGTCTCCTCTAAGTCTCATGTATTGCTGCCAGTGCTACGAGGTCAACCCATGAGGACAATATTCCTCTCCAAGCATACATGAGTAACTGCAGTTCCCTAAACTTTTCTTCTCTAAAAAAGGTCTATTTGTATCAGAGTATTCAGGAAATATCTTGAAATTCTATTAAATGACAAGGAACCTCACATTCCAAAAATCTCTAGCTTTTTCACCCTTCCAAATCTATTTATGTATTAATCTAACAAACCTAAGTGATATAACAAATTTAAGAAATAATCAATGTATGCCCTAAGCTATGAGCTAGAAAACGAATGTTAAAAGTAAAGAAAACATGGACACAGGGAGGGGAACATTACACACTGGGGCCTGTTGGGGGGCGGGGGTCTAGGGCAGGGATATTATTAGGAGAAATATGTAATGTAGACGACGGATTGTTGGATGCAGCAAACCATCATGGCATGTGTATACCTATGTAACTAACCTGCACATTCTGCACATATATCCCAGAACTTAAGGTATAATAATTAAAAAAAAGAAAAAAATGAGACAATGAACTTTCTAAAAAATAAAGAAAAGCAAAGAAATTTGCCAACTATATAAATCTTTATCTGTAAAATTAATTATTTAGATAACAATCTCAATCATTACCATCAGCACAAAAAGTGATTTTGCTGAATGGAGTTCTCTGATACAAAATGAAATAATAATATACTATATTTTTCTTAAATTCCAATTTGTTTTATCTTTAGTAGTTAACATAAGCATGTGGTTCAAAATTCAAAATGTATATAACATAAAAAGTCAAATTTCTAACCTGTCTTCCCTCTATCCAGTTTCTCTGCCTACAGTTGCTTATGTACTCTTCTCAAGATATTTTATGCCTTTACAGGCATATATTCCCCACCCCTACCACCACAGGTTTTTAAAATATAAGTGGCTACCTTATATTTGTATATTATTCTACAATGCACATTAAGATAAATGTGCACTTATGTTTTTAAGTTTCAGATCTCCTTGAGGTAGTCATTTGTTCCCATTTTACAAATAAAGACACTGAGAAAACATTTAAAATACTTGTCCACGGGCAGAGATCAACACTCCTTGAGGTAGCCATTTACTTCAGTTTCACAAATAAGGGCACTGAGAAAACATTAAAACACTTGCCCAAAGGCAGAGACAACAAGTAAACCTACCTCTTCTTATTCCAATTAACATTCCTTTCACTGCACTCCAGCATCTTTATTTATTATTCATTCATCCATCTATTTATTTTCCAAATATATACTAAGTTCTCATTCTATGCAAAAAAAATGTTAGGTATTTTGGCATGTGTATATTTTGGTAATACACAATTTCTTCTTCCTAAGCTTAATTGTATAGCAGAAATAAAACAGATATAAACCACATAGATGGTTACAGTGATTTTAAGACTGTAAAATAAATATGGAGATCCTAAAGAGAAAACAACTATTTTGCCTGGAGATATCAAAAAAAGGTTCATGGTGAAAATAACATTTTTGTCAAGTCTTGAACTACAAATAGAATAGAAAAAATTAAAACATACCTGTACAATTAAAATGTTTGTTTGCAGAGCATTATACACAAAACAGAGGCCTTTAATTAAGTAAATAAAACATTGTCCAGAGAAATGAAACGTGAAACCCCCATATTTCATTAATTCATTCAATAGTCTTCCCTTATTCAAAATCAGAATAGTTATAAATATGGATTTTTTATAGAGAGTATACCATATTTTGGACATTCAATAAAAAAGTAAAACACACTCATCTTCTAGTAATGGCAAAGTAATCAGACCAATCATTCCACTGAGAACAGATAAAAAGAAGTGAAAAAGCTTATGCAAACATGGATCTCACAGCATCTAAGGACTAAAAATATAGAGAAAAATTAGGTGGCCAAATTCTGGGAGAAACCCAGAGTTAAACCAGGTACCTCAGGCTGATTTTCCCCTAGGGATATCTGCCAATTCCAGGAGACACAAGTGAGGGGCTGAGAAGCTAAGCAAGGATGTAAACAGATTTCATAGTTAGTAGGACAAAATTGGGGTTCAAGACCTGCCAAGGATTGAGGATCCTGATGGACTACAGGTCTTTTGTTGGAACCCTAAAGGGTACTACAGTAGGAGGAAGGTAATACTAGAAATTGACAGGGCTTTGCAGGGACTGATATTCAGCTTAATACACTAATTCCTGAATATATATCTGGATTTGTAAACATAAATCATTTCTAGCAGAACATGACATCATTCTAAACTTCTAACAATCTCTATAATTTTCAAATACAATTTTGAATGACCAATAATTGAAAGTAATAAGACATATCATGAGGCAAGACACAGATATGCAAAATAAGAAAGTAGACCCACATGAGATACAAATAATGGTTATTAAACATGTACTTTTTAAAAAACCATGATGAATATGGTTAAGAAAATTGTTTTTAAAGATTTGGAAGGTAGAACATCAGGGAGGGTCCAAGATGGCCAATTAGAAGCAACTGTGGTCCACAGCACTCACAGAGAGTAACAAAAAAGGTGAGTGAATACAGCACCTTCAAATGAAATACCCAGGTTCTTGCCAAGGGAACCCCCATCCCTAGCCAAGGGAAGCCATGAGTGATTGTGCAACCCCAGGAAACCAGGCTTCTCCCGTGGATCTTTGTAACCCATGGATCAGTAGATTCCCTTTGTGAGCCCATACCACCAGGGCCTTAGGTCCAACACACTGAGCTATGTGGAGTCTTGGCAGAGCAGCTGTTCAGGCATGCACAGAGACCCAGGTGCTTTACGTACTCCGGCACTGGGATTTCCAACAAACATGTTTGCAACTCAGGCAAGGCAAGAGGTCTGCACATACCCCTAGGAAGTGGTCAGAATCCAGGGAGCTGAGCAGCATTGTTCTGCAGGCCACACTTCCACGGCACCTGAAAAGATAAGACCCACTGGCTTGGAATTCCAGCCAGCTACCAGCAACAGGGTGGAGCTTGCCTGAGACCAGATGGAGCCCCAGGGGGAAGCGTGGGCACCATCTCTGCTGTTTGGTCAACAGCTGTTCCAGCCCATAGGCTTTGGAGAGTCCAAACAGTTGGGACAAGTAATGGTCCCCCTAGCAGCACAGCATACTGGCTTTGCCAGATCATGGCCAGACTGCTTCTTTAAGTAGAGCCCAATCCATTCCTCCTCAATGGGCAGGACCATACAGCCAGGCCTTCCAGCCAGCCTGCCCTCACCTCTTACGGACAGAGCTCTGATCTCCCCATAAGATGGAGTACCCAGGGGAGGGGAGGGCCACCACCTGGGTTGGTTGAACAACTCAGCCATTCCAGCCTGTGGGCTTTAGAGAATCCAAGCAGACAGGAGCAGAGGAAGTTCCCCAACACAACACAGCTGTTTTGTTGAGGTGTGACAAGACTGATTCTTTAAGCAGGACCTTGATTCACTCCTTCTTACAGGGCAGGCCCTCCCACTGGTGTTCTCCCAGCTGGGGCCTCTAGCCACCCCCACCCATATTCTACCAGCTAACAGAGCCCTAATTTCTCCCTGGGACAGAGTGCCTGAGGGTCAGGGCAGGCTGCCACCTTGGCCATTCAGGCTTCTCAGCCAGTCCACCCTGTGTCCTTTGGAGAGCCCAAACCAATTGGGAGCTGAAGGGATCCCCAACACAGCACAGCTGCTCTACTAAAATGCAGCCAGTCTGCTTCTTTAAGGGAGTCCCTAATCCTGTTCCTCCTAACTGGGTGAGATCTGCCAACCATGGTCTCCAACTACTTCCTACAGGCACCCTTGGGCCAGCAATAGGTCAGTCTCACCTGGAACAGAGCTTCCAGAGGAAGGGGCAGGCTGCCATCTTTGCTTTTTTACAGCCTTCACTGGTGATACCCCCAGGTACGGGAAAAACTAAGGCAACTAGGGTCAGGAGTAGCACCCCAGCAAACCACAGCAGACCTATGGAAGAGTGGCCAGACTGTTAGAAGAAAAACAAACAAACAGAGAACAATAACCACCACCAAAAAAAAAAAAAAAAAATCTGAAAGTCAGCAACCTCAAAAATCAAAGGCAGATAAGCCCACAAAGATGAGAAAGAATCATTGCAAAAATGCTGAAAACTCAAAAAGCCAGAGGGCCCTTTTTGTTCCAAATGACTGCAACACTTCTCTAGCAAGGGCTCAGAATTGGGCTGAGGCTGAGATGGCTGAAATGACAGAAGTAGGCTTCAGAATGTTGGCAATAACTAACTTCACTGAGCTAAAGGAGCACGTTGTAATTCAATGTAAAGAGGTTAAGAATCATGACAAAATAATGTGTGAGCTGATAGCCAAAATAGCCAGTTTAGAGAGGAATATAACTGACTTGTTAGAGCTGAAAAACACACTACAAGAACCTCACAATGCAATAAATCATGAGTATTAATATCAGAATAGACAAAACAGAGAAAAGAATCTCATAACTTAAAGACTATCTTTCTGAAATAAGACAGGCAGACAAAAATACATAAAAAGGATGAAAAGGAATGAACAAAACTTCTGAGAAATATGGGATTATGTAAAGAGACTGAATCTACAACTGATTGGGGTACCTGAAAGGGACAGGGAGAATGGAACCAAGTTGGAAAACATACTTCAGGATACCATCCAGGAGAACATCCCTGACCTAGCAAGTCAGGCCATCATTCAAATTCAGGAAATGCAGAGAACCCCGGTAAGATACTCCATGAGAAGATCATCCCCAAGACATATAATCATCAGATTCTCCAAGGTCGAAATTAAAGAAAAAATGTTAAGGGCAGCTAGAGAGAAAAGCCAGGTCACCTACAAAGGGAAGCCCATCAGACTAAGAGTGGACCTCTGGGTGGAAACCCCACAAGCCAGAAGAGATTGGGGAAAGACTTTCAATTCTTAAAGAATTCTTAAAGAAATTCATAAAGAAAAGAATTTCCAACCCAGAATTTCATATCCAGCCAAACTAAGCTCCATAAGTGAAGGAGAAATAAGATCCTTTTCAGACAAGCAAATGCTGAGTGAGTTCATTACCACCAGACCTGCCTTGCAAGAGCTCCTGAAAGAAGCACTAAATATGTAAAGGAAAAATTGTTACCAGTGACTACAAAAACACACTGAAGTACACAGACTAGTGACATTATGAAGCAACCACATAAGCATGTCTATAAAATAACTAGCTACCAACATGATAGGATCAAATCCACACATAGCAATCCTAACCTTAAATGTAAATGGGCTAAATGCCTCAATTAAAAGACCCAGAGTGGCAAGCTGGATAAAGAGCCAAGACCCATCAACATGCTGTCTTCAAGAGACCCATCTCACATGCAAAGACACACATAGGTTCAAAATAAACGGATGGAGGAAAATCTACCAAGCAAATGGCAAACAGAAAAAAGCATGGGTTGCAATCCTAGTTTCTGAACAGATATTAAACAAACAAAGATCAAAGAAGACAAAGAAGGACATTACATAATGTTAAAGGGTTCAATTCAACAAGAAAATCTAACAATCTTAACTATATATGCACCCAACACAGGAGCACCCAGATTCATAAAGCAAGTTCTTAGAGGCTTTTATAGAGACTTACACTCCCACACAATAACAATAGGAGACTTTAACACCCCACTGACAATATTAAACAGATCATTGAGACAGAAAATTAACAAAGATTTTCAAGACCTCAATTCAGCTCTGGATGAAATGGACCTGATAGATGCCTACAGAACTCTTTACCCAAAAACAACAGAATACACATTCTTCTCATCCCTACATGGCACGTACACTAACATTGATCACATAATCAGAAGTAAAATACTCCTGAGCAAATGCAAAAGAATTGAAATCATAAACAGTCCTTCAGACACAGCACAATCAAATTAGAAACTAATATTAAGAAATTCCCTCAAAATAGCACAACTACATGGATATTAAACAACCTACTCTGGAATGACTCTTTGGTAAATGATGAAATTAAGGCAGAAATCAGTAAGATTTTGAAACCAATGAGAACAAACAGACAGCACACCAGAATCCCTGGGACACAGATAGAGCAACGTTAAGAGGGAAATTTATAGCACTAAATGCAGAGACATCAAAAAGCTAGAAAGGTCTCAAGTTAACAATCTAACATCACAACTAAAAGAATTAGAGAACTAAGAGCAAACAAACACCAGTGCCAGCAGAAGACAAGAAATAACCAAAATCAGAACTGAACTGAAGGAGATAGAGACACACACACACACACACACTCTTCAAAAAATCAACAAATGCAGGAGTTGGCTTTTTGAAAAAAAAATGAAATAGACCACTAACCAGACTAATAAATAAGAAAAGAGAAAAGACTCAAATAACACAATAAGAAATAATTTGGGGGTATCACCACTGACCAACAGAAAAGAAACCATCAGAGAATACTATAAACACCTTTATGCACATAAACTAGAAAATCTAGAAGAAACTGATAAGTTCCTTGACATGTACATCCTCCCAAGACTAAACCAGGAAGAAACTGAATTTCTACATAGACCAATAATGAGTTCTGAAATTGAGGCAGTAGTAAATAGCCTACCAACAAAAACAACAACCAAAAAAAAAAAAAAAAAAAAAGCCCAGGTTCAGACAGGTTCACAGCTGAATTCTACCAGAGATACAAAGAACACCTGGTACCATTTCTACTGAAACTATTCCAAAAAACTGAAAAGGGGGGACTTCAACCCTAACTCATTCTATGAGGACAGCATAATCCTGATACCAAAACCTAGCAGAGATACAACAAAAAAAGAAAAATTCAGGCCATTATCTTTGATAAACATTGATGCAAAAATCTTCAACAAAATACTTGCAAACTAAATCCAGCAGCACATCAAAAAAGGCATATCCACCACAATCAAATAGGCTTATCCCTGGGATGCAATGCTGGTTCCCCATACACAAATCAATAAACGTGATTCATCACATACACGGATCTCAAGAAAAAAACACATAATTATCTCAATAGATACAGAAAAGGCCTTCAATAAAATTCAACACTCCTTCATGTTAAAAACTCTCAATAAAGTAGGTATCAAAGAAACATACCCCAAAATAAGAGTCATATATGACAAACCCACAGCCAATATTATACTGAATGGGCAAAAGCTGGAAGCATTTCCCTTGAAAACTGGCACAAGGCAAGGATGCCCTCTCTTAGCACTCCTATTCAACATAGTATTGAAAGTCCTGGCCAGAACAATCAGGCAAGAGAAGGAAATAAAGCATATTCCAATAGGAAGAGAAAAAGTCAAATTATCTTTGTTTGCAGATAACATGATCCCATATCTAGAAAACTCCATTGTCTCAGCTCAAAAGCTAATTAAGCTGATAAGCAACTTCAGCAAAGTCTCTAGATATAAAATCAATGTACAAAAATTACTAGCATTTCTAGACACCAATAACAGGTGACCTAAGAGCCAAATCAGGAATGAACTCCCATTCACAATTGCTACAAAGAGAATAAAATACCTAGGAATACAGCTAACAAGAAAAGCAAGCGACCTCTTCAAGGAGAACTACAAACCACTGCTCAAAACAAACTGAGATTATACAAACAAATGGAAAAATATTCTGTGCTCATGGATAGGAAGAATCAAGATTATTAAAATGGCCATACTGCCCAGAGCAATTTACAAATGCAGTACTATTCTCATTAAACTACCATTGACATTTTTCACAAAATATAAAAAAAACTATTTTAAAATTCATATGGAACCAAAATAGAACCTGAATAGCCAAGACAATCCTAAGCAAAAAGAATCTACAGGGAGGCATCACGCTACCGGACTTCAAACTATTCTATAAGGCTACAGTAACTAAAACAGCATGATAATGGTACGACAACAGACACATAGACCAATAGCACAGAATAGAGAACGCAGAAATAAGACCACACATTAAACACCATTTGATCTTCAACAAACCTGACAAAAACAAGCAATAGGGAAAGGAGTCCCTATTTAATAAATAGTGCTGGGAGAACTGGCTAGCCATATGCAGAAAATTGAAACTGGACCCCTTCTTTACACCATATACAAAAATCAGCTCAAGATGGATTAAAGATATAAATGTAAAATCAAAAACTATAAAAACCCTATGAAAAAATCTAGGCAATACCATTCAGGACATAAGCACTGGCAAAGATTTCTTGATAAATATGCGAAAAGCAAAGATTGACAAATGCAATCTAATTAAACAAAAGAGCTTCTGCACAGCAAAAGAAACTATCATCAGAGTGAACAGACAACCCACAGAATGGGAGAAAATTTTTGCAATCTATCCATCTGAAAAAGGCCTAATATCCAGCACCTACTAGGAACTTAAACAAATTTACGAGAAAACAAACAACCCCATTAAGAAGTGGGTAAAGGACATAAACAGACACTTCTCAAAAGAAGACCACATGCAGCCAAAAAGCATATGAAAAAAAATTCAGCATCACTAATCATTAGAGAAATGAAAATCAAACTATGAGATACCATCTCACATCAATCAGAATGGCCATTATTAAACAGTCAAAAAAAAACAATAGATGCTGGTGAGGTTGTGGAGGAAATAAATGCTTTTACACTGTTGGTGGAAGTGTAAATAAGTTCAACCATTATGGAAGACAGTGTGGTGATTCCTCAAAGACTTAGTGGCAGAAATACCTTTTGACCCAGCAATCCCATTGCTGGGTATATACCTAAAGGAATATAAATCAATATATTATAAAGATACATGCGCATGTATGTTCATTGCAGCACTATTCACAATAACAAAGACATGGAATCAACCTAAATCCCCATCAATGATAGACTAGATCAAGAACATGTGGTACATATACACCATAGAATACTATGCAGCCATAGAAAAAATGAGATCATGTCTTTTGCAGGAACATGGATGGAGCTGGACACCATTATCTTCAGCAACCGAACACAGGAACAGAAAATCAAACATCACATGTTCTCACTTATAAGTGGGAGCCGAATAAGGAGAACATATGGACATATTGAGGGGATATGGCTACGCATATGGACACACTGGGGCCTGTTGCACGGTAGGTGGTGGGAGGAGGGAGAGCATCAGGAAAAATAGCTAATGGATGCTGGGCTTAATACCTAGGTGACTGGGTTATCTGTGCACCAAACCACCATGGCACACATTTACCTGTGTAACAAACCTGTGCAATCTGCATATGTCCCCTAAACTTAATATAAAAGTTGGAAATCAAAAAATAAATAAATAAAAAGTAACATTTAAAAAGATTTAGAAGATATTCAGAAACTCAAGAAAATTTTTTAACTAAAATGGATCTCTAGAAAAAAGAATGAAGTTCTGACACATGATACAACATGGATGAATCCTGAAGACATTGTACTAAGTGGAATAAGCAAAGAATAAAAGGATAAATATTGTATAATTCCACTTACATGGCATACCTTTATTAGTCAAATTCACAGGGACAGAAGATGGAGTGGTAGTTCCCAGGGGTTAGAAAGAACGTGGAATGGGTGTCATTGTTTAATGGGCATGAAGTTTCAGTTTTAGAAAATAAAAATGTTCTGGAGATGGATGGTGGTAATATATGCACAACAATGTGAATATACTTAAATATATCAGTAATTATATTAAATATTAGTCCATTTTATGCTGCTGATAAAGACATACCCAAGACTGGGCGATTTACAAAAGAAAGAGATTTAATGACTCACAGTTCCACATGGCTGAAGAAGCCTCACAATCATGGCAGAAGGAGAAAGGCAAGTCTCACCTGGTGGCAGACAAGAAAAGAGGATGAGCGCCAAGTGAAAGGGGTTTCCCCTTATACAACCATCAGATCTCATGAGACTTATTCACTACCATGAGAACAGTATGGGGGAACATGTCCCTATGATAAAATTATCTCCCTTTGGGTCCCTCTCACAAAACCAGAGAATAATAGGAGCTACAGTTGAAGATGAGATTTGAGTGGGGACACTGCCAAACCATATCATTCTGCCCTGGCCCCTCCCAAATCTCATTTCCTCACATTTCAAAACCAATCATGGCTTCCCAACAGTTCCCCAAAGTCTTAACTCATTTAGCATTAACTCAAAAGTCCATAGTTCAAAGTCTCACCTAAGACAAGGTAAGTCCCTTCCATCTATGAGCCTGTAAAATCAAAAGCAAGTTAGTTACTTCTTAGATACAATGGGGGTACAGGTATTGGGTAAATACACCTATTCCAAATGGAAGAAATTGGCCAAAACAAAGGGGCTACAAGTTCCATGTAAGTCTAAAATCCAGCAGGGCAGTCAAATCTTAAAACTCCAGAATGATCTCCCTTGACTCCATGTCTCACATCCAAGTCATGCTGATGCAAGAGGTGGATTTCCATGGTCTTGGGCAGCTCCACCCCTGTGGCTTTGCATGGTACAGCCTCCCTACTGGCTGCTTTCACAGGCTGGCATTGACTTCTGCAGGTTTTCCAGGTGCATGGTGCAAGATATCAGTGGATCTACTATTCTGGGGTCTGGAGGATGGTGGACCTCTTCTCACATCTCCACTAGGCAGTGTCCCAGTAGGGATTCTGTGTGGGGGCTCTGATCCCACATTTCCCTTCCACACTGCCCTAGCAGAGGTTCTCCATGAGGGCCCCGCCCCTGCAGGAAACTTCTGCCTGGACATCCGGGCATTTCCATACATCCTCTGAAACCTAGGCGGAGGTTCCCAAACCCCAATTCTTGACTTCTGTGCACTGGCACGCTCAACACCACATGGAAGCTGCCAAGGCTTGGGGCTTGCACCCTCTGAAGCCATGGACTGAGCTGTACCTTGGCTCCTTTTAGTTACAGCTGGAGCAGCTGGGATGCAGGGCATCAAGTCCCTAGACTGCACACAGCAGAGGGACCCTGGGCCTGGCCCAAGAAACCACTTTTACCTTTTAGGCTTCAGGCCTGTGATGGAAGGAGCTGCCGTGAAAACCTCTAACATGCCCCGGAGACATTTTTCCCATTGTCTTGGGGATTAACATTCAGCTCCTCATTACGTATGCAAATTTCTGCAGCCAGCTTGAATTTCTCCTCAGAAAATGGGATTTTCCTTTCTATCACATTGTCAGGCTGCAAATTTTCTGAACTTTTACGCTGTTTCCCTTTTAAAACTGTATGCCTTTAACAGCACTCAAGTCACCTCTTGAGTGCTTTGCTGCTTAGAAATTTCTTCTGCCAGATACCTAAATCATCTCTCTTAAGTTCAAAGTTCCAAAAATCTCTAGAGCAGGGGCAAAATGCCACCAGTCTCTTTGCTAAAACAAGAGTCACCTTTGCTCCGGTTCCCAACAAGTTCTTCATCTCCATCAGAGACCATATTAACCTGGATTTCATTGTCCATGTCATTATCAGCATTTTGCGCAAAGCCATTCAAAAAGTCTCTAGGAAGTTCCAAACTTTCCCACATTTTTCTGTCTTCTTCTGAGCCCTCCAAACTGTTCCAACCTCTGCGTGTTACCCAGTTCCAAAGTCACTTTCACATTTTTGGGTATCTTTTCAGCAGCGCCCACTCTACTGGTACCAATTTACTGTAGGAGTCCATTTTCCTGCTGCTGATAAAGACATACCCAAGACTGGGCGCAGTCGTGGTGGAAGGCAAAAGTCACATCTCACCTGGTGGCAGACAAGAGAATAGAATGAGAGGCGAGCAAAAGATTTCCCCTTATAAAACCATCAGATATCATGATACTTATTCAGTACCACGAGAACAGTATAGAGGAAACTGCTCCCATTAATCAATTACCTCCCACTTGGTCCCTCCCACAACATAAGGGAATTAGGGGAGCTAGAATTCAAGATGATATTTGGGTGGGGACACAGCCAAACCATATCAAAATATAAATGGATTAAGTGTCCCAAATAAAAGACAAAGATTATCATACTGGATAATATTACAAACCTATCTATATTCTGCTTACAAGAGACAATTGTAAAATATTAGAATGAAATGTTGAAATTAAAATAGAAAAATGATATACCATAAAAATTTTAACCAAAAAAAACTGGTATAGATATATTAATATTAGAAACTAGGCTTTGAAACAGAGAGCATTTTTTAAAGATAAAGAGGCTATATATGCCGAACATGATGGAACACTATAGAGCAATTAAAATGGAAGAACTGTAGCTCATCACAACATAGATGAATCTCTCAAACATAATGATGTAAGAAAGAAACCAAATGCTAAAGAATACGTACTGTGTGGTTCCATTCGTATAAAGATTAAAAGCTGCCAAAATGGCACAAGAAGTCAGAATAATGTGTTCTGAGATTTTGTGCAGGGTCTTTAGTTGTAGCTGACTTCTTGTCTTTAGTTTCTCAGAGTAGTATGTTACCAAGTATTTCTGGTGTTGAAGCTTTGGTATGTGATTCAGTAGGTGGCACTGATAGTTTATTGAGCTGGACACATAATTTATTCATTTTCTGGATTGACATATTTAATTCTAATTTTTTCCATTTTAAAAATAGGAATATAAAAAAGCAGGTATTTATTTTGTTTATTATGCTTCCACAGTGGAAAGTAGGAGTTGGTAAAAATTATTTTGAGTTGACTAAGTGTGATGATGATATGTAGCACCTGCTGTGATAATCTTAGAAACCTATTAGCAAATGAGCATATTATGGACATCTAAGTTAGATGTTTAGGAAGTGCCTCTTTCATCAACATCACAAATCACCATCAGATAGTGTTAGTTTTCTAATTATATTATTGGCTTCTGATATATATTAATATAAGTTGCTTCACCTCAATATGACAATTGAATGATTTATGAAATTATTGAGATTTTATTAATAAATATATATCTCCAAGTAATATCTCTCCAAGGTCATAATTTTGTCAACATACATAATTAGGCATTTCTTATATTTCTGCTTGTAATAATCATACATCGGGACAAAATGAAAAGGAAACAAGCCTTGAGTTCTATACAGACTCTAGCACAAGGAAGAAACAGTAACAATCTCCAACCACTCGGTGATGATAAGGATGTCTTGATGTCTTGATTCCTACTGCTGGTAAGCACATAAAGCAGATAAATTCATGATAAATAAGGTTCCCACTTCTAATGAGTTTCTTGTGGGAGGAAGAAAGCAGTGAGAAACAATCCTTTATTTTTGATGTAACTCTAGAAGAGGAATCTGTGAGAAACAGAATTTCTATAAGTAGATGAACTCTGGCCACAAGAGGGCGATACGAGGTTTGAAGCACACTGATTCCAAGGCTGTGAGATCTATGGCCACACAGTCAGTACTACAATAGAAATCACTAACATCACCTTAATCACTAGCTGCATCCATTCCAAATCCTGTGCAATGTTCTGCCCTTGTCCAAGAAGGATAAAAGGGGTACTCAGTGGCAGTTCTTCTTCCTGCTTCTTGATTGTACTTAATAATAGATTTCTTCCATGTTCTCAATAATAGAACAGATTTCTTCCAATTCAAACAGCCCATATATTAGGGAAAATTGAATACGCTCTTTATTCCATCCTCGATTCTCCTAGTAAACTTCATTCTGCTCCTACCAGAATAACATGACAACAGAACTGTTTTAGAACCATTCCAGCCTTTTACGCCATTGAATGCTATCTATATTTATTAGGCTAATACTAATTAGTTGACTAATACTAGTCTAATAGTTAATACTAGTCTAATACTATTAGACTAATACTAGTACTACTAGGCTAATACTAAGACTAATATTCTGCTCTACATCTATATGAAAAATAAAATAAATGGAGAATGAAAATGAAAGTTGGCAAGGTTCTGTAACAATTACATACATCTCTAAGAAGTACAACTATATTATGTCTGTAATAATATTTAATGGCCGCTTTTTATTTTATAAATTTATAAATGTTCTCTATAAAATACTTATTTAGGTTGGAATGGATTGACTTTTCAAAGTTAACTAGAAAGCAACAAAAAGGAAGTATATATAATGACAAGGTAGATGATGAAAACCCTTTGACCACATATTTAACCGCAAATCTGAAGACACTTTAAGATAAAGCCATCAGCAAAAGTTGCCCATTCTCATTGCTATGGCAAAAACAGGCTAATTGATGTCAATGGTTTATAACTTAGCCACAGATGCAAGATATTTTCCTTTTCACCTGAGCTATAGCATAAAATTTAATGACTTCTTCCTTTAGTGCCTTCATATAATACTACTACTTAATTGTTTACTTCTGGGGGAAGTTGGGTTACCGTAAGATGTTTTATATATAAAATTTTATATTTTACATCTTAAAGTCACACTGAAAAACAAAGAAGTTAAAACTACCTAAGACTATTTTCTTAAGTCAGCATGTTGCCTGTGGTGGTTTGGAAAGTATGTCCACAAATTATTTGACTCTCCTCCCTTTAAGAGGTATAGCCTAATTCCCCTCCCCTTGAGTATACGTTGGTTTTAATGACTAATTCCTAACAATTTGAATACACTGAAAGTAACAATATTCACTTCTAAGACTAGGTTATTACAAATCTACAGCTTTTACCCTTGGAATCTGCTTTCTTTGTCCCTGGGGGAAGCCATGTCATGAGCCTTATGGAGAGGCCGATGTGAAGAGGAACTGAAGCCTCCTGCCAACAGCCATAGCTGTCAGTCAAGCAGCTCCTCCAGACTCAGTTAAGACTCAGATGGCAACAGCCCTGGAAGATACCTTGACTGAAGCCACATGAGAAACTTTGAACCACAACTATCCACCTAAGCCTCTCTCATATTCCTGACCCACAGAAACTATGAGACAATAAATATTTATTGTTTTCAGCTTATACGTTTTAGATAATTTTTACACAGCAATAAATAAGGAACATATTGACATATGCTGAATTGGATGGACACATTTCACAGAAGCTTAAGCAAACAACAGACTGGGCCCCTCTTGTTTTTTCAGATGTTTAACAAAAAGATGTTACAAAAATAGACTACATGCTTTTTCTAGTACTAGTGCTGTCGCTCTATGACTGTTCATGGCTAACAAAACAAAAGGTACAATTTAATTCAAAAGTTCTCTTAGCTTAACTTTATTTTTTTATCCATATAATAAATTAAGATTCTTCAAGGACTATGAGGGCAACAAATCCCACAGAGGAACACAGAGTTCACCTTCCTATCTAATAGACTGACAAAAATTTATGATTCTAGGTCATTTTAACAGCCCATGTGGGGAGACGGTACTGCCAGACATGGAGCATGATAGAACTGATGACTAGTGCTTATAAATCCTTTTGTTTTAAGAGTGCTTTTTAAATCATTTTTACTAGTTTTCATCTTTATTAGTTAAGATAATTGGTGTTTTTCCCATTTTACTGATAAAGAGCCTGGGAAAGAGGAATACTACATTCCTAAGCCAATCAAATATCATGACAGTCTAAGTAGAAATCCATATCTCTTTAATTTATATTAATAAGCATTTATTGAGTTTCCACAATATTCTAGACACTGTGCTAGGCACAGGAGGTACAAATAAAAATAAATATATCTCATTTTCTCCAGAAGCTTAAAATCTAGTAAATTTAAAAGCAAATGGTAAGAGCTATGATAGTAGCAATATATAAAGTACAGTGGAAGCAACGAGGAGGAGCACTTATCATATTCTCTTATGATCAGGGGATGATACCTGGGCTTCAGTTTCTAATGATGAATAAGGATACTTATTTTTCCTATTTCTTTTGTATCCCAAGGAACTCTAAATTACCTGTATCCTAATTCTCATTTGTTTATGAGAACCTTTTCGATTGATCTATTTTGTTGTATGATAGGATTTCAAAGAGGAATTTTTGTCTCACACATCAAGATACAGTAGATACTGAATCCCAAAGTGATTGTCAGACTCTATATAAATTTTCAAATAAAATTATGAGAACCAGTTTTGATACATTTAAAACCTGTCATCCACATCGAAGACATAAAAGGTTGAGAACAGACACAGAGGGTAGAATTACAAACTTACCTCTTGAAAAGAGCTTTGTCCTTCAACTAGGTCTAGGAAGTGTTTCAGGAGACCCTTGAAGACCTTAATCAGTGCCTCCTGCAGGTAGGGAGCACACTGGACTGGTGTGGAACACAAGTCTGAGCTCTCTGTGGCAGGATGCTGTGACTGTTTGCCTGAGGGATCCAGACAGAGACATCCAAGACATTTGCTGTTGGTTTTACAGGAAATGGGATCTGGGAGGATCTCTACCTGGAATCATGGCAGTGAGCCTGCCAGGTTAACCAGAGCTTTGGGTAGATGGCAGGAGGATTCTAGCAGAGTCTGGGCTTGGCATGGGCTGTGTAAAATCCAGAAGCTAAGGGGGAGTGGTGGTGATCAGTAGAATGAGGACACTGCCAACGCTGTGTCAGGTATGGTCAGAGGGGCCCAGCAGGTGAGCTGTCAAAGAATCCAGACTGGCCGCACAGAGAAAAATTTACCTTTAAACGTCAGTCAGGCTCAGAGAGTAAAATGGCAGAATTAAAGCATCAGTCAAGTAAGAACTTTCTAGTCCCTTTCCTTTCCTTTTGTCCTTCCCTGAGCTCTATACTTGGAGAGACCTGACGGTGCTTACGTGGGAAAAGCAGCCCACTGCTCTCCCTGCCAAGGCAGGTTAGAAAGCAGCAAGGGATAGAAGGGGGCAGGAGAGAGGAAGGAAGTTTACCTTTAAATAAAGATTAAAATTTGGACTAGAATTTATAATTTCTGAATCAAATTCTGTTTTGCAACTTCAACCAACCATGGGATTTTTTTTGTCAAGTTCCCTTGGGCTTTTATCCAGCAGCAGAAAAAACCTTTACTCCACTAAATACACTTGAAAGTGACATTGGGAGACAAAATTAAAATTGTTTTCCTTATTACATTGCTCAACCCATATTTAGCCAATATATCAGTTCTATTTACATGAATGGAAATATTGTTTAGGTTACCTTGTGAATAAAAACAGGAATTTAAATGAGATATTTCATTGCTATCATGAAAAAAATATGATTTTAAGTAACAGCCACAGGCCAGGTATGGTGGCTCATGCCTTAATCCCAGCACTTTCAGAGGCCAAGTCAAGAGGATTGCTTGAGCCCAGGAGTTTGAGGCTAGTTTGGGCAGCATAGTGGGACCTTGTCTCTAGAAAATAAAAATAAAAAATAAATAGCTGGGCATAGTGGCACATGCCTGTAGTCCCAGCTACTCAGGAGGACGAGGTGGGAGAATTGCTTGAGCCCAGAAAGTCAAGGCTGCAGTGAGCCATGATGGCACCATTGCATTCCAGCCTGGTCGATAGAACAATACTATCTCTTAAACAAAGAAAGAAATAAATACAAGCCACAATGCCTTACATCTAAAAAACTTTTTAAAAACTTAAAAGTCACTTTTACATATATATTTCATTATCTCTACAACACTTCACAGTAGTAGCAGAATATATTAAGCACCACATAGAGATCCACATACATATAGCCAACAAAACTCTTCTAGGAAAATAGCCTGTTGCATGTCAAGAGTAATGCTATCTTGAAGCAAAACCACCATCATGGCCAGTGTTTGACCCCCACATACCAAGGTGTTCTGCAGTAAGGTCTTTACACAATGTCTGTAGCATAGATAACTCCTCATAAAGATGCTTCTCTAACCTCTCTAGGAGTTTTGGCAAGAAAGCCTGAAACACGACCAGCTGCACATGTTTTACCCTAAAATCTTGCTTTATAAAGAATACTTTCTGGAAGGCAAGTATGCAGATCCACCATCTAGTGACTGCTCAAGACATTGCTTCTATTTTTATATCCCGATTAAACGTTCTTTTCTGAGACACTGGACTTGTCAGCCTCTTTCTTCAGTCTGTCAGCTCCCTCAGCATTTTGGAGTAGGTTTGCATAGACCTTCTCATTGTGGAACATTTGGTGGTTTGGGTCCTGGGGCACCTGGTAGCAGAAGCTGCACTGTGGTTTAGACATTATACTCATATGTTTTTTATGGTCTTGTTTTTGGCTTTACTGTTACTGTGGAAACTGCCTCCAATGGAGCCAATGCACTGCTGCTGCTAAGCTATGCAAAATTAGACACATTTCCTCTAGACCAAGGAACTACTGAGGAAGAAGTAAAGGAGTAAGACTGTAAGGGCCAGTTTGGGGTGGGGGTGAAGTGTAAGGAAACAGCATGTTGCATGGTAAGAGTGATGCCATCTTGAAGCAAAACTGATGATTGACCCCCACATACTTACAAGTTCTGCAGTAAGATGTTTAAACGATTGCTATAGCATGGATAACCCCTCATAAAGATGCTTCTCTAACCTCCCAAGTGGTCATAAGTCTTTGCAAGAAAGTCTGAAGATGTGACCAGCTGCATAGGTTTTACCCTAAAACCTTGCTATATAAAGTATACTCTCTGGATGGAAAGGAGGAGCCAGATGGCTAAATAGAAGCCTCCAGCTATCATTTCCCCCCATAAGAACACCAAATTGAACAACTATCCCCATAAGAATGCACTTTTATAGGAACCAAAAATCAGGTGAGCAATCACAGTACCTGGTTTTAACATCATATAATGGAAAGAGGCACTGAAGAGAGTAGAAACAACAGTCTTCAATTGCTGACACAACCCCTCTCCCCTCGCCAGCAGCAGCCATGTGGCATGGAAAGATATGTTTGCTTAGGGGAGAGAGAACACAGTGATTTTGAGACCTTGCATTGGAACTCAGCACTGCCTGTCACAGTGGGGAAAGTAACATGGGGCAGAATTCAGTTGGCACCCATGGAAGTAGTATGTAGACCAGCCCTAGCCAGAGAATTGCCCTTTCCAGTAGTCAGAACCTGAGTTCCAGCAAGTTCCAACATTGTGGGCTAAAGTGTTCTTTGGTCCTAAATAAACTTGAAAGGCAGTCTAGGCCACAAGGACTGCAATTCCTGAGCAAATCCTGATGCTGTGCTGAGCTTGGAGCCAGTGGACTTGGAGGGCACACAACCAAGTGAGACACCAGCTGGGGCAGCCAAGGGAGTGCTTGCATCACCCCTCCCCAAACCACAAGCAGCACAACTCATAGCTCCAGGAGAGACTACTTCCTTCCATCTGAAGGCAGGAGAGGGAAGAGTGAAAAGAACTTTTTGCTGCAACTTGAATACCAGCTCAGCCATGGCAGAAAAGGGCACCAGGCAGAGTTTTGAGGCCTTCCCCCATTCCAAGCCCCAGCTCCTAGATGACATTTTTAGATATGTCCTGGGCCAGAAGAGAACCTACTGCCTGAAAGGGAAGGATCCAGTCTTGCCAGGATTCATCATTGGCTGACTAGAGAGCCCTTAGGCCTTAAATAAATATCCGTGGTACCCAAGGAGTTCTTACTGTGAGCCTTGGATAAGACCCAGGGCCATGCTGGCTTCAAATGTGACCCAGAAAATTCTCAGCTGTAGTAACCGCACAGGGAAATGCCTTCTGCTAGAGGAAAGGGGAAGGAAAAGTGAAGGGGACCTTGACTTGCAGCTTGGGCATCAGCTCAGCCACCATGGGATAGAGCAGCAAGCAGACCCCTGGGGTTCCTGATTCCAGGCTGTGGCTACTGGACAGTATTTCTAGACCCACCTTGGGGCAGAGGGGAGAGACCTAGGCCTGGTAACATTAATCATAAATGAATTGAAAAGCCTGTGAGCCTTGAATGAACATCAACAGCATCTAGGCAGTAAGAGCCACTGGCTGGTGTGGTGGTATCCACAGAGCAAGACTCTTTCTGCATGAGGAAAGGAGAAGGAAGAGTGGTAAGGACTTTGTTTTGTGGCATTGGTGCCAGCTGAGCCGCAGTAGAATAGAACACCAAGTAGATTCATAACATTCCTGATTCCAGGCTCTGGTTCCCATCTCCAAGCCCTCGCTCCCAGACAGTATTCTGGGACCCACCCTGGGTTATGGGGGAGATCACTGCACTGAAGGATAGGACACAAGCCTGGCTGGATTCACCAACTGCTAACTGAAGAGCCCTTGGGCCTTGAGTGAACATTGGCAGGAACCAGGCAGTGGTTGCCTCGGGCCTTCAGCAAGACCCAATGCTCTGCTGAGTTTTGGTCTGACCTGGTGCAGTCCCAGCGGTGGTGGCCACAGGGGCTCTTGCATCAATCCTCTCCCAGTTCCAGGCAGCCAAACATAGAAAGAGAGACTTCATTTGTTTGGGGAAAAGCAAGGGAAGAGAACAAGAGTCTCTGCCTGGTAATCTAGGGAATTCTCCCTAATCTTACCTGTGTCAGTCCATTCTCATGCTGCTGATAAAGACATACCTAAACTGAGAAGAAAAAGAGGTTTAATGAACTTACAGTTCCACAGGCTGCAGAGGCCTCAAAATCATGGTGGAAGGCAAGGAGGAGCAAGTCACATCTTACATGGATGGTGGCAGGCAAGAGAAAGCTTGTGCAGGGAAACTCCCATTTTTAAAACCATCAAATCTTGTGAGACTTATTCACTATTAAGAGAACAATGTGGAAAAGACCTGTCCCCATAATTCAACTACCTCCCACTGGGTTTCTCCCACAACACGTGGGAATTGTACGAGTTACAATTCAAGATGAGATTTTGGTGGGGACACAACCAAATCATATCATTCCACTCCTGGCCCCTCCCAAATCTCAAGTCCTCACATTTCAAAACAATCATGCTTTCCTAACAGTCCCCCAAACTCTTAACTCATTTCAGTATTAACTCAAAAGTCTGCAGTCCAAAGTCTCATCTCAGACAAGGCAAGTCCCTTCTGCCTATGAGCCTCTAAAATCAAAAGCGAGGCTGAGCCAAGATGGCCGAATAGGAACAGCTCCGGTCTACAGCTCCCAGCATGAGCGATGCAGAAGACGGGTGATTTCTGCATTTCCATCTGAGGTACCGGGTTCATCTCACTAGGGAGTGCCAGACAGTGGGCGCAGGACAGTGGGTGCAGCGCAACGTGCGTGAGCCGAAGCAGGGCGAGGCACTGCCTCACTTGGGAAGAGCAAGGAGTCAGGGAGTTCCCTTTCCTCGTCAAAGGGGTGACAGACGGCACCTGGAAAATTGGGTCACTCCCACCCTAATACCACGCTTTTCTGACGGGCTTAAAAAATGGCGCACCAGGAGATTATCTCCCGCACCTGGCTTGGAGGGTCCTACGCCCACGGAGTCTCGCTGATTGCTAGCACAGCAGTCTGAGATCAAACTGCAAGGCGGCAGTGAGGCTGGGGGAGGGGCGCCCACCATTGCCCAGGCTTGCTTAGGTAAACAAAGCAGCCGGGAAGCTCGAACTGGGTGGAGCCCACCACAGCTCAAGGAGGCCCGCCTGCCTCTGTAGGCTCCACCTCTGGGGGCAGGAAACAGACAAACAAAAAGACAGCAGTAACCTCTGCAGACTTATATGTCCCTGTCTGACAGCTTTGAAAAGAGCAGTGGTTCTCCCAGCATGCAGCTGGAGATCTGAGAACAGGCAGACTGCCTCCTCAAGTGGGTCTCTGACCCCTGACCCCTGAGCAGCCTAACTGGGAGGCACCCCCTAGTAGGGGCAGACTGACACCTCACAAGGCCGGGTACTCCTCTGAGACAAAACTTCCAGAGCAACGATCAGACAGCAGCATTCGTGGTTCACGAAAATCCGCTGTTCTGCTGCCACCGCTGCTGATACCCAGGCAAACAGGGTCTGGAGCGGACCTCTAGCAAACTCCAACAGACCTGCAGCTGAGGGTCCCGTCTGTTAGAAGGAAAACTAACAAACAGAAAGGACATCCACACCAAAAGCCGATCTCTACATCACCATCATCAAAGACCAAAAGTAGATAAAACCACAAAGATGGGGCAAAAACAGCAGAAAAACTGGAAACTCTACAAAACAGAGTGCTCTCCTTCTCCAAAGGAACACAGTTCCTCACCAGCAACGGAACAGAGCTGGAAGGAGAATGACTTTGACGAGCTCAGAGAAGAAGGCTTCAGATGATCAAATTACTCTGAGCTACAAGAGGAAATTCAAACCAAAGGCAAAGAAGTTAAAAACTTTGAAAAAAATTTAGACAAATGTATAACTAGAATAACCAATACAGAGAAGTGCTTAAAGGAGCTGACGGAGCTGAAAGCCAAGGCTCGAGAACTACGTGAAGAATGCAGAAGCCTCAGGAGCCGATGCGATCAACTGGAAGAAAGGGTATCAGTGATGGAAGATCAAATGAACGAAATGAAGTGAGAAGGGAAGTTTAGAGAAAAAAGAATAAAAAGAAATGAACAAAGCCTCCAAGAAATATGGGACTATGTGAAAAGACCAAATCTACGTCTGCTTGGTGTACCTGGAAGTGATGGGGAGAATGGAACCAACTTGGAAAACACTCTGCAGGATATTATCTAGGAGAACTTCCCCAATCTAGCAAGGCAGGCCAACATTCAGATTCAGGAAATCAAGAGAACGCCACAAAGATACTCCTCAAGAAGAGCAACTCCAAGACACATAATTGTCAGATTCACCAAAGTTGAAATGATGGAAAAAATGTTAAGGGCAGCCAGAGAGAAAGCTTGGGTTACCCACAAAGGGAAGCCCATCAGACTAACAGCGGATCTCTCGGCAGAAACTCTATAAGCCAGAAGACAGTGGGGGCCAATATTCAACATTCTTAAAGAAAAGAATTCTCAATCCAGAATTTCATATCCAGCCAAACTAAGCTTCATAAGTGAAGAAGAAATAAAATACTTTACAGACAATCAAATGCTGAGAGATTTTGTCACCACCAGGCCTGCCCTAAAAGAGGTCCTGAAGGAAGCACTAAACATGGAAAGGAACAACCACTATCAGCCGCTGCAAAATCATGCCAAAATGTAAAGACCATCGAGACTAGGAAGAAACTGCATCAACTAACGAGCAAAATAACCAGCTAACATCATAATGACAGGATCAAATTCACACAGAACAATATTAACTTTAAATGTAAATGGACTAAATGCTCCAGTTAAAAGACACAGACTGGCAAACTGGATAGAGTCAAGACCCATCAGTGTGCTGTATTCAAGAAACCCATCTCACATGCAGAGACACACATAGGCTCAAAATAAAAGGATGGAGGAAGATCTACCAAGCAAATGGAGAACGAAAAAAGGCAGGGGTTGCAATCCTAGTCTCTGATAAAACAGATGTTAAACCAACAAAGATCAAAAGAGACAAAGAAGGCCATTACATAATGGTAAAAGGATCAATTCAACAAGAAGAGCTAACTATCCTAAATATATATGTAACCAATACAGGGGCAACCAGATTCATAAAGCAAGTCCTGAGTAACCCACAAAGAGACTTAGACTCCCACACATTAATAATGGGAGACTTTAACACCCCACTGTCAACATTAGACAGATCAATGAGACAGAAAGTTAACAAGGATACCCAGGAATTGAACTCAGCTCTGCACCAAGCAGACCTAATAGACATCTACAGAACTCTCCACCCCAAATCAACAGAATATACATTCTTTTCAGCACCACACCACACCTATTCCAAAATTGACCACATACTTGGAAGTAAAGCTCTCCTCAGCAAATGTAAAAGAACAGAAATTATAACAAACTGTCTCTCAGACCACAGTGCAATCAAACTAGAACTCAATATTAAGAAACTCACTCAAAACTGCTCAACTACATGGAAACTGAACAACCTGCTCCTGAATGACTACTGGGTACATAACGAAATGAAGGCAGAAATAAAGATGTTCATTGAAACCAACGATGACAAAGACAAAACATACCAGAATCTCTGGGACGCATTCAAAGCAGTGTGTAGAGGGAAACTTATAGCACTAAATGCCCACAAGAGAAAGCAGAAAAGATCCAAAATTGACACCCTAACATCACAATTAAAAGAACTAGAAAAGCAAGAGCAAACACATTCAAAAGCTAGCAGAAGGCAAGAAACAACTAAAATTGAGCAGAACTGAAGGAAATACAGACACAAAAACCCTTCAAAAAATTAATCCAGGAGCTGGTTTTTTGAAAGGATCAACAAAATTGATAGACAGCTAGCAAGACTAATAAGGAAAAAAGAGAGAAGAATCAAATAGACGCAATAAAAAATGATAAAGGGGATATCGCCACCGATCCCACAGAAATACAAACTACCATCAGAGAATACTACAAACAACTCTAAGCAAATAAACTAGAAAATCTAGAAGAAATGGGTAAATTCCTTGACATATACGCTCTCCCAAGACTAAACCAGGAAGAAGTTGAATCTCTGAATAGACCAGTAACAGGCTCTGAAATTGTGGCAATAATCAATAGCTTACCAATCAAAAAGAGTCCAGGACCAGTTGGATTCACAGCCGAATTCTACCAGAGGTACAAGGAGGAACTGGTACCATTCCTTCTGAAACTATTCCAATTAATAGAAAAAGAGGGAATCCTCCCTAACTCATTTTATGAGGCCAGCATCATCCTGATACCAAAGCCGGGCAGAAATACAACAACAACAAAAGAGAATTTTAGACCAATATCCTTGATGAACATTGATGCAAAAATCCTCAATAAAATACTGGCAAACCGAATCCAGCAGCACATCAAAAAGCTTATCCACCATGATCAAGTGGGCTTCATCCCTGGGATGCAAGGCTGGTTCAATATACACAAATCAATAAATGTAATCCAGCATATAAACAGAACCAAAGACAAAAACCACCTGATTATCTCAATAGATGCAGAAAAGGCCTTTGACAAAATTCAACAACGCTTCATGCTAAAAACTCTCAATAAATTAGGTATTGATGGGATGTATCTCAAAATAATAAGAGCTATCTATGACAAACCCACAGCCAATATGATACTGAACGGGCAAAAACTGGAAGCATTCCCTTTGAAAACTGGCAAAAGACAGGGATGCCCTCTCTCACCACTCCTATTCAACATACGGTTGGAAGTTCTGGCCAGGGCAATTAGGCAGGAGAAGGAAATAAAGGGTATTCAATTAGGAAAAGAGGAAGTCAAATTGTCCTTGTTTGCAGATGACATGATTGTAAATCTAGAAAACCCCATTGTCTCAGCCCAAAATCTCCTTAAGCTGATAAGCAACTTCAGCAAAGTCTCAGGATACAAAATCAATGTACAAAAATCACAAGCATTCTTATACACCAACAACAGACAAACAGAGAGCCAAATCATGAGTGAACTCCCATTCACAATTGCTTCAGAGAGAATGAAATACCTAGGAATCCAACTTACAAGGGATGTGAAGGACCTCTTCAAGGAGAACTACAAACCACTGCTCAAGGAAATAAAAGAGGCTACAAATAAATGGAAGAACATTCCATGCTCATTGGTAGGAAGAATCAAGCTTGAAAATGGCCATACTGCTCAAGGTAATTTATAGATTCAATGCCATCCCCATCAAGCTACCAATGACTTTCTTCGCAGAATTGGAAAAAAACTACTTTAAAGTTCATATGGAACCAAAAAAGAGCCCACATCGCCAAGTCAATCCTAAGCCAAAAGAACAAAGCTGGAAGCATCACGCTACCTGACTTCAAACTATATTACCAGGCTACAGTAACCAAAACAGCATGGTACTGGTACCAAAACAGAGATATAGATCAATGGAACAGAACAGAGCCCTCAGAAATAACACCGCATATCTACAACTATCTGATCTTTGACAAACCAGAGACAAGCAATGGGGAAAGGATTCCCTATTTAATAAATGGTGCTGGGAAAACTGGCTAGCCATATGTAGAGAGCTGAAACTGGATCCCTTTCTTACACCTTATACAAAAATTAATTCAAGATGGATTAAAGACTTAAACGTTAGACCTAAAACCATAAAAACTCTAGAAGAAAACCTAGGCATTACCATTCAGGACATAGGCATGGGCAAGGACTTCATGTCTAAAACACCAAAAGCAATGGCAACAAAAGAAAAAATTGACAAATGGGATCTAATTAAACTAAAGAGCTTCTGCACAGCAAAAGAAACTGCCATCAGAGTGAACAGGCAACCTACAAAATGGGAGAAAATTTTCACAACCTACTCATCTGACAAAGGGCTAATATCCAGAATCTACAATGAACTCAAACAAATTTACAAGAAAAAAACAAATGATCCCATCAAAAAGTGGGCAAAGGATATGAACAGACACTTTTCAAAAGAAGACATTTATGCAGCCAAAAGACACATGAAAAAATGCTCATCATCACTGGCCATCAGAGAAATGCAAATCAAAACCACAATGAGATACCATCTCACACCAGTTAGAATGGCAATCATTAAAAAGTCCGGAAACAACAGGTGCTGGAGAGGATGTGGAGAAATAGGAACACTTTTACACTGTTGGTGGGACTGTCAACTAGTTCAACCATGTGGTAGTCAGTGTGGCAATTCCTCAGGGATCTAGAACTAGAAATACCATTTGACCCAGCCATCCCATTACTGGGTATATACCCAAAGGACTATAAATCATGCTGCTATAAAGACACATGCACACGTATGTTTATTGCGGCACTATTCACAATAGCAAAGACTTGGAACCAACCCAAATGTCCAACAACGATAGACTGGATTAAGAAAATGTGGCACATATACACCATGGAATACTATGCAGCCATAAAAAATGATGAGTTCATGTCCTTTGTAGGGACATGGATGAAATTGGAAATCATCATTCTCAGTAAACTATCGCAAGGACAAAAAAACAAAACACCACATGTTCTCACTCATAGGTGGGAATTGAACAATGAGAACACATGGACACAGGAAGGGGAACATCACACTCTGGGGACTGTTGTGGGGTCAGAGGAGGAGGGAGGGATAGCATTAGGAGATATACCTAATGCTAAACGACGAGTTAATGGGTGCAGCACACCAGCATGGCACATATATACATATGTAACTAACCTGCACATTGTGCACATGTACCCTAAAACTTAAAGTATAATAATAAAAAAAAATCAAAAGTTACCTAGTTACTTCCTAGATACAATGGGGGTAAAGGTATTGGGTAAATACAGCCATTCCAAATGGGAGAAATTGGCAAAAACAAAAGGGTTACAGACCCCATGTAAGTCTAAAATCCAGCAGGACAGTCAAATTTTAAAGCTCAAAAATGATCTCCTTTGACTCCACGTCTCACATCCAGGTCACGTGGATGCAACAGGTGGGTTCCATGGTCTTGAGCCGCTCCACCCCTGTGGTTTTGCAGGGTATAGCCTCCTTCCTGGCTGCTTTGAGTGTCTGTGGCTTTTCCAGGTAGAACAGTGCAAGCTGTATGTGCTTCTACCATTCTGGGGTCTGTAGGATGATGACCCTCTTCTCACAGCTCCACCAGCTGGTGCCCCAGTAGGGACTCTCTGTGTGGGGGCTCCAACCCCACATTTTCCCTCCCCACTGCCCTAGCAGAAGTTCTCCATGAGAGCCCCGCTCCTGCAGCAAACTTCTGCCTGGACATCCACACATTTCCATACATCCTTTGAAATGTAGGAAGAAGTTCCCAAACCCCAGTTCTTGACTTCTGTGTGCTGGCAGGCTCAAAACCACATGGAAGCTGCCAAGGCTTGGAGCTTGTTCTGTCTGAGGCCATGGCCTGAGCTATGCCTTGGCCCCTTTGAGCCATGGCAAGAATGGCTGAGATACAGGGCACCAAGTCCCTTGGCTGCACACAGCAGGGAGGCCCAGGTCCCAGCCCGTGAAACCATTTTTTCCTCCTCTGCCTTTGGCCCTGTGATGGGAGGGGCTTCTATGAAGACCTCTGACATGCCCTGGAGAGATTTTCCCCATTATCTTGGAAATTAACATTTAGCTCCTCATTACTTATACAAATTTCTGCAGCCAGCTTGAATTTCTCTTCAGAAAATGGAATTTTCCCTTCTGTCACATTGTCTGGCTGCAAATTTTCCCAACTTTTATGCTCTGCTTCCCTTACATAACTGAATGCCTTTAACAGCACCCAAGTCACCTCTTGAATGCTTTGCTGTTTAGAAATTTCTTCTGGCAGATACCCTAAATCATCTGTCTCAAATTCAAAGTTCCAAAAATGTCTAGGGCAGGGGCAAAATTCCACCAGTCTCTTTGCTAAAACATAACAAAAGTCACCTTTCCTCCAATTCCTGATAAGTTCCTTATTCACATCTGAGACCACCTCAGCCCGGACTTTATTGTCTATATCTCTATCAGCATTTTGGGCAAAGCCATTCAACAAGTCTCAAGGAAGTTCCAAACATTCTTACATTCTCCTATCTTCTTCTGAGCCCTCCAAACTGTTCCAACCTCTGCCTGTTACCCAGTTCCAAAGTTGCTTCCACATTTTCAGGTATCTTTCCAGCAACACCTCACTCTACTGGTACCAATTTACTGTATTAGTCCATTTTCAGACTGCTGATGAAGACAGACCTGAACTGGGAAGAAAAAGAGGTTTAATGGACTTACAGTTCCACATGGCTGAGGAGGTCTCACAACCATGTTGGAAGGCAAGGAGAAGCAAGTCACATCTTACATGGATGGTGGCAGGCAAGAGAGAGCTTGTACAGGGAAACTCCCATTTTTAAAACCATCAGATCTCCTGAGACTTATTCAGGAGATCTGAATAACAGCATGGGAAAGATCTGCCCCCATAATTCAATTACCGCCCACTGGGTTCCTCCCACAACACCTGGGAATTGTGGGAGTTACAATTCAATATGATATTTGGGTGGGGACACAGCCAAACCATATTATTACCCAAGACCACTAAAGTGGTACCTCTATGAGTCTGCAAGTGTCACAGCATTACTTGGCTTGAGGTGTGCCCTCATGCAGATATGGCTGCAGTGACCAAAGATTTAGATCACAACACTCAATTCCCTTTGAATACTTGGAAAACTTTCCCAAGAAGGATGAATACAAGAAAGCCCAGACTGTGAAGACTACAATAAATACATAACTTTTCAATGCCCAGGCATCAACAAATATACACAGGCATCAAGATCATCCAAGAAGACGTGACCTCATCAAATGAACTAAATAAGGCACCAGTGACCAGTCCTGGAGTGACAGAAATATGTGACTTTTTGGACACATAACTCAAAATAGCTGTTTTGAGGAAGCTCAATGAAATCTGATATAACACAAAGAAGAAATTCAGAATCCTATCAGATAAATTTAACAGGAGATTGAAATAATTTTCAAAAATCAAGCAGAAATTCTGAAGCTAACACAGTTAGTTGACATACTGAAAATGCATCAGAGTCTCTCAACAGCATAATTAATCAAGGAGAAGAAAGAATTAGTGAGGTTGAAGACAGACTATTTGTAAACACATAGTCAATAGAGACAAAAGAAAAACAAATAAGAAAGAATGAAGCACACTTACAAGACCTAGAAAATAGCCTCAAAAGGGCATATCTAACATTTATTGGCCTTCAAGAGGAGTTAGAGAAATCAGGGTAGAAAGTTTATTTAAAAGAATAATAATTTAAAAACTTTCTAAAACTAAAGAAAGACACTGATATTCACGTACAGGAGGGTTATAGAACACCAAGCAGGTTTAACCCAAACAACACTAATTCAAGACATTTAATAAGCAAACTCCCAAAAATCAAGGATAAAGAAAGGATCCTAAAGCAGCAAGAGAAAAAAACAAATAACATACAAAAGAGCTCCAATACATCTGGCAGTAGATTACTCAGTGGAAGCCATGCAGGCCAGAAGAGAGTGGCATAAAATGCTTAAAGTGCTGAAGGAAAAAAATGTTTTCACCTAGAATAATATATCCAGTGAAAATAATCCTCAAACATGAAGGAGAAATAAAGATTTTCCCAGACAAACAAAAGCTGAGGGATTTCATCAACATCAGACCTGTCCTATAAGCAGTGTTACAGGGGGTCCTTCAATCTGAAGTAAAAGAATGTTAATGAGAAATAAGAAATCATCTGAAAGTACAAAACTCACTGGTAGCAGTAAGTATACCTACAAACACACGATATTATAGTATTGTAATTGTGGTGAGGAAACTCTCATGAGCAGCAAGACTAAAATATGAACTTACAAAAATTAATAACTACAACAACTTCTCAAGCTATAGACTCTATAATAAGATATAAATAGAATCACCAAAAAGTTAAAAAGTGAGGGGGTGAAGAAGTTAAAGTGTAAAGTTTGTATTAGTTCTCTCTTTGCTTTTTTGTTAGTTTTTTTCACAATCAGAGCTAAGTTGTCATCAGTTTAAAATAATAGGTTATAAGATATTATTGGCAAGCCTTATGTTAACCTCAAAACAAAAACTCTACAACAGACACATTAGAAATGAAAAGAAATTAAAACATACCATCAGAGAAAACCACCTCCACAAAGGAAGACAGGAGAGAGAGAAGAAAAAAAGACCAGAAAACAAGTAACAAAGTGGCAGGAGTAAGTCCTTACTTATCAGCAATAACACTGAAAATAAACATAGTAAATACTTCAATCAAAAGATATGGAGTGGCTGCATGGATGAGAAAACAAGACACCACAATCTGTTGTCTACAAGAAACACACTTCACCTATAAAGACACAAATAGACTGAAAGTAAAGGAATGGAAAAAGATATTTTATGAAAATGGAAACAAAAAAAAGACAAGAAGTAGGTATAATTATATCAGACAAAAACAGATTTCAAGGTAAAACTATGAAAGGAGATAGAGTAATTATATAACGAAAACAAGAATCAAATCAGCAAGAGGATATAAAAATTGTGACTGGGTGCAGTGGCTCATGCCTGTAATCCCAGCACTTTGTGGAGCTGAGGGTAGGGGGAATTGCTTGAGCCTAGGAGTTCGAGACCAGCCTGGGCAACACAGCAAGAGCTGTTTTTACAAAATTTGTTTTTAATTAGCTGGGTGTGGTGGCAGGCACCTCTGGTCTAAGCTACTGAGGAGGCTGAGGTAGGAGGATTGATTGAGCCTGAGAGATAGAGGCTGCAGTGAGCTGTGATCATGTCACTGCACCCCAGCCTGAGCAACAGAGCAAGACCTCATCTCTAAAAAATAAAAATAGAAAAGAGAAAAAGTATAAATATATATGCACCCAACACTGGAGCACCCAGATATATAAAGCAAATATTAAAGCTAAAAACAGAGATAGACCCTGCATTAGTCAGGGTTCTCTAGAGGGACAGAGCTAATTATATATATATAAGAGTTTATTAAGTATTAACTTACATGATCACAAGTCCCCACAATAGGCTGTCTGAAAGCGCTGGTACAAGGAGAGCCAGCCTGAGTCCCAAAACTGAAGAACTTGGGGTCCATGTTCCAGGGCAGGAAACATCCAGCACGGGAGAAAGACGTAGGCTGGGAAGCTAGGCCAGTCTCTCCTTTTCACGTTTTTCTGCCTGCTTTATATTCACAGGCAGCTGATTAGATCATTCCCACTGACTAAGTAAGGGCGGATCTGCCTTCCCCAGACCACTGACTCAAATGTTAATCTCTTCTGGCAACACCCTCACAGACACACTCAGGATCAATACATTGTATCCTTCAATCCAATCAAGTTGACACTCAGTATTAACCATTACAAGTTCACCCCTTGTCAACTTGAACCCATACACATCTCATGAGATCATACATAATCTTCAAATGAAGACAATAATAAGGTCTTAATTACACCTAGCATAATACAACTATCCTTCATACAAACAGAAACACACCAATCCCCAACCCAAATACTATTACATAAAATTAACAATACTTAAATGCTGATATGAAGTCAATAAATCTTATGTCGCATGATAAAGGGAAAAGGAAATAAAGATACTTTCTTAGTACAAGTGTACACATGAACAAACATGTTCTTAGTGAAAGAAGGAGGAAATACACGTGACAATTACAGTCCACATGTCTGCAGCTGGTCATGTGGTTGTAGCTGATATTGATGACTACCTTCTTTCTATTACCCATTCTGTATTCCCTTTGCTTTCAGAAAGCACCTCATCAGGTCATAGTTGTTTTCCTGGTGGGGTAACCAAAACCTTCATTCCTGAATGGTCTAGGTCATTTGTAGTCCTGCCTGGATTGGGCTGTTGTAGTTTCACATTGACCTTAATCACAGGGCATGGTAATACTGAGATGACCTAATGGATCTTCTCTATTCCATGCATATTTTTCCTTACCTCCATTGCGGAGTAGTAGACTAATTTCATCTTGATAATCCGGGTCAATCACCCCAGCCAACACTGTAACTTACTTCTTAGTCTGTTGACTTAAAGGTAGAAGGCCAAAGTGTCCAGGTAGCAATCTTAACTTCCAGTTTAATGGAATCGTTGTTGTGTCTCCCAGTGGCTTAATTCCTCCCTCTGGAACTAAGACTTCTAGACCAGCAGAACGTAATGTTGTGTGAACAACAAGCAAAAATTTTGCTAGTGGATCACTAGGAGTGATGGTGAATGGTGCCACTTCCACTTCCACCCCTTGATTCCTGGACCTTGGAATCCTGGCTATGGGGAAAAAAAGTACCTTATATTGGACACTGATTTAGAGCATACACGGCCTTCTGGAGAATTTGCCCCAGTCCTGCAAAGTATTGTCACCTAGTTGGCGTTGTAATGTGACTTCAAAAGGCCATTCCACTGTTCTATCAAACCAACTGCTTTGGGATGATGGGAAACATGGTATGACCAGTGAACTCCATGAGCATGAGCCCACTGCTGCACTTCTTTAGCCACAAAGTGAGTGCCTTGGTCAGATGCAATGTTGTGTGGAATAACGTGACAGTGGATAAGGCATTCCATGAGTCCATGGATGGTAGTCTTGGCAGAAGCATTGCGTGAAGAATAGGCAAACCCATATCCAGAGTAAGTGTCTATTCCAGTGAGGAAAAGCCACTGCCCTTCCCATGATGGAAGATGTCCAATATAATCAACCTGCCACCAGGTGGCTGGCAGATCACCCCGAGGAATGGTGCCATATTGAGGGCTCAGTGTTGGTCTCTGCTGCTGGCAAATTGGGCACTCAGCAGTGTCCATAGCCTGGTCAGCCTTGGTGAATGGAAGACCATGTTGCTGATCCCATGCATAACCTCCATCCCTGCCACCATGGCCACTTTGTTCATGGTCCCATTGGGCAATGACAGGGGTGGCTGGGGAAAGAGGCTTAGTGGTGTCCACAGAATGGGTCATTTTAAACACTTGATTACTAAAATCCTCCTCTGCTGATGTCACCCCATCAGCAGAGGAGATATTTGGGATACAAATATCTTCACAGTTTTTGACCACTCAAGAAGGTCCATCCACATACCTCTTTCCCAAATTTCTTTGTCACCAATTTTCCAATCACGCTTCTTCCAAGTCCTTGACCATCCAGGGAGACCATTGGCTACAGCCCATGAATCATTGTATAATTGCACATCTGGCCATTTCTCCTTCTATGCAAAGTTCACAACCAGGTACACTGCTCAAAGTTCTGCCCACTGGGAAGATTTTGCTTCACTGCTGTCCTTCAGGGATGTCGTAGAAAGGGGCTGTAGTGTCGCAGCTGTCCACTTTCGGGTGGTACCTGCAAATCGTGCAGAACCATCTGTGAACCAGGCCCTATTCTTCTCTCCCTCTGTCAACTGATCATAGGGAACTCCCCATGAGGCCATCAGTGCAGGCTGGGGGAGAGAAGGCAGGGTGGCAGCAGTAGAGACCCATGGGCATTTGAACCACTTCCTCATGTAACTTACTTGTGCCTTCAGGACCTGCTCAAGTCTGATCATGTATATACCACTTCCATCTGACAATAAAATGCTGCTGTGAATGACCCACTTTGTGGATAGATGGGTCAGAAAGCATCCAGTTCATGATAGACAGTTCAGGTCGCCCATAGTCAAACGTTCAGTTTCCACCAAAGCCCAGTAACAGGCCAAGAGTTGTCTCTCAAAAGGAGAGTCATTATCTGCAGAAGATGGCAGGGTCTTTCTCCAAAATCCTAGAGGTCTCCGCTGTGATTCACATATGGGGGCCTGCCAAAGGCTCCAAACAGCATCCCTATCTACCACTGACACCTCAAGCACCATTGGATCTGCTAGGTCATATGGCCTATGTGACAGAGCAGCTTGCACAGCAGCCTGGACCTGTTGCTGAGCCTTCTCCTGTTCTGGACTCCACTAAAAACTGGCAGCCTTTCGAGTCACTCAATAAATGGGTCAGAATAACACACCCAAATGAGAAATGTGTTGCTTCCAAAATCCAAATAGGCCCATTAGGCATTGTGACTCTTTCTTGGTTGTAGGAAGGGAAAAATGCAGCAACTTATCCTTCACCTTAGAAGGAATATCTCAATAGTCCCCACACCACCAGACTCCTAGAAATTTTACTGAGGTAGAAGTTCCCTGAATTTTAGTTAGATTTATTTCCCATCCTCTGGCATGCAAATGTCTCACCAATAAGTCCAGTGCATTTGCTACTTCTTTCTCACCAGATCCAATCAGCATAATGCTATCAATGTAATGAACCAGTGTGGTATCTTGTGGAAGCAATAAGTGATCAAGGTCTCTCTGAATAAGATTATGACACAAAGCTGAAGAGTTAATATACCCCTGAGGTAGGACAGTAAATGTATATTCCTGGCCTTGCCAGCTGAAGGCAAATGGGTTCTGGTGGGCCTTATGGACAGAAATGGAGAAAAAAAGCATTTGCCAAGTCAATGGCTGCATACCAGGTACCGGGAGATGGGTTAATTTGCTCAAACAATGAAATCACATATGGTACAGCAGCTGCAACTGGAGTCACCACTTGATTAAGCTCACAATAATCCGGTGTCATTCTCCAAGATCCATCTGTCTTCTGCACAGGCCAAAGAGTTGAATGGGTATGTGGTGGGAATCACCACCCCTAAGTCTCTCAAGTCCTTGATGGTGACAGTAATGTCCACAATTTCTCCAGGGATGCAATATTGTTTTTGATTTACTATTTTTCTGGGTAGAGGCAGGTCTAATGGCTTCCGTTTGGCCTTTCCCACCATAATAGCCCTCACCCTAACCAGTCAGGAAGCCAATGTGGGGGTTCTGCGAGCTGCTAAGTATGTCTATACCAACTACGCATTCTGGCACTGGGAAAATGACCACAGGATGAGTCTGGGGACCCACTGAGCCCACTGTACGTCAGACCTGGGCTAAAACTCCATTAATTACCTGACCTCCATAAGCCCCTATTTTAACTGGAGGACCACAATGATGTTTTGGGTCCCCTGGAATGAACATCAGCTCAGAGCCAGTGTCCAGTATTCCCCAAAATGTCTGATCATTTCCTTTTCCGCAGTACAGTTACCATGATAAAGGGCTGGAGGTTTCCCTGGGGAAGGATGGGGGGAAGACTCACTGCATAAATCATCAGTAATGTAGTGGGGTCCTTCCTCAAGGGGACCCAGTCTCCCCTTCACTCAAGGGGTCCTGAGTCTGTAAACTGGCTCAAGTCTGGAAATTGATTGAGGGGCTGTGATTCCCTGTTTTTATAATTCAAATTAGTGTTTTGTCCATTCGACCTACATATTTTTTGCTTGTATAAATTAAGTAGGAATGCAGTAGGCTTCCTACCAATTTCACTTCTAAGAACACTGTGATTAATTAGGCAATGCCAGAGCTCTACACAAGTCAGACTATTCAGATTGCTGCTTTGCCTCTGCTGTTCATTACAGTAGCTACACACACCTTGCCTTTGATGGTTAAGTGCCACCACTTGGCCCCTGCCACCTCAGGATCCAATTATTCCCACTGTATTTAAATTTTGTAGTTGAGTGACTGTGGTTCCCACCGTTAGATCTGACATACAGAGAAGAGCAATTATATGGCTCTTCAAAGACGCTGGTGTTGCCCTCACAAGTCTATTTCACAAAGCACTGGTCAAGGGTATATCTTCTGGACCCTCCCAGCTGGGATGAGTAGGTCTAAAGTGACTAATCCACTCCACCATCCCAATCTCCCTAAGCCTTTGGATTCCTTCTTCTACATTAAACCAAGGGAGATGAGGCATTTCTAGCTCACTCACAGTGAGCCATCTTTTAATGCATTTTTCAGCTAACCAAGCAAATAAACAATTAGAACCTTTTTTAACTCCCCAAGCTGCAACACTAAAAGCAGAGTCCCTACTTAGTGGGCCCAAATCAATAAATTCAGCCTGATCCAACTCTATGTTTCTTCCACCATTATCTCATACCCTTAATGTCATTCCCATACCTTTTCTCCAGATTTCTGCTTATATAAATTAGAGAACACAAACATTTCTTTTCGAGTATAGTGCACCTCCTCATGGATCACACTCTGAACCTCACATCAAGGGGCCTGCTGGGACTTTAGTCTAGTTATTGGTCTAGAAGCAAACAGAGGTGTTGGGGGTGGCTCCTGAGGAGAATCAATATTATCTTGCCTGGAAACTGCCTCAGGGGAGGCCATCACTGTTGCCTCAGGAAGCACAGGGTTTATCGCCTCAGACAAAGTTGGAAAGGCTGATGGCAGCATGGGTCATGGAGGGGATGTTGCCAGTACTGGGGATGGGAAAGCTTTTCCTTCTGGCAAAAAAAGTTTCATCAGAGTTTACAACCTCAGTGTCTCCAGCTTCATCAGAATCCTCCCACACGTCCCCATTCCAACTTCCAGGGTCCCAGTTCTCTCCAATCAATGCCCTCACTTTAACAGGAGACACCTGATGAGGCTGTGCATGCATCTTTCATTGCAGGTCCGCCACGTGCATGATAAGAGCTTGTGTCTGTTTTTCCACAATTTCATCTCTTTCTCTACAGGAGATAAGACTCTCACTTAGAGCAATCTTAGCAAATTTGGGGCTCGGTATCTGCTTCTGAAGCTGGGAGACAGAATCCCTGAGTTCATAATTTTCTTTCATCACTTTGTCCACTGAACTTAGGAACAACCAACCAAGGAATCAACCAAGGAACAGAAACTTCTTTATGTTCCTTGGTTCTCCACATATGGTCAAAGGTAGTATGTAGAGTCACTAAACTCCTTGCCTTTCATGAGCAGTGAATCAGGAGTGTCAAATGCATTTATTTTGCATAACCCCCTAAACAGTTCATGCCAAGTACTATCAGTATTCTCCATACTATTAGAAGTAGAGTCCTTAGCACTTTAGGGTCTAATCATATTAAGCTGACTCCAGAAACCTCAAAACCAATAAAAGAACTCCATCTTTAGTACTCTATTCCTCTAGAACCACTCCTGGTACCAACATCTGTATTAGTCAGGGTTCTCTAGAGAGACAGAACAAATAGAATATATATAAAAAGGGGAGTCCATTAAGTATTAACTTACATGATCACAAGGTCCCACAATAGGCTGTCTTCAAGTTGAGGAGAAAGGAGAGCTGACCTGAGTCCCAACACTCAAGAACTTGGAGTCCAATGTTCCAGGGCAGGAAGCATCCAGCATGGGAGAAAGATGTAGGCTGGGAAGCTAGGCCGGTCTCTCCTTTTCATGTTTTTCTGCCTGCTTTATATTCACAGGCAACTGATTAGATTGTGTCCTCTAGATTAAGGGTAGATCTGCCTTCCCCATCCCACTGACTCAAATGTCAATCTCTTTTGGCAACACCCTCACAGACACACACACAGGATCAATACTTTGTATCTTTCAATCCAATCAAGTTGACACTCAGTATTAACCATTACAGACCCCAATACAACAATAGCTGAAGATTTTAACACCCCACTTTTAGTGTTGGACAGATCATCTAGACAGAATATCAACAAAGAAACATTGGACTTAATTGACACTACGGAATAAATGGACCTAATAGATATGTAAAAACTATTTCATCCAGTAGCTACAGAATACACATTCTTCTCCTCAGCTCATGAATTATTCTCAAAGATAGGCCATATGTTAGGTCACAGAATGAGTCTTTTAAAGTAAAAAAAAAAAATGAAACCATATCAATTATCTTCTCTGACAACAATGGAATAAAACTAGAGATCAATAACAAGAGGAACTTCTGAAACTATACAAATACATGGAAACTAAGCAATATGCTGCTGAATGATCAGTAGGTCTATGAACAAATTAAGAAGGAAATTTAAAATTTTTTCAAACAAATGAAAATGGAAACACAACATACCATAACCTATGGGATATAGCAAGAGCAGTACTAAGAGAAAAGTTTGTATCGGTAAGTTTCTACATCACAAAAGTAGAAAAACTTGGAATAAACAAACTAAAGTTGCATCTTAAAGAATTAAGAAAGCAAGTGCAAACCAAACCCAAAATTAGTAGAAGAAAAAAAAGTAAGAAAGATTTGAGCAGAAATAAATTGAAATGAAGAAAACAATACAAAAGATAACTGAAATGAAAAGTTGGTTTTTTTGAAAAGATAAATAAAATTGACAAATTATTAGCCACATCAGGAAAAAAGATAAACTGCAAAAAATAAAATAAAATCAGAGATGAAAAAGAAAACATTACAATTAATATCACAGAAACTCAAAGGATCGTTAGAGGCTACTATGAACAACTATATGCTAATAAATTGGAAAACCTAGAAGAAATTAATAAACTCCTAGACACATACAACCTACCAAGATTAACCATGAAGAAATCCAAAACCTGGATAGACCAATAATAGGTAACAAGAAGGAAGCTGTAATAAAATGTCTTAAAGCAAAGTAAAGCCTGGGACCCCATGGCTTCACTGCTTAATTTTACCAAACATTTAAAGAACTAATACCAATCCTACTCAAGCTATTCCAAAAACCTGAGGAGAAGGGAATATTTCCAACCTCTTTCTACGAGCTCAGTATTACCCAGATATCAAAACCAGATAAAAACACATCAACAATAGAAAACTACAGGCCAATATCCCTGTTAAACATTGATGCAAAAACCCTCAATAAAATATTAGCAAATTGAATTCAACAATACATGATAAAGGTCATTCATCATGACCAAATGAGATTTATCCTAGGGATGGAAGGATGGTTCAACATAAGCCAATCGATGTGACACATCATACCAACAGAATAAAGGACAAAAAACATATGATTATTTCCTTTAATGTGGGAAAAGCACTGATAAAATTCAACATCCCATCATGACAAAAACCCTCAAAAAACTGGGTGCAGAAGGAACATACCATAACACAATAAAAGCCATATATGACAGATCCACAGCTAGTACCATACTGAACAAGGAAAAACTGAAAACCTATCCTCTAATATATGGAACAGAACAACAATACTCACTTTACACACTGTTATTCAACATAGTACTGGAAGTCTTACCTAGAGCAATCAGACAACAGGAATAAATAAATGGCATCAAAGTCGGAAAGAAAGAAGTCAAATTATTCTTGTTTGTAGGTGGTATAATCTTATACTAAAAAAAAAAAAACAAAAACAAAACCTGAAGACTCCACCAAAACACTACTAGAAGTGATCAACAAATTCAGTAAAGTTGCAGAATACTAAGTCAACATACGAAAATCAGTAGCATTTCTATATGCCAACAACAAACAGTCTGAAAACTAAATAAAGTAACCCCATTTATACTCGCTACAAATTTTAACATACCTATGAATTAACCCGAGAAGTGAAAGACCTCTACAATGAAAATTACAAAACATTGATGGAAGAAATTGAAGACAACACAAAAAAGCGAAAAGATATTCCATGTTCATGGGTTAGAAGAATCAATATTGTTAAAATGTCCATACTAACTAAAGCAATCTACACATTTAATGTAATCCATATCAAAATACCAATGACATTCTATACAGAAATAGAAAGAACAATCCTGAAATTTGTATGGTACCCAAAAGACTCAAAATAGCCAAAGCTATCTTGAGCAAAAAGAACAAAACTGGAGGAATCACATTACCTGAATTAAAATAATACCACAGAGCTATAGTAACCAGAACAACAAGGTACTGGCATAAGAACATACACATAGACAAAAGGAAGAAAATAGAGAACCCAGAACTAAACTCATACATCTACAGTGAACTGATTTTTGACAAAGATGGCAAGAACATATGTGGGAGAAAGTTCAATTTCTTTAATAAATGATGCTGGGGAAACTGGATATCCATATGCAAAAGAATGAAATTAGACTTCTATCTCTCACCACATAAAAAAATCAAACCAAAATGGATTAAAGACTTAAATCTCAGACCTCAGACTATGAAACTACTACAAGAAAACATTGGGGAAACTCCAAGACGTTGGCCTGGGCAAAGATTTCTTGAGTAATACTCCACAAGAACAGGGAACCACTGTTTAATAAATGGTGCTGGGAAAACTGGCTAGCCATATGTAGAAAGCTGAAACTGGATCCCTTCCTTACACCTTATACAAAAATTAATTCAAGATGGATTAAAGACTTAAACGTTAGACCTAAAACCATAAAAACTCTAGAAGAAAACCTAGGCATTACCATTCAGGACATAGGCATGGGCAAGGACTTCATGTCTAAAACACCAAAAGCAATGGCAACAAAAGAAAAAATTGACAAATGGGATCTAATTAAACTAAAGAGCTTCTGCACAGCAAAAGAAACTGCCATCAGAGTGAACAGGCAACCTACAAAATGGGAGAAAATTTTCACAACCTACTCATCTGACAAAGGGCTAATATCCAGAATCTACAATGAACTCAAACAAATTTACAAGAAAAAAACAAACGACCCCATCAAAAAGTGGGCAAAGGATATGAACAGACACTTCTCAAAAGAAGACATTTATGCAGCCAAAAGACACATGAAAAAATGCTCATCATCACTGGCCATCAGAGAAATGCAAATCAAAACCACAATGAGATACCATCTCACACCAGTTAGAATGGCGATCATTAAAAAGTCAGGAAACAACAGGTGCTGGAGAGGATGTGGAGAAATAGGAACACTTTTACACTGTTGGTGGGACTGTCAACTAGTTCAACCATTGTGGTAGTCAGTGTGGCGATTCCTCAGGGATCTAGAACTAGAAATACCATTTGACCCAGCCATCCCATTACTGGGTATATACCCAAAGGACTATAAATCATGCTGCTATAAAGACACATGCACACGTATGTTTATTGCGGCACTATTCACAATAGCAAAGACTTGGAACCAACCCAAATGTCCAACAATGATAGACTGGATTAAGAAAATGTGGCACATATACACCATGGAATACTATGCAGCCACGAAAAATGATGAGTTCATGTCCTTTGTAGGGACATGGATGAAATTGGAAATCATCATTCTCAGTAAACTATCGCAAGGACAAAAAACAAAACACTGCATGTTCTCACTCATAGATGGGAATTGAACAATGAGAACACATGGACACAGGAAGGGGAACATCACACTCTGGGGACTGTTGTGGGGTGGGGGGAGGGGGGAGGGATGGCATTAGGAGATACACCTAATGCTAGATGACGAATTGGTGGGTGCAGCACACCAGCATGGCATGTGTATACATATGTAACTAACCTGCACATTGTGCAAATGTACCCTAAAACTTAAAGTATAATAATAATAAAAAAAGAAAAAAAGAAAAAATAATAAAAAGTAAAAAATAAATAGGTCAGGAATTGGTAAAAAAAAAAAAAAAAAAAAAAAAAAAGAACAGGGAACCAAAGCAAAACTGGACAAATGGGATCACATCGAGTTAAAAAGCTTCTGCACAGGAAAGTAAACAATCAACAAAGTGAAGAGCCCACTCAATGGGACAAAATATTTGCAAACTATCCATCTGACAAGGGATTAATAAGCAGAATATATAAGGAGCTCAAACAACTCTGCTGGAAAAAAATCCAATAATCTGATTTCAAAATGGGCAAAAGATCTAAATAGACCTTTCTCAAAATAAGATATACAAATGACAAACAGGCATATGAAAAGGTGCTCAACACCGCTAATCATCAGAGAAATATAAATCAAAACTACAATGAGAGATAATCTCACCCAAGTTAAAATCGCTTTTATCCAAATGACAAGCAATAATGAATGCTGGTGAGAATGTGGAGTTGGTCAGAGTATAAATTAGCACAACTGCTACAAAGAACAGTTTGGAGGTTCCTCGAAAAACTAAAAATAGAGCTACCATATGATCCAGCAATCCCACTGCTGAGTATATACCCAAAAGAAAGAAAATAAGTATATTGAGGTGAGAGCTGCATTCTCTTATTTATTGCAGCACTATTTACAATAGCCAAGATTTAGAAGCTACCTCAGTGTCCATCAACAGACAAATGGATAAAGAAAATGTGGTACATATACACAATGGAGTACTGTTAAACCATAAAAGAATGTGATTCTGTTATTTGCAACAACATGGATAAAACTGGAAGTCATTAGGTTAAGTGAAATAAGCCAGGGAGAAAAAGACAAACATTGTCTTTTCTAACTTACGTGTGGGAGCTAAAAATTAAAATAATTGAACTCATGGAGATAGAGAGTAGAACAATGGTTACTAGAGGCTGAGAAGGGTAGTGTGGGGGTGTAGGGGTGGAGGGTGGATGGTTAATGGGTACAAAAATATAGTTAGAGGGAATAAATAATATCTAGTATTTGATAGCACAACAGGGTACAATAATTTGTTGTACATTTTACAATAACTAAAAGAGTATAATTGGATTATTTGTAACACAAAGGATAAATGATTGAGGTGACAGATACCCCATTTATCCTGATGTGATTATTATGCATTGTATGCCTGTATGCAAATATCTCATGTATCCCATAAATACATATACCTACTATGTACCTACAATTTTAAATTTTTTAAAAAAGAATACTTTCTGGAGGGTTAATGCATGGATCCACCATCTCACAGCCGCCTGAGACATTCTTTCTTCTTGTAAGTCCCTATTAAATATTTGTTTCTCTCTGAAAAAACAGAGTTGTCCACCATTTTCTGTATTCTTCAGCTCCCTCACCTTTGGAAGTATGTTTGCATAGACCCTTCACCGCAGAACAGTCATTGCATAAAATATAATATAGACTAATAAAAAAATAGATTTATAAAGGGCCTTGGGTCTAGCTCAACCCAGTTTCTGACCTCTATATTCTTCCCCACCCAGAATCACTGGATCTGTATCCAGGTTCACACCAGCCAGCTCAGTCCCTAGGCCTAGCTTGAGTCTGCCCCATCCCCACATCATCTCAGAGCTCCATGTGGCGACCTTCATTCTTAATCTGACCCTGGCTCCAGGCCCCACTTCTGATAAGTGGGACTTTGCTGCATCACCAAGCTTTGGCATCTACCTCTGTGGCTTGCCTAAATATCCACCCCAGTACACGCATCCAGTTGCAGCTCCCTTTTAGCAGTGTATTGATGAGTCCTAGCCCCTCCTATAAGCCTATTATCATGGAAATAGCTGATATGCTCTTCTGAATCCCAATAATAAAGAGTAAACATGTATCAATATCTTATTAAGTTTCAGTCACTGTGTGAAGTATTGTGTTATTTCAGTTTGTTCTTACAACAACCCTATGAAGTACATATTATTGCCTTTTACAAATGAGGAAATCGAGACACATACAGGTTATATAATTTTCCCAATATTAATTGCTTATGACTAGTAGAGACAAGACTTGAATAAGCTATGTTGTGGTTTTTAGTACAACTGCTAATTTAATGCATACACATTCTCCAGGGGGAAAAAGAATTAAACTAATTCGAGAAATGTCACTGAAAAACTTAAACCATGTATGCAGGAAGGCTAAATGCCCTTTAGAAAAAGGAAAGACAGGTAACAACAAATGGCTTTACGTCTGTTGATACACAGGTGAGAAGAGCTGGAAAGAGATATAAAAGGCTTAAGTTGAATACGCAGACTTGGCAACTGGACAGTATTTGATGAGAGACACAAGAGAAAAAGACTGGCTTCTGAGGAAGGACCTTTGATTGCCAAAACCCTAAAGAGGGAAGGAGCCTGAAGTCAGTCCTAGTTGAACAAGAGCTGGACCTGCTCCAGAGAGCTGTGGGAAGCTGTTGGATCTGTGCCCCGGGCACTTTAGCTGTCTATCCAGGAAGGTTTTTCACTACCTCATGAGAAAATAAAGTGTAGTGTAGCTGAGTTTGGAGTCCAGTCGAATTAGGGTCCACAGAATCCCGGCTCAATCGTTTACTTTGAGATCAATGATTTTTTATCTGTCTCACTTTCCTCAATTATAAAATGAGGATATTAGTATTTATTATCTAAGATTATGATGAAGATGAAAAATAGTTATGTAACTAATCACCACAGTGCCTAGACCAGCATAAATGCTTAGCAAATACTTAACAATCATAACCATTGTGATTTGTGAGGGGAAAAGTGGAAAGATGATCATGATGCCAAGAAAAAGACTGTGAGCTCTCTATAGGTAGTCTATTTTTTTTTAACTGTCATATTTCCAGCTCCTGGCAAAGTTCCTGGCACATAGCAGGCAATCAACAATATCTGAAAGCAAGGAACGAATGAACTCTAGTGACTTCATCTCAATGGCCCAGTATACAGCTACTTGCAAAAGAGAAGGAAGACAGCATACCCAAACTTCTGTCCTTCTCTGTGTCTCATGAGGTTTCCAGGTCCTGCAGGTTCTGAGGCAGGATCCAGGGCTGCTGCCACACTGGGTTGTTGTAGGATGTTCTAATACTTTTCTTCAGCATATAGGATTCATTCAAAGTAAGACATGTCACACCTACGTCACTTCATAACTCTTATGTGTTTAATGAGTGTTTTTTAAGGCTCTACTTTTACCCTGGAGGTGGAATGAGCCAAGAAAAGGATAAACCAATCATTCCAAAGCCTAGATCCCTCAATTGCCTGACTAACCTCCTGGTCTGTATTCGAGTAGTGGCAAAAGGATGGTAAAGGGAATTATTAAATACAGACAGAAGATATTCTAGAGTGGCAAAAATGTGACATCCTTACCTTGAAGAAGAATTGAAAGCTGGTGGAAGCAATGTAAGGAGTTCCAGGAATAGGCAGGGTAGGTGAAAGGAAAGTTAGTATAGAATGAAATCATACAAGAAAAATGTGGTAGTCATATCGTAAAAATCGTTCCCCATATTCTAAGAGACTGGCTATGCTTGCTCCACATTGAGAATGAAATAAAATACATCATAACAGGCCAGAGATTTTGAACCTTGTGATCCCTTCATAAACAGAGAACAAAGAATTATTTATATTTATGGCATTTCAAAAGTATTTGAAACTACTGAATCATACCAGTACATACTGCAATTAATAAAATATCCATGGTCTCTGATATAGAAGGGGAAACCCAGATGCCTTCAGGAACCCACCCTTTGTGTGAGGATTGAATCTCTAGAGCAGTAATAAGTGCTAATGAAGAAAACTATGATCAAAATAAATGACTTGAGTCATCATATGGTAGTTAGTTCAAATCTAAGTCAAACGTCAAACCAATCTTTGGCACTCTAAGATCCTTCCTTCTACAGGCTGGCACCATGCAACAAATAGCCTATCTGTATTGCTGGGGATAGCACCAATGAGAACTGACTTCCATTTACATAAAGACAGACTTCAATGGCTAATATGACCCTATATATAGTATGGCTTACTTATAAAAACTGAGCATTAAATATGCTGGTAGGCTATAATGCATACAATGAATCATTTTCTTACAAGCATTTTCAGTCTTTTTCAAAAGGCTAAATCCACAATTTGAAAGGGCCTAAATTCCCTTAGCTTAAAGGTAGCTAACTAGAAAAGAAAACCTATCTTACATGTACTAGAGTATAACAAGCTGGCCCTTTTTACTAAATATATATACATATAATTTCATTCCAAAACAAGGTTTTTTTAGTTGTACTTTTTACGGTTGGAGAAATAATTTTTTTAAGGAAGGGTAAACTTTGGAATCATATGGGCCTTAATTCCTTAATTCTTACTAGCTGTATAGCTATGGTTACCTGTAAGCCTCTGTTTCTGATCTGCAAAATAAGGATAGGAACATCCATCTCAAAAAATTGTTCCGAGGCTAAATGGGTTGCTGAGAGAGCACTTAGGAAAGAGTCTTTAAAAACTAAGCATTAAGTAAATATTAGTTATACTTGTGTTTCTTTCTTCTACCCTCCATGTTCCAAAAGAAGAAAATATATTTTTGAAATTTAAAAAGTAATCTCACCTAAATTTAGCACCACATCCAAATGGATATATTTTTTAGGAAGTGGCTCAGATAAATACATCTGATGTATTTATCTGATGTGTAATGGTAGCAGGCACATCCCTAAAGCCAGTACACAAATTAAGTTTTTAAAATCTAATTATTAATTATGTTTAAATCACAGTTCACAATTTAAACGAACCCTGTGAACTATCCTTGCATAGAATAAATAACCACTCCTAATTAGCCATTTTTATAATTCTGTTTGCGATCTCTATATGAATAGTTTGCTTAAAATGAGATACATCTCCACTTAGTTCTTTGTAAGCCAATAATTTTATATTCATCCATCAATGGCAGTAGACTTTGCAAAAGAGTATTCTATAATGCTTATTGGAATTCATATCTAAAAACAAACTATTATCAGGAAGAAAATAAGATTTGATTTATTCAAAATCATGAGACCATTGCTACATTTCAGTATTCCACAGACATGCCTGTCCAGGGTATGTGATGTGTGTGTTATAACATGTGCTACATATGTCACAACTATGGCAGAGCACCAAAAATTAACAAGAGGAAAAATAACATTGAATGCATCAAAAGGGCCTGGTCCCCTTTATTGAGAGGTAACTTTATCTTGACTTCTGTGGGCATTGAAGGAAAAAAAAGGTCATTAAAGTCAAATTCACTACAAAACGAATACATCTGAAAAAGAAGCATAGAAACATTAGACATTGGTATATGCAAAGTATAGGCTAGATTGTTCTAGTTGCAATAAAAATTCAAAATAGCTGGGCACAGTCACTCATGCCTGTTATCCCAGCATTTTGGGAGGCTGAGGCAGGAAGATTGCTTGAGCCCTGTGCTCCAGACCAGCCTGGGAAACATAGTAAGACCTTGTTTCTACTAAAAATGTTTAAAACTTAGCTGAGCATGGTGGGTGTACACCTGTAGTCCCAGCTACTTGGGAGGCTGAGGCAGGAGAATTGCTTGAGCCTGGGAAGTCAAGGCTGCAGTGAGCCATGATCACACCACTGCACTCCAGTCTGGGCAACAGAGAGAGACCCTATCACACACACACACACACACACACACACACACACACACACACACACAATCAAAATAATGATAACAGTAAACTGCAGGCTAGTATGATTTTGTAGGGAATTAAGTATCACAATTGGTCATCTAGCAGCAGATACCAATCATTAATACCACTGCTTCTCACGTCAGCTTAAGCCAGTTGTGATCTGAATCTATTTCCACTGGTACAGATAAAGAATCACTTCCTAAGGAGAATTTAGTTTTCAGCTCTTCTAGAATCTGTTCTAAAAAAAATCTTAAACAAAGATTGAAATGCCATCTGCTAAAAAATATTCTGGCATAACAAATTTAAACAATGTGAAAGCCAGAGATTAAAAATGTAGCTCAATCACATTACCATTCTTTGGCTGGCAATGAGAAAGCAGATGTTATAGGAAACTGAAAAGTATTCCATTTGAGCATAATAGGTCTCAAATGTCCTTGTTATAACTCCCAAAATATTCATATTCCAATGGGGTCTTTGTGATTTTGTTGTTGGAGTTATTAACTTGTCAGATTGCTCTGGTTTTTCCGGGTCTAAAATCATACATTCTGTTTTAGGAGAATAGACGATTATTGTTTTATGATTAAAATCACCACTTTCAAATATTTCTATGATGTTCAAATGGCACATTATTTGGAGTAGTGGCTACTCTACTTGAAAACTGTTTGAGAGTTACTTATTTGATAATATATTTTGAACGAGCAGAAAAAAAAGTGAGAAAGAGATTTCTCACTTGAATTACATGTTCACCAAGGTATATGAATTTAGTTAGGTACCTAAGTTCTTATTTCAGTGAAGTCTTATTCTTACTGAATGGGTATTTCTCTTAAATCTAATCTTAAAAAGCAAAGGTTTTGAAATGGTCTCTAGGATCTACTTCACGAAACCTCTTCAGTGAAAGAAGAAAGCAAATGCTTATCCCACACAACACCCAGTATACCTCAGTCTGTAGTCGCCCTTCATCTTCTTCATATTAACTACATCATATTGTCACTTATTAAAGAGAGAGTAGGCGCATGCTCTATTCACAAAATATAGCTCCTCTTCAAGAAATCCCTGCAGGGTGCTGTTGAAATTGCTGTTCATGTAGCACCTAAATATCTAGCACTTGACTTAGAGGCATGTAGCACCACTTGAAATCTCTCCACTGTCATTTAGTTTGAAGAATATTTGCCATGCAAGGGTTCTTGCTTTGAGGAAACAGCCCCTACTCATTTCTAAATGAAATAATTTAAGGATCTTGAATGGAAAATGGACCTATATGCAATGCTGCCAAAATTCTCATTTCTTGGATGATAATGACCAAGAGATCTCAAATTGTTGAGCTGTGACAAGGCTAACCTCAGAATGCTTAGGACAAAACCAAGGGCATTTGTGCTACTGAAGGGCCACTGGGACAATCATTGGTCCTGCCCCAGAGCTCCCATGCATGCCCTTGCTTTTTGCTCACTATTTTATTCTCTTGTCTATTTCCTTTTCTTCATTCTCCTTTCATTTCTCTCTTTCACCTCTTCCTGGAAGACTGTGTGGGTAATGGACAGAGGCAGACCTTAGAGTCAGAGAGGTTGCATCTGAGACCATCTCTAGCACCAACCTCAGTGACCTGAAATAAGTAAGTTAACATTTCATTCTCTTCACCTAAATAAAGGGGTGACATCTAGCTTACGATGTTGTCACAATAATATGAATTAATAAGTATAAAGCTCCTAAACAGATAGAAAGTGGCAAACAAAAGTAGCCATTATATTATTTTGATTGCTATTATGCAATCAAAAATGATGCTATTATGACAATTATTATTATGAGGTAGGATTAGATTCTTGCAACAGCTGTTTTTGACCTCCATTCTGAGAGTCTTTACCAGGCTACAGTATCCATCTCTAGCCACTGTGGGTGTTGGCTGCTCTAGACTCATACCACCTTCCTCAAGAGATGCTTGGCAACTTATGTCCCCAACTGGCAACTTATGTCCCCAATGTCACTATTCCTTTAAAGCTTTCTTCTGAGAAGACTCCCTCAATAGATGACGTACAGAAGAATTCCCCTGTTGGGATTTGCTTCTGAGACACTAACCTAAGAAAATTATTATTATTACAAATACATCTTAGGTCTTTCTAGTAACCAAAGATACTTCAAGCACTCAGCTGAAGACAATGCTAATCTCTTCTGGATCAAAATTGCCCCCTTTCCAATTCTACTTCTGGCATGACAGTGTGAGAATCTCAGTGGTATCACTCTTCAGCAAAACTGGTGAAAATTAATTTTAAAACAGTCACTTAAAGTCTCTGAAAAATAGCCTATGTGCATACAGCAAATGAGGAAACATTCATTCGAGAAAGTATACTAAAACTCCATACATCTGCGAGAGTCTGTGGTATTTTAACCAAAACCCACAACCTCCCTCCTAATTCCCAGTTCAGTATGATGACAACTTCACTCTACACTAGTGTCCGAGGCATTCGAACCAGAGCCGACTCCATCTTGAGTAAGGGCTAGGAAAAATGAGGCTGGAACTTGCTGGGCTACATTCCCAGAAAGGTATTCCTACCCTCTAGATGTTAATGGTTAAGGGAACAGACTGATAATGTTTGCTAAGCAGACCCAGATTTAGAAGTTTCCTGATATTCTGATATCAAGAACAGATGTATTCCTAATTTTACTTTAGAGATAATAATATTGATTCTTGCAAAATATAGTAACTAAGAAAATTAATCGTTTATCAAAAACCTTTGTAGCAGAGCACATCTCCCCATATATAAACAAGTATTGTACCTAGGGTGGATGCATTCCTCCTCTCACTTTTGAGAACACCCTACTCTGTTTATGGAGTAGCTGTACTTTCACCACTTTACTTCTGTAGTACACTTGCTTTTGCTTTGTACTGTGGACTCACCCTAAATTCTTTCTTGTGCAAGATCCAAGAACCCTCTCTTGGGGTCTTGATTGAGACCCCTTTTCTGCAACACTGGTATAGCCAAGAACACAAGGTTCTGTCTCCCATCTAGAGAGTTACATTCCTGGGAGAAGTGGGACATCCACATTTTCCTGACTGCCCCCAGTTACTTGTTGCTGAGGCAAGGTTCCTGGCAAATGCAACCAAAAGAGGGGAGCTCCATTCTCCCACTTAGCTGCCACTCATGGAATCAAGGCTGCACATTGGGCACAGGGCCACTTAGAACACTAGGGTCCCCACTGTCCTTGCCATGATGCCTGGGGCAAAGGTTCTATGCCAAGAGAGACAAGCCAAGGACATCTGCATCCACTGAACACTTAGTTCTTTAAACTGAGTGTCACTCACAGAGAAATGCACAATTGTCCCTCCCTCAGCCCAAGGTGTAGGTCAGATATTTCGCCTTGGGAGAAGCAGACCATAGAACAGAGAGCTTGAAATCTCTCCCCAAAGAAACTGATTTTGTGACAGAATGTAAAATTCAAGCCTAAGAGTGTTCTCAGAAACAGTGTAAGTTGGTGAAAGGCAATTGGGAAAAGAATGATGAATAAATGTATTGGAGGTATAGGCTAAACTGTAAGCCCACTAGTTGCTAGAGAAAAATGAGAAAAGTCTTGGAACACCCCTTCTACAGTCTGAATAAACCTCAAACACTAAACAGAGGAACCATCCCTTCAAAGAAGATTAATTTGATTGGATTTGTGTGTGAAGCAACTTATGCCCCACAGCATTATTGCAAGCAATAGAGCAATCAAGCAGCAATTGGTGGAGTTTCACAAATGTATGTCCTCAGGTAACCAGGTATGGTGCTTTGGCATACTGAGCACTTATGAATTAAAGGAAAATGGAAGACCTTAGAAGTTGCCTCAGAACCAAAGACTTCCTAACTTTCTCTTGTTATCCCCTCACTGCATCCTCCAGTGCAGGCGGGGAGGGTCTCTCTGAAAGTTCCCTTATCTGAAAGAAAAATTTCTTTAAACACATATGCAATTGTCTTAAGACCCACTCCCTAGCAATCTCATCAAATTAACCACTGAAGAAATTAACCACAAATTAACCACAGAAAAAATTAACCACTGAAGAGAAGAAAAAAGTCTTTGCCACAAGGCCCAGAAGACTTCTGGTTTCTTCTACTGAGGACAACTCCAAAAAATTACATGGGAGATATCTACATATTATATGGTAACTCTATGTTCAAAATTTTGAGAAATTGCTATTCTATTTTCCCAAGTGGATGCACCATTTTATAATCCCCTCTGCAATGAATAAGGGTTCTTTCTCCATATGTTCACTGAGACTTGTCATTGTCTTTTTATTTGAATCATCCTAATGAGTCTGAAGTAGTGTCTGGTTATGAGATTTTTTTAAAAACATTTATTTTTGGTTTGGGGGTACACGTCAAAGTTTGTTACATAGGTCAACTCATGTCACGGGGGTCTGTTGTACCAATTATTTCATCAACCAAGTATTAATCCCAGTATCCAATAGCTATCTTTTTTGTTCCTCTCCCTCCACTCTCCACTCTCCCTCCACTCTCAAGTAGACCCCACTGTCTGTTGTTTCCTTCTTTGTGTCCATAAGTTCTCATCACTTAGCTCCCACTCATAAGTGAAAACATGTGGTATTTGGTTTTCTGTTCCTGCATTGGTTTGCTAAGGATAATGGCCTCCAGCTCCATCCATGTTCCTGAAAAGGACATGATCTTGTCCTTTTTATGGCTACATAGTATTCCATGGTGTATATGTACCACATTTTCTTTATCCAATCTGTCATTCATTTGCATTTCCCTAATGATTAATGATGAGTGTCTTTCCATGTGCCTATTGCCATTTATATATCTGTTTTGGGAAAAACATCTATTCAAATCCTCTGCCCACTTCCCCCCAATATTTTAGTATGGTAATAAAATTTACCATCTTAACCACTTCAAAATGTACTTCGGTGATATAAAATGTACTCACAATGTTGAGTACATTTGACTCACAATGTTGTGCAACCATCTCCATAAATCCTTTTATTTTATAAAACTGGAACTCTATACTTAATAATTAATAAGTCCCTGTTCCCCTATCTCTGCAATCCCTGGCATCTACCATTCTATTTTGGGTCTCTATAATTTTGACTATGGTAAACACCTCACATAAGTGGAATCCTACATTATTTTTCTCTTTGTGACTAACTTCACTTAGCATAACATCCTCAAGATTCATCTGTAATATAGCATATTTCAGAATTTTCTTTTTAGGCTGAACAATATTCCATTATATGTATCCTATTTTGCTTTTCCATTTATTTATCAGTAGACATTTGGGTTGCTTCTATGTTTTAGCTGTTGTGAATAATGCTGTTATGAACATGGGTGTACAAATATCTCTTTGAGACCATACTTTCAATTCTTTCAGGGATATACCCAGTAGTGGAAGTGTTGGATCACACAGTAATTCTATTTGTAATTTGTTTAGGAACTGCCATACTGTTATCCACAGTGGCTCTACCACTTTACATTCCCACCAAGAATGCACAAGGGTTCCAATTTCTCCACATCCTTGTCAATGTAATTGCCTTACGGGTTCATCTTGCCCACTGCCTAGAAATGCCAATGCACTGAGAAGAGCAGGTTTCTGCCAGAAAGAAAGAGTTTAATAATCTCAGGACCAACCAAGTGGAAGAATGGGAGATAATTCTCAAATCCTTCTACCCAAAATCCCAGAGGTGAGGTTTTTGAGGATAATTTGGTGGACAGGGAGCTGGAGAATGGGTGTTGCTGATTGGTTGGGAATGAAATTATAAGAGTGTCCAAATTGGTCTTCATGTGTTGAGTCAGTTTCTGGGTGGGGGGTCACAGGATCAGTTGGGCCAGTTCTTTGGTATTAGTCATGGGTCTAGATGACATCTGCTGGTCTGCCCAAATGCAAAAGTCTAAAAATTACCTCAAAGACCAACAAGAAAAACAGAATTTTAGATCAATATCCCTGATGAACATGGATGCAAAAATCCTCAATAGAATATCGGCAAACTGAATCCAGCAGCACATCAAAAAGCTAATCCACCACTATCAAGTTGGCTTCATCCCCGGTATGCAAGGCTGGTTCAACATACGCAAATCAACAAACGTAATCCGTAATATAAACAGAACCAAGGTTTTAATAATAGTGATGTTATCTACAGGAGCAAGTGGGGAAGATACAAATCTGACCTCTGGAACCGTGGTTGGTTATTGTTTATGGCTACATCTTAGCAGAATTCAGGCCTCTCCCATAATTCTAATTTTGTTGCCTTTTATTAGTTTTACAAAGGCGGTTTCAGTCCTCAAACAATGAAGGGGTAGTTTTGGGAAGGGCTATTATCATCCCTACTTTAAGATTAAACTACAAACTAATTCCTCCCATAGTTAGCTTGGCCTATGCTCCAGAATGGGCAAGGGTAGTTGTTAGCTTGTGAAGTTAGAAGCAAATTGGTGTCAGCTATGTCAGATTTTTCTCATTGTCATAATTTTTGCAAAGGTGGCTTCTCTACTACTTGTAATTTTTTGTTTTTTTCAATACTAATTGTCCCAATGGGTATGATATGTTATCTCATTGCAGTTTTGATTTGCATTTCCCTAATGGTTGGGTGATGTTGAGCATCTTTTTATGTATTTGTTTACTAGCCATTTGTATAAATTATTTGAAGCAATGTCTATTTGAGCCCTTTCCCCTTTTTTAAAATCAGTTTGTTTTTCTGTTTTTAAGATACAGGAGTTCTCTACATACTGAGTATTAATCCCTTAACAGATATATGGTTTGCAAATAGTTTCTCTCATTCTGTGAGGTGCTTTTTAAACTCTATTGATAGTGTCTTTTTGGTGCACAAAACTATTTACTTTTCATATTGTTCCATTTGTCTACTTATTCTTTTGTTGCCTGTGCCATTGGTGTCATATCTAAGAAACCATTGCCAAATACAATGTCTTGAAGTTTTTACCCTATGTCTTCTTTTTTAAATTTTTTATTATTATAATTTAAGTTCTAGGGTACAAGTGCACAATGTGCAGGTTTGTTACATATGTATACTTGTGCCATGTTGGTGTGCTGCACCCATTACCTCAACATTTACATTAGGTATATCTCCTAATGCTATCCCTCCCCACTTCCCCTACCCCACGACAGGCCCCAGTGTGTGATGTTCCCCACCCTGTGTCCAAGTGTTCTCATTGTTCAATTCCCACCTATGAGTGAGAACATGCGGTGTTTGGTTTTCTGTCCTTGCGATAGTTTGCTGAGAATGATGGTTTCCAGCTTCATCCATGTCCCTACAAAGGACATGAACTCATCCTTTTTCATGGCTGCATAGTATTCCATGGTGTATATGTGCCACATTTTCCTAATCCAGTCTATCATTGATGGTACCCTATGTCTTCTTAATGGTGGCATTATTTTAGGTCTTACATTTACTTCTTTGATTCATTTTGAGTTAATTTTTGTATATGGTGCTACGTAAGGGTCCAACTTCATTCTTTTGTATGTGATTATCCCATTTTATCAGCACCATTTGTTGAAAAGACTGTCCATTCCACATTGAATGGTGTTAACATCCTTGTCAAAAATCCTTTGATTGTATGTGTGAGAGTTTATTTCTGAACCCTTTATTCTATTCCATTAGTCTGTCTGTCTGTCTTTATGCCAGTGCCACACTGTTTTGATTATTATAGATTTATAGTAAGGTACAAAATCAGAAAACATGAGTTCTTCAGCTTTGTTCTTCCTTTGCAAGATTATTTATGCTATTTGGGTTCCCTTGCTATTTCATATAAATTTGAGGATGATTTTTTCTATTACTGCAAAAAAAAATCTTTGGGATTTAGATAGAGATTGAATTGAATCCGTTGATTTCTTTCGATAGTATTGACATGTTAACAATATTATGTCTTCCAATCCATGAACATCAGATATGTTTCCATTTATCTCTTCTTTAATTTCTTTTGGCAATGCTTTGTAGTTTTCATAAGCATTTTTTTCTTTCAATGCTATTTTCAATGGAAGCTTTTGTAATTTCCTTTGGAGATTGCTCATTGTTACGATGTAGAAATGCACCTCCTCATTTTTGTGTAATTTTGTATTCTGCTACTTAACAATAGAAATTATTTATTAATGCTACCAGTTTTTTTGTGACATTGTTAGTTTTTTTCATATATAAGATTTTATAATTAAAGAGCAGAGAAATTTTTACCTTATTCTTTTCCAATTTGATTTTTAAAATTTCATTTTCTTGCCTAATTCCTCTGGCTAGAACTTCAAGTACAATGTAAAATACAACTGGTGAAAATGTGCATCCTTGTTTTGGCGCTGATCTTTGAGGAAAAGCTTTTATTCTTTCACTATTGAATATCATGTTCACTGTGGGTTTCTATTTATGGCTTTTATTATATGGGAATTTCCTTCTATTCCAAGTGTGCCAACAGTTCTTATCATAAAAGCGTGTTAAACTTTGTCAAATGCTTTTTCTCCATTAATTGAGATGATCTTATGAATTTTTTCCTTTAGTTTGTTGATGTTGTATATTACATTGATCAGTGTTCTTATGTTGAAATATCCTTGCAGCAGAAATAAACTCTACTTGGTCATGATGTATAATCTTTGTAATATGCTGCAGAATTCAGTTTGCTACTATTTTGTTGAAGATATTTGCATCAATGTTAATAATTAATTAATATTGGTCTGTAGGGTTTTTTTTTATTCTTGTAGCATCTTTGGCTTTGGTATCAAGGCAACTGAAACTCATAGAATGAGTTTCAAATTATTCATTTCTCCTATTCAATTCTGTGGAAAAGTTTCAGAAGATTTTTTTTTGTGTTGTTCAAATCCTCTATTTTCTTTGTCTAGTCGTTCTATCCATTTTTGAGAGTGGCATATTGGAGTATTCAATTATTATTGTAGAATTGTCTATTTTTCCCTTCAGTTCAATTAGCTTTTGCTTTGTAGCTTTTGATAGTCTGCCATTATGTGTGTAAATATTTATAATGGTTATATCTTCCAGCTATATTGAATATTTTATTAATATATATTTCTTTGTCTTTTGTCATCTTTTTTACTTATTTGTCTCATATTATAATAGCTACCCCTACTATCTTTTTGTTATAGTTTGCATGGATCATCTTTTTCCATCTTTCACTTTCAATCTACTTTTGTCTTTAGATCTAAAGTGAGTCTCTTATAGACAGCATGTATTTGGATTCTGTTTGTTAATCCATTCTGCCAATCTCAGTATTTTCACTGGAAGTATATTCCACTTACCTTTAAAGTAATTACTAACTAGGAAGAACTTAATTCTGTCATTTTGCTGTTGGCTTTCTATATGGCTGATAGCTTGCTTTTTCTTCATTTTCTGCATCACGGTGTTCTGTGTTTCATTGATTTTTTTTGTAGCAAAACATTAAATTCCCTTATAGTTTACTTTTGTATATATTTTATAGCTATATTTTTGTGATCACCATGGGAGTTATATTTAACTTCATCAAATTAGAACACTGTAATTTGAATTTAAGGTAGCATAATTCAATAATATACAAAAACTCTGTTCCTTTAACAGTTCCATCCTTGCCCATTTTTATTGTGATGTCACAAAATTACCACTTTATACGTTGCATAACCCAAACATAAACTAATGATTTTTAAAAAATGTATTAGTCTCTTGTATCATATAGACAACAGAATGTGGAGTTACAAACCAAAACTACAATTTGCTTTTAGTCGTTCAGGAAAAGTTTTTGTTGACTTTTTTTCCTTCGAATGGGCCATATTTTCCTGTTTCTTTGTATGCCTTGTAATTTTGTTGTTGTTGTTGTTGAAAAGTGAACATTTGAATTTAATAACGTGGTCACTCAGGAAATAAAATTATTTTCCTTCCCTAAGATTTGTTGGGTTTTGATATTGACTTTGTTTTTGTGTTGTTGCAGGCTGTTTCTGTGCCAAGAATCAGCCTGAGGCATAAAATTAAGGTCCTTCAGGTTTTTAACTAAGCATGCCCCTTGCCCTGGGCATGTTTGGTACCTTTTTAATTTCTCATTTTCCCTGTATATACAGTTGCTTTTGAATCTTCCAGCCATTAACGTCTGGCTCTCAAAAGGGAAGAAAAAAATGAAACAGGGGAAAAGGGCACTGGATCCTTAAAGCACCTGCAATTCACTTCTGTTAGAAGTAAAGGGGTTAGAAACAATTGTGGGAGATGTAATACCAATGGCCACCTGAGTCTTTGTCTGCACCTCTGTCTTCAGAAGGACCAGTCAGGGACCAGAGCACAGATGCCCAACATTTGGAGGGCAGGGTTCTTTTTGCCCACCTTGGCTCTCACCAGCTGTGTGTAAACTGCTCCTGGAACAAATTAACAGCTATCTGCCATGGAGGAAGAGGGGTAGGAATAGGGGTGGTGTAACTGCTACTGTGCTAAGAATTGAAATAACTAAAATTAACAGCAATTTGTTGTCCAAGCCTTCCCCTAAAAGCCACAAGCCTTCAATAGACTCCAGAGTTTCAAAATAGATTAGCACAATTGTTGCCTAGATGCTTCCTACTCTGCTTCCCCTCTCCGTGGTTGGGAACTTCCCAGAACCCTCTTCCTTTGTCCATTTGTCCATTTTTTCAGTTGAGTCATTTGACTTTTTATTTTTGAACTGTGCTTTTGTATTAGGCCACTCTTGTGTTCCTATAAAGATAATATTCGAGACTGGGTAATTTATAAAGAAAAGAGGTTTAATTGGCTCACAGTTCTGCAGATTATACAAGCATGGCACCAGCATCTGCTCAGCTTCTGGTGACAGCCTCAGGGAACTTTTTCTCATGGTAGAAGGGAAAGTGGGAGCAAGCATGTCATGTGGCAAGAGCACGAGCAAGAAAGCAACAGGGGAGGTGCCATGTGTTTTTAAACAACCAGATCTCATGAGAACTCCCCCACTACCACGAGGACAATGCCAAGCCATTCATGAGTGATCCACCCCATAACCCAAACACCCCTCACCAGGACCCACCTCCAACATTGGGAATCACATTTCAAAATGACATCTGGAGGGGACAAACATCCAAACTATATCAATTTTTATACATTCTGGATACAATTCCCTTATCTGATATGTGATTTGCAAATATTTTCTACCATTCTATGGCCTATCTTCTCCCTTAACATTAAACTTTTAACTAATGTTGTCCCTCTCTTTCTACTTACAAAGACCAAGAAAGAATACCACATTTGTACAAATGCATGGATGCAAGAGCTCAGAAGGAATGGCAGAAATACAAGGAAAATAAATGAGACTTGGCATATGAGTGAAAATCATGTCATCCTCAATGCTAAAACAAATCTTAACTTGCAACACAGCAAAATATGTCTACTGTGCCATATTCTATTCCTAAAGTCCAGGATTTCTGAACACAAATCAGAATCTGCCTTCCAAAACCAATCAACTAAGAATTCCTACAGTGTGAACATCTCCAGCAGAGAGGACTAATGTTGTTTAAAATATTTGTGTTAGTGGCTTTAAATTTACAAAAGGCTTAGGAAGCAGTTACCACACTTTCCCATCCCCACACACCTAGACATACAAAATAAAAAAGCATTTCTTTCATGTTAATGAACAGTTTATTGACCGCCCACTATCCCAAGGTACCATGTTAGGCTTTGGAGTATCAAAGGGGGGAAAAGACATACTCAAGAAATTTAGAGTCTAGTTAAGAAGCTTGCCTCAATTTCCTAATCACCTTTCTTCCATCAATCAAGGAAAGCATCTAGTAACTAATCATTCACTTCTCTAACCATACACATATATGTAGAAAAATGTATGGATTAATTGTCCTTGTTTGAAAACAGTAGGTTCAGGAGGTTGCTATAGTTTGAATGTTTGTTCCCCCAAAACTCATATTAAAATTTGATCTCTAATGTTGGAGGTGGGGTCTAATGGGAGGTGTTTGGTACATGGAGATGATTCCCTCATAAAGAGATTAATGCCTTCCTTGCGGCTGGGGAGGTAAATGAGTTCTCACTCTTACTAGTTCCTGCAAGAGCCAATTGTTATAAACAACCTAGCACCTCCCTCCCCTCTCTCTTGCCTCCTCTCTCACCATCTAATTTCTATATTCTGACTCCCCTTCACCTCTGTCATGAATGAAAGTAGCCTGAAGCCCTTACCAGAAGCTGAGCAGATGCTGGCACTATGCTCCCAGTACAGCCTGCAGAACTGTGAGTTAAAGAAACTCATGTTACCCAGCCTCCGGTGTTCCTTTATCAAAAAACAAATGGACTAAAACAAGGGCCTTAGAGACAAACTAATCAAAGCCTCTCATTTTAAAGATGAAAATTATAAATACAAAGCAGGTAAGTGACTTATTTGAGATTGTTATCATAGCTAATACTAATATGGGACTTATTATGTTCCCAGAACTGCCTTAACCACATTATATATTCGATCCTCACCACAATCTGTTCCTCAAGCAGCAAACTAAGGCACAGAGAAATTGAGTAACTTGACAAAGACCAAACAGTTCATAAGGACAAAGCCAAGATTTGAACCCAGTAGTTTTGCTTCAGAATCCAAGCTATGTTTAGGTAGCTATTTCTAAAGATAGGCATGAATTTTTGACACATGTTCATACACTGGCCTGCTATTTGATACTAATCATCATGGTTGTTTCCAGCATCTCCAAACCTAATATCTCATGATATTATGATACTTAAAAGTCACAAAACACACAAGTTGAAGAGTAGTGTGATTGCCAACGTGGATGAGGATGCTACCAGGAGGAGGAAATGAAGACATCCAAAGTCATGACAAATATATTTATAATAAGCTAACTTTGGCAAATATTGCCACTGGTGTATTATTCCTTTGTCATCCCTAATCACCCCCATGTACTCCCTCCTATCTCCAAACCCTGGTCTTCTATATGTGTTTTCAATCAAGTAAGAACAGGTTAAGCTGTAAAACCTAAAGTGGATGGAGTTGGGGTTAAATCCTGGGATGACTGGAATATCCAAGATAGAGAAAATCTGTGTTTCAGAAGTCTCAGACCTCATTTCATTTCATACATTCACTCATCAATGAATAAATATTTATTCTGTGCCCACTTGGTAAAAAGCACAGACCCAGTTACTGGAAATACACCAGTCCATGTGATGAATTTGGCCTTTTCCCTCCTCACACACACAGTGTCGCAGCATTCCTCCAGAGGAGGTAAGACATCTGCAGTTAAGCAAGTGTCATCTTCCAACCTCGTGGACCTCTGAATGGTGCCTGAGCTGCAGGAGGTTTAACAGAGTGACTCAGCAAGGCGAGGGACTGCTAATAGATTATTAGTCACTCTTAGGTATACAGGCCATGGGGTAAGAGAATGTTGTTTAGAAATGGCTATAATACATTATTTGAGTGATTTGTATGAACTACAAACTAGTTTATAAGTAAAAATTGCTCGCTTTGTTATTGTATTTTGTTAGAATGCACGTATCCTTTTTGTCCTTGGGGACCCTGAATAGCAAAATATTATATCTGCTTATTGAATTGATAAACTAAGTAATTCCAGAAATTTTGGAAATTGAGTTCACTCAAAGATAAATATGAAACTGCAAAATTTCCACCACCTATATATCTATTTTCATCTTTTAGTATGAGTCCCCACTTCTTTCCTTGTAATCAAGCTACCGTAACTTTCCCACCTACACTGAGGTCTTCGTCAGCCACCAAAATCTGTTCTGCTTACTAAAACAACAGGCTTCCTCTGAAGCCCTAAGTTCTTTAATTCACTCAGCATGATGTTATTTCTAAAAATGTTTTTCCCACTTTAACCCAATCTCTCCTGTATCAAGATAATAACTAATTAATTATCGTTGTCCCTCAATTTTGTAATGAGGTTTAAAAAAACCCATTATTTTCATACCCTTTATCATAAGGTAGCCAGGCTACATTCAGCTATTACAAAGCACATTTGAGTTATAGGTGTAAGTCTATATACCTTGTATATAGCTTGTGTTAGGGGATTTTACTGGACCCTCATATCTGCTCACATATCTGGCTACATATTTACTTGCATATTTTACGTTTTAAAAACTTCAAGCTTCTTATGAGCAAGTGTCCTATTGCCTTTATATGCTCCAGAAACAGAAATTTGATGGAGACAAAGAAGTGGATAAAAAGAAGAACAAGCAGATAATTGGAAGGTGTGTTTGCATTTAGGTGTGTAAGATTCAGGGACAAGGCCAATGAGGCTGGTGTTTTTAAACAGACTGAAAGTCTGGTTAGGTACAGTCTATCGATTCATCACATCCAACCCTCACATCCTTCTTAGAAATCTGCAGGGGCCGGATGCGGTGGCTCACACCTGTAATCCCAGCACTTTGGGAGGCCGAGGCAGGTGGATCACAGGGTCAGGAGTTCAAAACCAGCCTGGCCAAGATGGTGAAACCCCATCTCTACTAAAAATACAAAAATTAGCTGGACACAGTGGCAGGCGCCTGTAATCCCAGCTACTCAGGAGGCTGAGGCAGGAGAATTGCTTGAACCCGGGCTTCAGAGGTTGCAGTGAGCCAAGATTGTGCCACAGCACTCCAGCCTGGGCGACAGAGTGAGACTCCACCTCAAAAAAAAAAAAAAAAAAGAAAGAAAAAGAAAAAGAAAAGAAATCTGCAGGACTGTAGGCTACAGGAGAGCAAAGGCCACATAAACCACACAGACTCATGCATCTCCGAAAACTCCTACAATGCTTTTCACATCATAGGCATAGAATAAATATTTGTTGGATAGTAAATGAATAAATGAAACAAAATGAATTCTAAGAATTCTGAAACATCTTATATAGTCCAGGATAGATATAAAAACACATTGAAAAAAGAAACTCCTATCTAGACTATTAAGGGCTTGCCCCAGGTCTCATGGCCAACAGAGCCACCAGTTGAATCCAAGAGAAGATCCCATGTCCAGTGCTCTTTCTAGCATACATCTTTTCCTTTCTAGCTCTATCAAATTCTGAATCTTGTTCTTTTATAACTTATTTTGAGTTTTTGCAAATTCTTAATAAGCCACAGACATATATCAGCTCCTACTCTTAGAGAATCAGTTTGACAATGAAATCTAGTGTTCTAATGTATTATAATTAACAGATGGTTTTATATTAGGCTGAGAACGTAAAAGAAAAACCCTACAGCTGCCGAGAAAAAAAACGGAAAATCAAGGTCTAGCTAGTGTCAGACCTGAGTTACTCCAAACCCAAGAAATGGATGCATTCAGTATGAGGAACCTCAGAAGCCAGCTGCTTTCACAGCACCAAGAAACCTCTGGCCCAGATTTCAACAGAGTTCAGGGAACACAGATTGAATCCTCCCAGGGATCCCTGCAAATATCTCAGTCACTAGCAGAACTCATGAGGGCTTTTTTTAGACCACTTCAAGGAGCAGAGGAGCACCAGTTCTGCTTTAATTGTGGACTTTCAGCCTGGCTTTCTTACAAATATTTTCTTGGAAGTCATTTCCTTTTTACAGATATGAAAAGGACAAGAGTCAATAACTGCCTAGCTGCTCCATGGTGGATTCCCATACGTGACCCAGATGACAGCATATATTCTTTCTTTAAAAGGGACGCATGGGAAATTTTCAAAGAAGTTTTTGGACGACTTCCCAGAAGACACATCAACTGAGGATGTCAGGCATCCCGCTGCAGGAATTGGTGTTTTTCCTAGGAGAAAGGTCTGGAAGGTCACCTTCATAGCACTTGTTTGATAAGGAAGGGCATAGTATAGTTCAGGCAGAGTGGGCAGTCAGCACAGTGGGTAGTGATCAATTCTGTGTGAATTGATCCCCAATCATAGTCCCAATTTGAAATACTCACAACTGGTTATTCTATGCTCTTGCAGTCTGTGTTCTTATTCAGCCAGTCTTGCACAATTGCAGTTTGAATTTCTAGATCAAGCTACCTTAATCTGAACACATGGGCAATATCCAACTCACCCCATCTTCAGAATTCTCACCACTGAGCTCATTCTCCAGGGTCATTCTCAGAATTTGTCCCAGGCCCAAAGAAAACTCATTTTAAATCTCTGCAACATGTCAGAAAAACATGACAAACTGCTTAACCAAAAATAAATAACTAAACATTCCTCATCAACAACAATGTGCTCAATCATACACAGCTGAACCATTGGGACTCTGGCAAACTTCCTGAGAATGCAATTTTTTTTTTTTTTTTTTTGAGACAGAGTCTCGCTCTGTCGCCCAGGCTGGAGTGTAGTGGCACGATCTCCGCTCACTGCAAGCTCCAGCTCCCGGGTTCATGCCATTCTCCTGCCTCAGCCTCCCAAGTAGCTGGGACTACAGGTGCCCGCTGCTACGCCCGGCTAATTTTTTGTATATTATTTAGCAGAGACGGGGTTTCACCATGTTAGCCAGGATGGTCTCGATCTCCTGACCTCGTGATCCGCCTGCCTTGGCCCCTCAAAGTGCTGGGATTACAGGCGTGAGCCACCGCGCCCAGCCAAGAATGCAAAATTATGGGTGGCCTTGATTCATAGACTTGGGTTCTTTTCTTCTGATCTGACACTTCATTAGAACAAACTTGATCCACAATGCTGAGACAAAATTTAAGCACCATGGCTAGGCATGGTGGCTCACGCCTATAATCGCAGCACTTTGGGAGGCTGAGGCAGGTGGATTGCTTGGGCTTAGGAGTTCGAGACCACCCTGGCCAACACAGCAAAACCCTGTCTCTACCAAAAATACAAAAATTAGCCAAGTATGGTGGCAAGCGCCTGTGATCCCAGCTACCCGGGAGGCTGAGATGGCAGGATCACTGGAGACCAGGAAGTTGAGGCTGCAGTGGGCCATGATTATGCCACTACACACTAGCCTGGGTGACAGAGCAAGACTCCATCTCAAAAAACAAAAAAAAAAGTTAAAAAATAAAATGTATATCATTAAAGAAACATTTTAATTTAGAACCCTGAAGGTAAACTTCCTCAGATCTCTGTTCAGTGTGATTCTCCCTCAGTCCTGCACCAACCTCAACTCCCCTGTAGGAGGCTGTGTTCTCTATGGTTATGCCTTCCCCACCAGAGTACAGTATCTTTAAGAAGAGGAATTACTATATTTATCTTGGTATTCTCCCTCACCTCTGTCAGGTCCTCAGTGCCTTTTTTATGTGTTGTAGGCATTCAATGTTTACTTAATAGATATAAATTCAATGTTTAATACATTTATTTCTTTAAAGAAATAGAAGATTTTCATTCTCATATTTTTCAAACACTGAATCGAAAAAAAACTTTAGTGTTGGATAAGATTGTCTTCCATTTATCATAAAAATTTTCTCAAGACTCAGAGAAAATCAAACTCTTATCAAGGTGGCCACATGGAGCATAGCTTAATGTTGATGACACTCAGAGATTTTCTTTAAATTTTGGTTGTTTTTCAGGGAATCAGCCCAGAAGACACCTGCCAAACCCAGGAGTTAGGTGGTTATTTCATGTGGGTCATGGAATTCAACCACCAGAAGACCAAATTGTAGTGATTGTTTCATTTTCTATTACTTGTGACTTTGCTTGTGTCACTGGATAGAGGAACTGGCCACACTTACTGTTCATTCTCATCCCCTTTATCACCTGAGTGTAAAGACCCTATTGAGATGTTGTAGAAACAGAATATTTTCATATTGGCTTCTTCACCAGATTCTCAGCTTGACAAAAGGAGCCAGGAGGCTGGATTGGTTATTTTAAGATAAAGTTTAGGGCCAATAAGGCAAAGGTAAAGGATGTAGTCCTTCTAAATCCTGCTTCTGTTTCAAAAGTTTAAGTTCCCTTCTCTCCATAATGCATTTTCTGACTACTTCCACCCATGTTATTCAATCTTCATTTCCTTTGAGCAGAAGATGCCCTTAATTGTTTTCTGTGTTCAACTAAGTTGTGGGCTGCTGGGGTCAGGGACCAAGTTTTATGCTTCTTTGGTATCACCCATGATGTCTAGCACACTGCTAGGCACAAAATAAGTGCTGTGAAACAAAAATGGAATCTCTGGACCCCAAACTGACTAAGCCAAAAGAAAAGCTAAGCTTGGGAACTGAGTCACTAAAAAAACTGCTTTCTGTTATTGGAAAAAACTACTTTAAAGTTCATATGGAACCAAAAAAGAGCCCACATTGCCAAGTCAATCCTAAGCCAAAAGAACAAAGCTGGAGGCATCATGCTACCTGACTTCAAACTATACTACAAGGCTACAGTAACCAAAACAGCATGGTACTGGTACCAAAACAGAGATATAGGCCAATGGAACAGAACAGAGCCCTCAGAAATAATGCCACATATCTACAACCATCTGATCTTTGATAAACCTGACAAAAACAAGAAAAGGGGGGAAACGATTCCCTATTTAATAAATGGTGCTGGGAAAACTGGCTAGCCATATGTAGAAAGCTGAAACTGGATCCCTTCCTTGCACCTTATACAAAAATTAATTCAAGATGGATTAAAGACTTAAATGTTAGACCTAAAACCACAAAAACCCTAGAAGAAAAGCTAGGCAATACCATTCAGGACATAGGCATGGGCAAGGACTTCATGTCTAAAACACCAAAAGCAATGGCAACAAAAGACAAAATTGACAAATGGGATCTAATTAAACTAAAGAGCTTCTGCACAGCAAAAGAAACTACCATCAGAGTGAACAGGCAACCTACAGATTGGCAGAACATTTTTGCAATCTACTCATCTGTCAAAGGGCTAATATCCAGAATCTACAATGAACTCAAATTTCCAAGAAAAAAACAAACAACCCCATCAAAAAGTCGGTGAAGGACATGAACAGACACTTCTCAAAAGAAGACATTTATGCAGCCAAAAGACACATGAAAAAATGCTCATCATCACTGGCCATCAGAGAAATGCAAATCAAAACCACAATGAGATACCATCTCACACCAGTTAGAATGGCGATCATTAAAAAGTCAGGAAACAACAAGTGCTGGAGAGGATGTGGAGAAACAGGAACACTTATACACTGTTGGTGGGACTGTAAACTAGTTCAACCATTGTGGAAGTCAGTGTGGCGATTCCTCAGGGATCTAGAACTAGAAATACCATTTGACCCAGCCATCCCATTACTGGGTATATACCCAAAGGATTATAAATCATGCTGCTATAAAGACACATGCACACGTATGTTTATTGTGGCACTATTCACAATAGCAAAGACTTGGAACCAACCCAAATGTCCAACAATGTGGCACATATACACCATGGAATACTATGCAGCCATAAAAAAGGATGAGTTCATGTCCTTTGTAGGGACATGGATGAAGCTGGAAACCATCACTCTCAGCAAACTATAGCAAGGACAAAAAACCAAACACCGCATGTTCTCACTCACAGGTGGGACTTGAACAATGAGAACACACAGACACAGGAAAGGGAACATCACACACCGGGGCCTGTTGTGGGGGGGGGGGGAGGGGGAAGAGATAGCATTTGGAGATATATCTAATGTTAAATGACGAGTTACTGGGTGCAGCACACCAACATGGCACATGTATACATATGTAACTAACCTGCACATTGTGCACATGTACCCTAAAACTTAAGGTATAATAAAATAAAAAATAAAAACATTTTAAAAACCTGCCTTCTGTTGTTACCAGGTAGCTGCAACAATAGAAGGCCACATATCTCCCCAGATAGCCTCCCTCACAAATTGCTTACAGTGAAATGCCTTGTGGGTCCCTAAATCTTTCAGAATGCATATCCCTCCTATAAATGAGCCCTAGAACACAGTTCTGTTGAATCTCACTCTGACAATAACAGTTCATCTTCATATGTATGGTATAAGGACAAGACTTGGAAATCATCCCTCTGCCCACCCCAAGACAAATTCATAATTGACTTTCCCCCTATTTTCACATTTATCTTATGTAAAATGTAGATTTACTGAGCATGAGAGGAACACATAATCAGTATTCCTCTACCCACTCTTCACACGCAAAATGTGAATTCACTGGGCACTAATCAAAGCCTCACAAGAATTTAACTTCTTCCCTCATTGCCTACCTTCCCATTTCCCTTTTTTTTCTTTCTTTTCTCCTTCCCCTCCTGCTGGCTCTTTCCCCTTTAAATATTGAAGTCCTCAAAAACTCTCTTTGCAAAAGGCACAGATCACAGATGTTTCTGTATTTGTGCTTTCTCCTGGGGAATGTCCTTAACCTTGGCAAAATAAACCTCTAAAACGATTGAGACCTGCCTGTCATTTTTTTGGTGCTTAAAATCCATGACGGAATTTTTAATCACTATTTTAGACTTGGGTAAATCTGGCTGTGAAAGTAGTGACAGAGTCTTTTAGAATTTTCTTCTACCAAAAATAATTAATCAGAAAGTCCCTGAGAGAATTTCAGATACTCCTGTAAGGATCAAACCTAAATTTAAATTAGACTTGTAGATCTGTGCATACCCAGTGTCTCACACATATAAACTCAATACAAATTTATCGAATGACCAAGTGAAGAAATGTTCTTTCAGCTTTTCCTTCAAGACTCAGAAAAAAGATATCTGCAGTTCCAGAATGGACTGAGTGAACAAGAAAAGAACAGATCAGTGACACAAAGACAGCCTTCTTTTTCCCTTTCAGGGTGACTCAAATTGTAGTCCTCATCTGAACAGCCTGAGACACAACTCTTGTCTCATATTAACCCGATAGTGCATTTGCTATACTCCCATTTACACAAACTGCTCAGATGCCCCAAATGCTGAGTCTGTTCGTCTTCATTTTATTCCTTTGGGAGATGCCGGTACAAACTTGTTTTTTCTTTCTTTTTTTAAATGGAGATGTGATCACCATAGCAACTAAAAGATATAAATCTTGCCTAATTGAATCAGTGTGCTCAAGATAATAGCCAGGGCAGAGACTGAGTTAAAACTGGGATAAGGGTGAGAGTGGGGAAATGGATGAGGATGATAAAAATATTTATGTCCCTAGAATTTGTGGGTTTGGATTAATTCTGTTTCGTAAGGAATATTGTTGGCCTTCAAATGCAGTGCCACTTGGGAGAGAAGCAAGCGGGCAGTAGTTGAGGTGTCTCTGCAGTTGAATCGCAGTGAAAGGCAGGTTATGAGTATAGGGACAGCCCCTCGGCCATGTGGTCCCCTCCCTATCCTGAGGATAACGACATTTGAGAGAAGCCAATGGTATTGGAGGGCCAGAATCGAACTTAAGCCGCTTAGTTGGTACAACTGTAAACCCTCCCTCACAGGGGCTGGGCCCTGCAATCTTTCTAAGCAGGGTAAAGAAAAGTAAGGGGACTTCCTTTTCGAAGAGGAGGTTCCCGCGTGCTGCACCCGACCTTTCCCTCAGGGCCCAACACGCGTTATATAAATGCCAAGTTACTCAGGGGCGCACACGTGAGAAGGCTGGGGCCCGACACACGCGGTGTACCGCCGAAGTCACCGGTGTGGCGCGCCTGGGGGACACGCCGAAGCCCATTTCCCTCCCGCTTCTGGAAAGCAGTCCCCGCTCTTTCCAGCTGCTCCGCGGGGCGTATGGCTGTGCGCTACCTCCTGCGGACCCCAGGCTGGGCGAGGCGGCAGCGATGGCCACATGGCGCGCTCGGGGAGATGGCAGCTGCGCTTTGTTTCCAGCAGTGATAGGTGAGTCACCGGCTCCCGCAGCCCCAGAGCTGGGCAAACACTCAGGCCCAGGCAGCTGAAAAATTCACAGCAGGAGCAGCTACCGAAGCGACTGCAGCCTCTTCCTCCTCTTCCTCCGTCACTGCTACCGCCACCACCGTGGTAGTCGCCTCCGCGCCCTGCCTCCGCCCCGTCCCCTCCTCCTCCACCCGCGAACTTAGTCAGCGGTTCGCGCCGCCGCGCGCCCATTGGCCAGCGGAACGCGTCGCGTCACAATGGAGCCGGTCGGAGGCGGCGAGCCGGACAGCGCCGGGGCTTCCCGCTGAGCCCGCAGCCTCCGGTAGCCGGGAAAGTGCGGGCGCGGGGCCGCAGCCTGCCCGCCCAGAGCGGCCCAGGAGCACGCCGCGGGGAGCGCGGGCGTCCGGGGCTGGAGTCGCGCAGGTAGGTCGGAGCGTGACACCCCGGTTCCAGGAGGGCGAGCCGCGCCGACCGAGGTGGTGGAGGAGGAGGACCGGATACGGGGACGCAGCAGGTGGGGCTGGCCGAGCAGGTGCGGTTACCTGTTCACGCCTCACCTGCGAGCCAGGCTGCGGGCCGGTAGCGCGGCTGCAGACGAGTGGCCGCTTCGCTGTGCTCCATGCCTTCGGGAGAGACGGAGTCCCACGCTGAAAGGACCTCTCCTGTGTGCTGGGGTCATTTGGAGCAAGAGGTGTGGGCGGTCGCGCCGAGACGGTCACCTCTCTTTCCCCCGGGAGTCTCGGCGTTGCACCTGAGCGTGAGTCCTCGGGGCGGGGCGGGAAAGGGGTTCCGCTTTCCCAGGCTGGCGTCTCGCTCCAGATGAGCGCAACTCCCCTGAGGGTGCCCCCATTTGGTCGCTCTGTTTTGCCCCCTGCGCTGGCGCTGTTGGGAACTATTTTATGCTCTTGGGAACTATTTTATGCTGTTGGATACGCGTTGGTTGCCTATAATTTGGTGGTGGTGTTGGGCGTTGATTTGTTTGAGAAAGAAAGGGCAAGCGTTACCAATTTAAAAAGAAGACTCAAGAGTTTCCCCTGAGCTTAGTTGAGCAGGTGCTGAGAGGTCAGAAGGGAGGAGGCTCAGTATTGGCTCATTAATCTGTGTGCTCAACTGACTTCCTAAAGTCCATAGATTGCCTTTAGTTAGATGACATTTGTGGAAAACTTTTTTTTTCTTTGTGGTCAAAAAGACACCCCTCTAAAAGAACAAAACTGATATGTGAACTTCCTTGAATAAATTCACTTCGCCAAAAGACTTAAAACAAACAAACAAAAAAACACTCCACTGGTAAAAGATAACAGTATGAACATTTTAAATTGTAGATACATAGCCAAATTAAAACAGGCAATTTGTTCAGCGTATATTAAGAAGACATTACGTAGCATGATTTTTATTACAAGACAACCTATTTGCAAATGATATAGTAGTCTTTGCAGAACACCCCAGAAATCTTAAAACAGATTTATATTTATCAGATGGTTCTGTCCCCTAAACCTAGGTGTAGGAGTGAGGATGGAAAAGAAGTCAAACTGCAGTGTAATTTTTTAAACAATTCCAGTACCCTCTGTGTGTACAGGCTACACCTCCTGAGAACCCCAAATGCTCTTTGTTTTGTTTCTTTGTTTGTTTTGTTTTGAGACGGAGTCTCACTCTGTCGCCCAGGCTGGAGTGCAGTAGTGCCATCTCGGCTCACTGCAACCTCCACCTCCTGGGTTCAAGTGATTCTCCTGCCTCAGCCTCCCGAGTAGCGGGGACTACAGGGGCCCGCCACCACGCCCAGCTAATTTTTATATTTTTAGTGGTGGCGCGGTTTCACCATGTTGGCCAGGCTGGTCTGAAACTCCTGACCTCAAGTGATCCACCCACCTCGGCCTCCCAAAGTGCTGGGATTACATGTGTGACCCCAAATGCTCTCTGAATTGTGGGTGCCAGGGTGACTTTCTTTTTCTCCTGGCTTTCCTTGTCAGCAACTCTACTCAGAGAATATAAAGTGACAGCCAACCCCCAAGGTAATTGGGCCTGTGTAATTTTAGAATATAAGCCCTAACATGTCTGATATTTCTGTAAGCTAAAAAGAGGTTTCTTGAATGGGGGTGATGTTGTCATTGAGTGCACCCTTGGGTCGTGGCACTTTCCTTATACTTAGTATCCCCAAAAACATTTTTAAATCTGCATGTCGGAATTAAGTTTACCATTCTTTGAAATGTGTTCTCTTTTTCCTCAATTGGTAAGGTGTTCCAACATGTTCAGCCTATTATGAATCTTTTCACATTTTGAATGATTTCATTTGACTAGTTGAGATTTGCTTTTTTAAACTTCTTCTCTACCACTATCACCATTTCCCATTGCTATTTTAATTTTCAGAATCCTCAGAGTGAAAACACCAACAGTAAGTAAAATGAAAAGGGGCTTAATAAAATTTAAAGGATACTAAGCCCTCCAAGTTTTTTAGACTAATCCATGTATTTTCCTGCAGTGGCCTGAAATTTGTTATTTTTTGTTGTTTTCTGAAGTTTAAGGGGAAAAATATTTTACAATTTAGAACGTCCTTGCTTTAGCCAATGTTTTTCTTATAAACAAGGGTTTTTGTTTTTGTATTTTAGTTTTCAAATTCTTCTAATAGTACCTGAGTATTTTATGTTTTCTGGACTTTTTACTATTCGTAGCCTGTTTAACCTAATCTCGGATTTTCATTTGGTGTCTCTAAAGTTGAATTCTCTAATTTTACTCTTATTTCTCCTTCCCAGCATCCTTCTACCACACACTGATATTATTAGAAATGAATGCATTCTGATTCTGTCATGTTATTACACACTTGGTGGAATGATTTGCATTGCCTTGCATGGAGCAGGTTCCCCACTGCTATCCTGACTCCCAGAGCACTGGGTACATCAGCAAACAGTTCAGACCTGTGACCATTCAAGAGGAATTTTGGAGACCCAGTTATAGTATAGAATTTATTTAACCATTTGTAAAATACCTTCTAATTTGTGTCACATCTGTTTTCATATTGCTGCCTGTTATTGCTATTGCCTACTTTCATTTTATTCCCCATCTGTATTTTCTAAACTTCCTACATGCCTTTATTATGACTTAATTTCTCTGGTGTTTAAAATAATGCCTTTGGCAGACATAATAACCTATTTTTCTTTTTCTGATCATTAAGATTGATCTTAAGTAAAATTAGGCCTAGCTCCAATCACTGATCTCTCTCATAAGTTCTTATCACTGTGGTTCATTTAGAAATTGAACAACGGGTAACAATAAACTCGCTGTTCTATGACTGCCTTTCCTTTAGGATTCTACTCAATTGCAACACAATTTACATTTACTCCTTCAGTGCTGCTGTGAACCTGAGTAAAGGAAATGAATAAAAATGAGTTGTCAGGGCTTCAACCTTGACCTTTCCTTTTTGCCTTTTTGACCTTTTTGCTGTTTTTGATATGGGTCATGTGATTCTGCTTGTTTCTTTCTAGACTGTATATATTTAAACTTCATCTCTTGCTTTTTTTAAATTTCAGAATCCCTTTAAATTCTTTCTTCTCATCTGTCATCCTGTGACCATTTCCAGGGCTCCGTTCTGCAATGCCTATTCTTCAGCTAACAAGCACAGCATATTTCACAGACGCTGCCAGCTGCACAGCTTCTATTTCTCTTCCGTATCCAACTCCATGCAGGTGACTGAGATCTTCCTCTGCTCATCTCTCATGGAGACCACATTCTTTATTGTTGAGTAGCATATTCCTTTTGATTTCTTCTCAGGTAGCAGATTTAAGAGCATATTCAAACTTTCCTTATTTTCTTCTGTCAAATTCCTTTTCAGCATTTTGAAACTTTTCTCTTTTCAAAATCTCTTGCAAATTACAAGCAAGAGTTCTTCAAGGTTTTACCTAAGAGAACAAACTTCACAGACTGACAGGCCTGGTTCTGAACTCTGTGCCATCACTTTGGATGAGTTGTGGATTAGTTAAAATTAGTTGCCAGCTACAGAGGCTGCAAAGAACAATGGCTTAGTCAAAACGATGCTTGTTTCTCTTTCACATTAAACAAACTTGCAGAGAGGTATTCTATGGCTGGTATGATGGTTCTACAGTCTTCTGAGAACTAGGCTGATTCTACTTTTTGGATTATCTACCATATATAAGATGAGGCGCTCAGCTTCATGATGCCAAGATGGAGCTTCAGCCATCACCCCCAAGTTCCAAGTAGCAGAAAGGAGGAAAGAAGGAAAAAGGAAAGAGGGGAAAGGCAAGAGCCCATGGTCTCTGAAGGAAAATTCCTGGATGCTGTCATATACTTCTTGTTATATGTCATTGCCTAGAACTTAGTAACATGACCTCAGGTGGCTGGAATAGAGACTGGGAAATACTATCCTTATTCCAGCCAGTCTTATTCCTAGCTAAATAAAAAAAAAGTGGGAGGCTCAAATCCTTAGAAAAAAGTGGGGAATTTCGGAGGTATCCAAACACCACAGCTATCCTAAATCTCTTTTTTCTTGACTAGTATTGTCTTTCTCACAGGAGTCTTAGGATTAAAATAAATGTTATACATTAACATATCTAATATAGTATCTGGCGTAAAACATGCTTTCAGTAAATCCTGTTTATATTCCTCCTTACTTCTTTTCCTTTAATTGTCTAGTTTCCCTGCTACAACATCACTGGCCCCCAAATCCTATTAATATTTTAAATACTTGGGCGTTTACCCCACTTGGTGTTACGAGACTGCTGTGTTGTACCTTGTCGTGGGAGGAGATGAGATTTTTGAGTGTCAGGGAGCAAGACATTATTACTCAATGTCAGCATTTATTCTTAGCCTAAAAACATGGCCTGTGAAATCAAATAGATCTGGACACAAATCCTCCCTCAGTATGCAACCATAGTCTCTCGCTCTCTCTCTGTTTTTTTTTACCTGTAAACTGGATGATAACTGACCCTTAGAATTGAAAGAAAAAAAGTATATAAAGTGCTTAATACTGTCCTCAGTAAAGTGGTAGCTTTTCTTTTTTAATTTGGCCTAACTTGCGTGAGCCTTTTCAAAAATCAGTACTTATTCTATTTTTTAGAAAGTTATAAAATTATCTCTAAAATCAGTTTATCACCCAAGTGACGGCAAAATTTTTTCTATATATTTTGTTGTAAAATAACAAAATATGGAATGGTTAATGATACAGAATGGTTAAGCCTTAACCTTCCTCAGCCTTGAATTATTTTTTGCTGACCCACTCTCAGAAGCTAAACATTACCACCATTTAATTTATTTCACAGTATTTTTTTTTCAGTAGCTATTAAGCATATAGTTTGTGCCAGGCACTGTACTATGTTCTGGGGATGCAATGATGATGAGCAAAAATGCACATGGTCCCCACCCTCTTGGAGATCTGGGACCATACTGGGGAGGACAGGTGAATCACTCACTCACTGCAAACAGATGAGAAGTTGTCACTGTGAGGTTGTTATAAAGGAGACATGGGTCGGGCATGGTGGCTCACACCTGTAATCCCAGCACTTTGGGAGGCTGAGGTGGGTGGATCACCTGAGGTCAGGAGTTCGAGACCATCCTGGCTAACACGGTGAAACCCCGTCTCTACAAAAAATACAAAAAAAAAAAAAAAAAATTAGCCAGGCATAGTGGCGGGCGCCTATAGTCCCAGCTACTCGGGAGGCTGAGGCAGGAGAATGGCGTGAACCCGGGAGGCGGAGCTTGCAGTGAGCCGAGATTGTGCCACTGCACTCCAGCCTGGGCGACAGAGCAAGACTCTGTCTCCAAAAATAAATAAATAAATAAATAAATAAATAAATAAATAAATAAATAAATAAAATAAGAGTATATAATAATATAACTTCTCAATGTGACACTCAGGAATAATCTAATTCTTTTACAGTTTATTTGGGCTATATTAGCAAACTTTAAATACAGATGCTGTCTTGATACAACAAGCAGATGCATCTGAGACAGGGCACTGTAAAGTAGGATATTTTTGTAGAGGGCCGGAGGGTTGATCTGCATCATCCTTAGCAAATGGAATTTGAAACCATGTGGCTGAATGAAGAAAGACTGTTGGCAAAAAATCAGTAGCGCATAAAGCAGCAATGGAAAATGACCACAGGATGGGAAGTATGAGCAGTGTGTTTCAGAGGGTTGGGTGACTGGACTATGCATGGGATGGCCTTCTCAAAGAGGGTGGACAACCCCAACGGCCAGTCCCTCCGTACCTTTCCATTTTGCACAGACAGGAACCAGCATGGCAGGGGGTGCTATTGACAGGTGCATTAGGAGGTGCCGTTTCTCCTTGCCGTGTCCTGCTGAGCTATTAGGGGAGTTTGTGGGGAAACAATGCCTCTCTAATCCCTGTAACAGCCTTGGAGGATGGCAGGGAGCACTCTACTTCCATGCATCTTCCACGTATTGTGGTATTTTCCATGTATTGTGGTATGGCGTGACTGAGCCTTGGGAGTTGAGCCATCAGCCATTGCACTGAAGAATGTTTCTTGCTCTGAGTGGACAAATTTAAGATAAATTCTGTTCATCTAAAGATTTTAAGTTCATTTCTTTTAACAAAACTGAGTTTATTCCTGGCCCTATTTCAATGCTGAAATAAGCAGTCCTAAACTAAGCAATGACTTGTCTTTCAGAAGCATTTTTGAATCATGTAGGGAAGTTTAAATTTTTCCCTGGCAGTTTGATAATTTGAGTCTATGAAACAAAGTGATAATAGCTTCACAGGAAAAAAAGCCTGATAAATTTTATTATGTGCACATACATGCACAGGAGTCATATAAAATATTTTAAAAACTCAAAGAAATGGCCAGATGGTTAATGCTTATATACCATCTTGAGGTAACAGAAAGAGCAGGGGCTGAGAGCATGGCCAAAAACAGGTAATGGTGGTAAATCAGGTTATGGTGGCAAGACAGGTTATGGGAAGGAGAGAAGAGGAGGCCTGGCTAGCAAAGGTGGTCTTGTTATCTAGATTATCCTCTCTGGTAACAGCCCTCAGATAGAATAGATGGTAAATGTTTTTTTCAGGCCTTTAAAGCTGTCAGATTCTCAGTTAATCTTTCCTAGATCCAGACAGACAAGGTGGGGCCTCAGAGAAAGCCTGGCTGCATCAATGCAGATGCTCTACAGACACAAATCTCCCGAACAAATGACAGCTTTACAGGCCTACTTCTGTTTTGCCCTCCGAACAGCCATCTCAAAATATGTCAAAGAAGTATATTTTGGGGTGCAATATTTTGGTTTCCTTCAATCATAATGCAGTTTCTCAGAGGCCTAGTGTTGTGCGTGGTGGTCAGGTTCGCAGGCAATCCCAAGAGAGTTTATGCTGGCCAGTGGTGCCCTAAGGTGCCAGAGTCTTTCACCCTCCCTTTTCCTGGAATGCCCTTGTAACTTGGACTTCCTGCTTCAGATTTGCCTGGGTATTTGCAGTTCCTCCCTCAGTGGCACACCAAGCTCCTTCCTACCTTAGGGCTTCTCAGTTGCTGTTCTTTCTGCCTGGAATGCTCTTCCCTTATAAATTTCCATGACTACTTTCTTCTCAAGAGTCAGCTCAAATGTGTCCTCAGAAATACGTTCCCTGGCCACCTTAGGTAAAGTACCCATACCCCCTACCCATGTTCCCGTCATAGTCTTTCAAACCTTGGTTTATTGTTTGCTTGCTTGTTTATGCTCTATTCCCCTCACCGCCCCCAGAATATAAGTTCTGTGAAAGCAAGAACTTTGTCTCCCTTGTTTAACTGCTCTTAAGCCTGGTGTGTAGTAAACATGCCAAAACTGCTGCATGTGATAGTGGGTGAATAATATTACCTCATTGATATAGTTTGGCTGTGTCCCCACCCAAATCTCATCTTGAATTGTAGTTCACATAGTCCCCATGTGTCGTGGGAGGGACTGGGTGGAGATAATTGAATCATGGGGGCAGTTTCCCCTATCCTGTTCTTGTGATTGTGAGCTAGTTCTCACAAGATCTGATGGTTTTATAAGGGGCTTCCCCCTTCACTGGGCACTCATTCTGTCTCCTGGCACCCTGTGAAGAGATGCCTTCCATCATGATTGTAAGTCTCCTGAGGCCCACCCAAAGCCATGCAGAACTGCGAGTCATTTAAACCTCTTTCCTTTATAAATTACCCAGTCTTGAGTATGTCTTCGTTAGTGTGAGAATGGACTAATACACCAATTAGTCATAAAATGGGGATAATAATGTCCATACCACCTACCTCACAGAACAAATGAGGGCCTGGAGTTAGTGGATTGAAGATACTTTCCTCAGAATTTGCTGTTCACCTTTAGATTCTGTATTTTTGCCAACAGCAATACTATTGACCCAGTTATGTATCCCAAGTTTCTTGGAACTCACTCTGGGCTTCTCCTTGCTTTATTCTCCCTACAGTCCTCTTGAAGGATTGGTAACGAATTTGTCTAGAGTCTATAGCCTTCAGGTCCTTCTATCACTGCCCTTCCTCTGCAGCCCCTTTCCTGCCGTGAGTCTTCCAGGAACACTGCCAGTTATCTTCTAACTGATAATGATTTTGTAGTCTTGAGCATAGTCTATCTGCCAGCATCACCTACAAATTTATTGTCCACACTGCAGAAAGTAATCTTTCTAAAAGACAAATCTCATCCCATAATTGCCTGGGTTTAATAACCCTTTAATGGCTCCCTATGCCCCAGGATTAAGTCCAAACACCATGGTGTGGCATGTGAGAAAGTCTTCCTTTGTCTGGCTTCTGCAGCTCTTCAGCTGCATCTCTTGCCACTCTGTCATCTCTGTGTCCCCAGTGCATGTCCCATGGACACAGTGTGCAGTCACACCCCGATACACCAGCTGTCCTAAATTATTTTCAATACAGGGAGGAAGGTTCTGGATAGCCAGATGGCTTCATTCCGTAGCTTTGTTCCTTCCCTCTGTTTGGGATCCTCTTGACAAGCACACAACCATCTTTCAAGGCTCTGTTAAAGCATACCTTTTCTGAAAGACCCTTCCTGACACCTTCTCTCTGCCTCTCACCCCCACAGCTCCTCATTCCCTCTTCTGTGCTGCTTCTAAGCTATACCTATCATAGTACATCGGCTAGAGAACAGCTTGGCCTCCTCCTGGATGCTTCTTCATGAAAAACAATATATTTTGTTCATTTCCTGGGATTCCTGGGCCAGACTTCGTACATGGCATACCGTGGGCATGCAGTGGATATCCAGGAGAGAATTAGGGAATACAGTTAGCATAATTATTACCTAGTCTAGGGTTTCATTTCAATAACGTACTTTTGACTGGTATTTGCATAAAATTTTAAAGAATATCTCCTTGAAGGTTAGAAGTAACAAGGTATATTATACATGCTGTTGATAGGTATCAGTTGAATAGCTAAAGTACTTTGTCTGTGAGCTACTGTTTATTGAACATTTACTGTTTTCAGAGTTCCAGATTTAGCAACTTGTAGGGGATGCTTGAAATGGCTTTTGTACTTCAATGAAATAATCCTGACTTTGGCTTTCTATTAGAAGTCAAATTTTTAGGTGGTTAACACAGGCTCTTCTTGGCTTACAAGTAGTTTATAACAGTATCTCTGAATGTTTTTGAGTATCCTCTAAAAGGATTTTGAAAAACGACTTGTTCTCATACATTTTTAAAGTTAATGTCTGAAATTTTTCATCATAATTTTGAATAGTTGCAGACAGTTACATTTCTAATATTATAACTATTGGGTTTTAAAAATCACTCTTTTAAATGTACCCAATGGAAGTTAAATTAAATACCAAAGTGATTTGATATCTGTCATCATCCATTTAAGAAACGTATAAATAAGCTCTTTTAGAAAAGTCAGGAATTTTACGTAGATCTTTTTTCTCATGGAACTCATTTTATTCCTCTTCTGTAAAACTTAATCCCAGTGTAACACTGTTATGATTGAAAGTTTTTCATTATCATGTCTTTTGTGACACACACACACACAAACACACAAACACACACACTCAGTATACTTGTTTTTAAAAAAGTGCTTGTGACAATAAGGCTCTAAATGTTGAAAAACATTTCTTTTGAATTGTTATTATGATTTTTCACTAGTACACGATTGACCAGAACAACACGTGTAATCAAAGCAAGTGTTTCTTTTTAAATGGAAGTGCTTAAGAAATCTTGCCATATAAATATATGGGAATGAAGTCAGTATAATTCCATTCTATCTTCTAAACCCCTGAGTTATATGCCCAAAGATATCTAGTGATTTGTCACAGAAACGATTTTTCAATGTTCTGTTGCTTGACGTTTGATTAGGTCTTCCTCCAGTATTGATCTAAGCAAAGAAATAGAAACTTTACTCTGACTCCCAAAAGGATTTTTCTCAGGCCTGAAAGTCTTTCACTTTGTCAGTATCTGTAATACTATGGGTATTTCAAAATGGCCTTCTGCTTGGGGCCTGGAGATTTTTACACCCCAAGGCAATGCACCATAGTGGACTCCTGAGAAATAAGATGTTTGCCTTTCCTTTTTGCTGCAGTAAAAGGGTGAATTTGAAAAGGGGAAAAAGAATATGGCTGGAAAGAGCCAGCAAAAGGGCAGTATGTATTTTGAAGGAGGTCCTCTTAGGCAGGGTTAATTGAGTTAGAAGTAGATTCCACCACATTGTCAATCACTCCCAATAAGACTCCCAAAACCCCATACCCGAGCTTGAAGATCACTGATTTGGATGCTAAAGAAAATTTTTCAGTCAAATTAGCTATCAACTGTTAGGTCCCTAGTAGGCCAATTTAAAGATTCCCCCTTAGTGTACACAGGGATATCCGGTAGGGAAAGAGCATGGTTAGAACATATCACTCTTTTGGACCCAGGCATGGTGGCTGGAGCCTGTAATCCCAGCTACTCAGGAGACTGAGGTGGAAGGATGCAGTGAGTTACGATAGCACCACTGCACTCCAGCGAAGGTGACAGAGCAAGACCCTCTTTTATAAAAACAACAATAACAAAAAAGAACATCACCTTTATAAATATACCTAGTAGAAACTAATTTGATACCAAATTGATTTAATTACCATCATCCATTTTAAGAATGTACAAACTCACCTAGAATAGTAAGAAATTGTACACAATTCTTTGATACCCATTATTAGACTAGATACAAAAAGAACGTTAGTTAAAGATAACCAGACGCTTGACTGACAGTCATCTGGGTGAGTGAGTGACTGGTTTCTAAGAACAAGTCTTAATCCCACTGGAAAAAAAAATGCTTAAGCATTTTATCAAGAAAGCTAATTTCTTGGAAGAGTTTGTGAATTCCAGCATGCAAGAAGGTTTGGTCCTAAGCTAGATTTGGGATTTTTTTTTTCTTTACAAATAAATGCAATTGAGAGGGAGAGGACAACAGTTTGGAGTTGGGCCTGGCCATCACCTTATTGAGTTCGGAGCCTTTCCTGGGGCCCTCTGGGTTTCTGGACGTTCTGTTCCTGTGTAAGAGGGTACTGTATAGCTGTCCGCTGATCTCTTGCCTTCATATAGCAAAACAACTTGTAGCAAATTTCTGCAGAAACCCCCACCCAACACATCACTTACTATGATAGACATTTGCCCATCACTGCTAACATATTAAGTATTTATATTCACATTTATTCTCCTGATGACCTGCAGTAGAGGGGACAAGCATTATCCCCATGATACAAACATGGAAACTGAGTTCCTGAGGGGATATGTGGCTTATGTAAGTGAACCACACAGTTACCAGCAGATATGGCACTCGAATCCTGATAAAGCAGCTTTTTCTATAATATATTGCCTGGCTCCTTTTCACAGGTGTATTATTTTAGAAAAATCTCTAAGGATTGGGAAACTTGCCTTAAAGTGATTGTATGAAGATTGAGATAGATAATTTCATAAAATACCTAGTAGAGTGCATGGCTCTTAGCAGGCCCTAGAGTTTTCATTCAATAGATTTTTTTGAGCACTTAATATGTGTCAGGCACTGTTTACAGGCACAGGGAATAAATCCAACAGAGAAAACAGAAAAAAAAACCCTTTTTGCATGAAGCATATATACTAGAGGAGGGGAAATAAGCAAATGCAAGGTATAATGTCATGCAATAAAGTGCTATGAAGAACAGTAAAACAGAGTGAAGGACTAGAGAATGGTTCTTGTTGGGGATTAGGTAGTATACAATCAGGGACAGCATTTCTGGGGTGGGCAGTTTTGATACCAAGTATGATGCTCACCTGAGTCTGAGTTCAAACTTTGAGTTTATTTGAGTAAGTTGATTCGACTCATGGTATTCCAAGTTGTGTGGAGGAAACCTCAGAGGGTACTTTTAATTTTTAACTTTTTTATATTATAGATATACTTGAAGGTCTTTCCCAGAATACACACATACTCATATGTGTACAATTTCAACATGCCTTGAAATCATCCTTAGAATCCTCAAGCTCATACCCCTGTTCTATTTCAGTCATTCTTTTAACTGGTAAGATACTAAGATTGAGAAAGGCAAAGTGAAAATTTTCCACAGTGTCACAACTAATTAGTGACTGAATCAAGGACCTAAGATTCCCACAAAGTCATTTATTGCTTTTTCTATTGAAATGTGTAACACCAGGTCTGGTAGGGGAGGCTTGAGGCTTGAGTTCAAGGCTGTAGCACTACGATCATGCTATAAATAGCCACTACATTTCAGCCTGGGCAACATAGCAAGACCCTGTCGCTTAAGAACAAAATGTGCAAGTAGCTAGAGTGTTTCTCCTGATTATTTTGTGTATGCATTGCCATGGTCTGAGTGTCGGTGTTCCAGCAGAATTCAAGTGTTGAAACCTAATCCCAAGGTGACAGTGATGAGAGGTAGGACATTTGGAAGATGATTGGATTGCAAAAGCAAAGCCCTCATGAATGGGATTGGTGTGTTTTTTGTTTTGTTTTGTTTTGTTTTAATTTTGAGACAGCGTTTTGCTCTGTTGCCCATGCTGGAGTGCAGTGGCATGATCTCGGCTCACTGTAACCTCTACCTCCTGGGTTCAAGCGGTTCTCCTGCCTCAGCCTCCCTAGTAGCTGGGATTATAGGCACACACCACTACACTGGGCTAATTTTTGTATTTTTACTAGAGACGGGGTTTCACCATGTTGGCCAGCCTGGTCTCGAACTCCTGACCTCAAGTGATCCAGCCGCCTCAGCCTCCCAGAGTGCTGGGATTACAGGCATGAGCCACCACGCCTATCCAGGATTGGTGTTCTAATAAAGGAGGTTGGAGGGAGCTTGTTTGCGTCTCCCACCATGTGAGGATACAGCAATAGGGCACCATCTATAAGGAACTGGACCTCACCGGTCACCAAGTCTGCTGACATCTTGTGATCTCAGAATTCCTAACTTCTGGAACTGTGAGAAATAAATGTTTGTTGTTTATTAGCCACCCTAGTTCATGGTATTTTGTTATAGGAGCCTGAATGGATTAAGACATGCATCATTTTTATTTACACAGAGTAAAACCTCCCCAAGTATGTGGCTGGTAGGGCTCCTTGTCCTGTTTACTCTGAAAGAAACTTCACTCTGAAAGAGCATGGTTAGAACATACCACTCTTTTGGACCCAGGCATGGTGGCTGGAGCCTGTAATCCCAGCTACTCAGGAGACCAGTATCACAAGATAAATAACATTTCAAGTATTCCAAATGTCCTAGAAAATTATGAGCAAGGAGAACTCTGGCTGGTGGCGGGAGAGAAAAAAAGCAAAATAAGAAACAGAGGTCTTGAAGTGGGAAGATTTCTCTTTCCTTACAGATGAAATTTTGGCATGGCAAAGAACAGTTAGGAACTGATAGTGCCTTTGAAGGTCTGAACCAGTAGACAGGAGAGAATGTTTCCTCTTTCTTTCATAGAAGCAGTGACTCCCTTAGAGTGAAGTGACCGTCATCCCCCACCCCAACCCCAGTGATTTCCTTTGGGGACATTTTATACAGAGACTTGGAAGATAAACTTGTCACTTTTAGGGAAATACTCATTGTAGTAAGTTATCTTCCCAACCACACTTCCTTAACAGATGTGTCAACTTTTAGTACTACAAAGTAACTAAATATTTTAAGTAGCAGTCATCCACACTGCAGCATGAGTATGTCATTTCCAAAACTAGATGCTGTTTAAAGGTTTCAATTAGCATCTTCGAGGTTTTTTTTTTTTTTTTAGACAGAGCCTCACTTTGTTGCCCAAGCTGGAATGCAGTGACATGATCTCAGCTCACTGCAACCTCCACCTACCGGGTTCAAGCGATTCTCCTACCTCAGCCTCCCAAGTAGCTGGGACTACAGGCACCCACCACCACACCCGGCTAATTTACGTATTTTTTAATAGAGATGGGGTTTCGCCATGTTGGCCAGGCTGGTCTCAAACTCCTGACCTCAGGTGATCCACCCATCTTGGCCTCCCAAAGTGCTGGGATTACAGGTGTGAGCCACCACACCCAGCCCCTTCAAGGTTTTTAATACATCTGGCTTTAAAATCTCAGAAGCCTAGCAAGACTACCTCATAGAAACATTGATATTTATTGAAATTTTAGGGTATTTTCTATTGTTGCTCTCTTAAAGGCAAAGAAAACCTATTTTTCTAGTTAGAATTACCCCTTAATGCATTGACAACTCTGAAAGAAGAAATTCTAGCCTTTTCTTTCCTAATCAGTGAAAGGCCCTTTCCCCCATATTGCCCTCTCTGCCCCCCATATTTGGGTATTTCTAGCCTACTTTTTCATCTGTATGCCCTGTTACTATGGTGACAGGCACCATAGAAATAGAGAACAAAGCAGATGTAATAAGCATCTCCTACATGGTTTACAATGCCAAAAAGAGATCTAGGATTTTCAGGCGTTGCTTTTTCTTCATTGATGATAGAACTGGACCAGCCCAACATTGTGGGGGTATAGGGACTGGGGTTATGGGCTGATTTGGACCCTACAATTCCCATCGTCTTTTACTTTATCAGTCCTTATTCTACCCAGGAGTCATGAAGGTGAAGAAAGACTAACGGGAGTCTGCATGGAAAGTGTAATGTAGAAATTAGGGCCACAGAAACAGCACATTGCAAAGGACAGATACTTCTGCTGAAGCATATTCCGTTGGAGGGAATCAAGCCAGCTGTAATGTTCACCAGTCATTGATCCTTTTGCTTGATTTTGCATTGTTCAACTTAACCTTTCAATAGAAAGATTTATCAGCTAGGTTTCTCCAACTTCAAGGTACTTAGCCTATGTTAGATTTTTTTTTAATTAAATAAAAATAAATCTGGATTACTAATAACTTGCAATATTTGCTCCTGGCCATTGGGGCCATTGAACTTTTTAAAATAAGTAGTTGAACAGCTAATGCATGCTCATTTTGTGCTTGTTTTAGAATTATAATTAAATATTCAGCAGATATTGTGAAAGTTAGTTTTCCATAAGATCCAGGAGAAATTTTCCATAAATTGTTTTTAACCTTCTACATTCATGTCTATTATTTTATTTATTACATCTTCATGTATCATTTCTGGATATCTTTAATCAATTACTTAAGATTAAATAAAGTGTTCCAACTACTCAATTCCATCACCTAGACAATTATTTTTAAGTTTATTATTTTTTAAGTTTTATGTTGCTTATATTTTTATGTTTAGGGACCTGTATAGTTTTAAAATAATACTATGTTTAGAATATAAGTTGTGATACATGAATCAAATATTTGGAGCTATAGAAGCTGAATGATCCATGTGTCCATTACATTGTGGTATGAGGGCCTGAAACTCCTTCTACCTCTAAATTCTTGTTTCTTTGCCTATGTGGCTCTTTTCTTTTTACTTGACGAGCAAAAGAAGTATACTTTGCCAATTTTGTTATCTGTTGTAATGGCCCTAACAGTGATGTGAAAATATGTCTGAATCAACCCCACACTTTGAGTTTTAAAAAACCCACACAGTGTAACCTTCCCCAGTCATGTCAGCTTTTCCCCTTTGTGACATGAATGAAAGAACAAGAGCATTGGAGTGGGAGTTGGAACAGCCAGTGCTGACCGTGGCACAGTCTCTGCCAGGGGTGAGCTTGGAGATACATTTATATCTCTATACAAAGCATACAGCTTCCTCAGGAAGAGCCCAGGAGCCCCAAGGAAGGTTTTGAGAGATTATATCAGATTTGTTTTGGGAAGTAACACTGGCAACTGTGTGGAGGGTGTGCTGAAGATGAGAGAGATCATATTGCGAGACCAAGTAGGGCAGTGGGATGAAGTAGAGGAGACTAGTAGAAAAGTTAGTTTAGAAAAAAGTCATAGGATTAAATATTCTATTTCCTTTTATCAGAAGATCCTATGGTAATTACTTAAGTCAAACAGTGATTACTGACATTTTACTAGTTTTACTATAGCTTCTAACTTTTTCAGAGAAGGAGTGGATTAAGTTTTGAACCAAATGATTTGGGGTCAAATTGTCAAATTTCAGGTTACCAGTGAGTGTGCTTTATATTAGCACAACTTTTAAAATTATAGCTTCTAAACATTTATGTCTTCTGACTGGAAATGGGAAAAGATTTGGGGGAAGTACTATTTGTTCTATGGAAGAATAATGACACTTTGCACAGGAGAGGTTTGCTGAAACCAGGTAATCCCTCCAGGCAGCTTAGCTCATTGTCTTCCAGAAAGCTAAAAAATTATGGGCTCATGTGGTAAGGTTTCTTGGCCTAAGAGAGAATAGAGGTTGTATTTGTGAGGAGCTTATTCTTTCATGGATTGCTGTTCTCTAAAACCTCCTGGGCGGAGAGAGTTCCCATCACTTTTGATGTTGTCATCACTGTAAACATAGAAAGTAGACCAGGTAGAGTTATTTCTATTTTTATCAATTAAAAAGCTGGCTTTCTGAGAGACTCCATAACTTGGCTAAAGTTAAGGCAGATGGTAGGCAGGATAAGAGTTCAGTCTCCTCCATCTTTTTGCTGACTTCTACTCTACCACATGCCTGAAGTAGCCACCTTCACACATTCTTCAGAACAGAAAGCATTGACTATACCAAGAATCAAATTTTCCTGATAATTTTAGTAACTGTTCTCTTGATATACTGTACAAATTATATTATTTAAATGACTAATTCACGGATTAAAATTTTTTAATGTAATATATGGCTTTTACCTTTAAAAGTTGTAAAATCCTGGGAGCATTTGAAACTTGAACACAAACCCAAGGCTGCTCTCGTGTACCAAAAATATGGAACTAGACAGAGACCTCCTGGCCTTGAACATGTCTTGCTTTCATGACATCTTGGTTATTATTTATTTCTGCACCTACCTTTAGCTAAGGGACTAGAGAAGAGTGTCATCTGCTAGGGCAAGCTTTTGAGCTCTCTGGCTCAGTTCTCACAGTGGCTCAGTCTCCTATGAGTTTCAGAGTCTTCAAGGTGGTTCCTCTACCTGCCCCACAGCATCTGAAGCACTTACCGTGATTATAATAAAATAACTGAGGATTTGTTTAATCTTTGTCTCTGTCACCAGACTATAAATTCCATGAGGTAGAGATAGCACCTGTTTGAGGACATCATGGGTTTTGTTTATTTTGTTGCTTCTCCAGGGCCATTTACCACGTAACAGCCACTAAATATTTACTGAATGACTGAGTGAATGAATGAATGAATGAATCCATGTTTAGCCTGTTGTTCATTCCATGGAGCTAAGCTACTTTTTATTTTTCTCAGAGATCTCTTTGAAGAATATTCATATTGATGCTCGTTTTACTATTATGAATTTACTATTTGTGCATGTTTAGATAAGTCACATAACTGTCTCAGTTGCCAATCTGTAGTGGAGAAAATCTCATGGGGTTGTTGAGAGTTTTAAATAATTTATATAAGCACTTATAAAAATACTTAACATAAAGTTATCTCATCATGAGTATTGGCATCCATTATGGTTATAATATACAAGCATATTCAACTACTTCAACCTCACATCAGCTACTTGTTAGGGCCTATGTGTCCTCACACTAGACTTGTTTTGTCTTATGTACTGGGGGGAACTATTAAGGCAAGCTCCACCTGATTTATCTTTTGTAAGTTGTCAGTTCAGTTAACTAGACTTAAATTTACTTTTTCCTGGTAATTTTTAAAGTAGGGTCAAATTACTTAATGATGAAAAATTAGACTTGCATAGTTGTTGATCTAATAAAAGCGCTATTGGCAAAATAGAAAAAATTATAGCTGTCTCAGGACCAGATCACAAAAGCCTCTAAATTTTCGTTATAGCCTGAAACTTGTTCAATCTTCACATTTTCTGAAATTCAGCCTTATTCAGTAAATAGACAAGTAAAAGAAAACTATGGTCCTTCACATTTTTTATGTATATTTTGAGACATATAGACTATAACCTTGAAAAGTCTTTTATGCTAATTGGTCATCATGGGTAACAATACTCAAAGTATTCAAAGTAACATAAGTCTAAGGTATAAATTCATATTTCATTTGTTAGGAGTCTAAAACTTCTTTGATTCTTTTTCTGTTGTGCATGAAGGTAACAAACGCCAGTGAGTAGTAGTTTTCTTATTATAAAACAATCTATACAAGAAAAAATTTATTCTAATATTATCTAAGTTTTGAAAAACTGATTTTTTTTTTTTAAGTTGGAGTCTTGCTCTGTCACCCGGGTTGGAGTGCAGTGGCACAGTCTCAGCTCACTGCAACCTCTGCCTCCTGGGTTCAAGTGATTCTCCTGCCTCAGCCTCCTGAGTAGCTGGGAGTACAGGCACATGCCAGCACGCCTGGCTAATTTTTTTTTTTAGTAGAGATGGGATTTTGCCACATTGGTCAGGCTGGTCTCAAACTCCTGACCTCAGATGATCCACCCACCTTGGCCTCCCAAAGTGCTGGGATTACAGACATGAGCCACCGTCCCTGGCCATTTTTTTTTTGAGCTGGGGTCTTGCTCTGTTGCCCAGGCTGGAGTCCAGTGGCACTGTCACGGCTCACTCCAGCCTCGATCTCCCAGGCTCAGGCTATCCTCCTGCCTCAGCTTCCTGAGTAGCTGGGACCACAGTTGCATGCCACCAAGCCTGGCTAATTTTTATTATTATTAATTATTTGTAGAGATGAAGTCTTGCTATGTTGCCCAGGCTGGTTTTGAACTCTTGGACTCAAGTGATTCTCCCTCCTTGGCCTCCCAAAGTGCTGAGATTACCGTCATAAGCCACTGCGCCCAGATGATTTTTAAAATCTCTATAAATGTCTGTTTATGCAGAACAAGGTGTAAGAATACATAGTTATTTGGTGTGTGCAGTAGGGTTTCATGAGAAGGGAAGGGAAATGAAGGAAGCTGTTGTTCAGTAGTTTACACTTTTGATTCTTGTTGTTTTCCTCTCTAGTAACATCCCAGAGATGTTACACATGGTAAAGTCGTAGTAAAAAAAAATTATTTCTAAACAAAATGTTTCTTTCCCTAATGAGATTCTGGTTTGGGTGCTTTATTGTCAGTGTGCTGGGAATTTTGGAATGTTCTCTGTGTATTTCTATGATTTTGACCTAATAATCTCATTTGGATTTACCAGGCTCAGCAGCTGTTGTTTTTATCGACTATTGCTAAGTCGTATTAATGTCCAAAGTTGAAAAATCCTTTTCCTATGTTGGCCTAGATTATTCAGAGTTTTACAAAATTTAAGCCTTTTCTCCAATGCCTGTAATTTTTATTTGCTTGTAAGAAACCTTATAATAATAATAATATCCCAGTGGGTACTTTAGATGGGCTAAGCCTATTTGCAGATCTCCGCAGGATGGTAGTGAAGTTTGCAGGATGGTTTGTAGAACAGTGCTTTCTTGATAAATCCATCTATCCTCTTTTCTACTGGAGGAAGAAAAAGCCTCAATTATATTGACTTTAAGTACTGTTTGGTGTAACATGATAGATCTTTGCAGTTTGATATTAATGATTTTCCTTTGGCAAAGCAGAATGCAAAATTGAGAGGTCAAAAACATTGAGAATGTCCTAGGAGAGCATAAACTCAAAATTATAACCATTTTATTGGATACAATTGGAAAGTTTTATTTGAAGAGGAAATCAGATGTTGAATTTTGCCTTTTAATTCAATTTTTAACATAATAGGAAGTTTTCTTACATAGTTGAAAACATATATTGCTTTCTTTGTAATTTCTAATTTGTTTAATTATAAGGCAGTGGTTTTTGAGGTCTAAAAAAGATACTAGGTATGCTGTTACATTCCTCCCAGGGTGAGTTTTCTTGATTCTTAATCCCATCTGATCTCTGCACTATCACATTCCCTTTTTTCCTGTTGGGAGTTTAAATTTATTCTCCTTATACATTTGGGATTCAAACCAACAGCTCTTCTTGTTGTCTAGTGATATGGTCAATGATTTCTGCATTTACAGATAAAGATGAGCATCAACAGTGTACTTTATCAGTTATAAAATCATCTTTACATAATAATCACATTTGATTCCGACAATTTAGAGAGGGAGAGAGGAAGAATGACTGCAATTAATTCCTATTCCTCAGAGAAGTTACACAATATACCAAAATAGCATGTAAACAGAAGGGCAGGACAAGAACCAGGCCTTTTAGCTCTGTGTCCAGTCTTCTTTCCACCCTGTCATACTGTGTCTGCATGCCCTGTCCAAGGCATTTACCAAGACATTTCCCACATACAGAATTTGGTTAATATGCTGAATAAAATTGTTGTGTCAAATTTTAATAAACTCTATAAAACCAATTGGATATCCTTTGGTTCTTTCCCTGTTAAACGTGAATTCTTGCACTATATGTATGGTGAGAGAGGTTTCCTGCTTTCAAGGCCAATGACAGTGAGTGTTCAACTTAAGAGTTAAGAACAAGAGGACAACAATAAGACAGATGTCCCAAGAAGGCATATGACTCACAAGTTCAGTGGAAACATCGTAGGAGGTGAGGCTTGCAGGATGTGATAAGATATGGAAAGTTGAAGAAGGGGGTGGACGGGAAATGTTTGAGCAGAGGTGTATAGGAAAGAATGTATGCAGTACTGAAATCATTGCGGATGAAACGATACATCCAGGATTTGCTTCAAGACACCTGGCATGGGTGTGATATGAATTGATCATTGTTGGAGCTGGGTAAATGGTATATGGGGGGCCCTTATAATATTATTCATACTTCTATATACATTAGAAAATTTCCGTAGTAAGAATTTTTTTTAATAAAAATGGTATATTGTGTGTTTTTTGAACAATAGGTTAGGCTAGCCTATCAGAATAGAGAGCATGTTCAAAGGCATAGTAGGAAAGGTTGGAAAAGCGACCTGGTACCAAATTTGATGGTGGGGGAGGATTTGTGAATGTATGCTGTGGAGCCTTGGTGAGTGCTAGTAGGCACTGGTTCATTGGTTGGACTTGAGTTCTGCTTGACTGTGAGCCCAAAGTGGAGTTGCAGTCCAGTGTTGGCATCTTATCAAGAATGGCAGTAACTCCACTTTACCATCTGCTTCAGGAGTGTCAGATCTAATGTGCCATATTCAGTTCTGGAAGGCACATTTAAAGAGGACTTTTTGCGAACCAAGTTTCAATGGTGGGATATATCAAGCACGGAAGAGTAACTCACATCTTCTTAGCAATCTTCTTTCTGTCAGAACACTCCATCAGCTCATGGTTGTCTACCTGGAATAGATGTATTTTCCCTTCTTCCAAGTCTCTCTACTACTCCCTTTCAAACTCTTTGTCTTTTGAGAGCCAAAGAATAGGCAATAAAAAGCAAATTAAACACATTACTATGATTCCTTAGTGATATGAAGGTACATAATCACAATGGCATCTGACTCAACCTCCTGGCAACAGACTAACAGCTGACTGAGCTATACCCAGAAAGGACCCCTCAGTGTAGCTTTCTGAAACAAAGTTCCTCCTCCTTCTTGCTGAAGCTATTTCTCTATAGCTAAGTAAAAAAGACAAGAGATGTATCAGAAATTTGGTTACTTGATAATATTAAGGAATTGTTCATTATTTGTATATGTTTCAGTAATGATTCTAGAGCTGACACACATAAGCTTGTGAAAACTGATTGTTGTGTTATAGGAATTTTGCAAGATAGTTAAACATAGTCATTAAAAACTAAATTGTACAAACTTAAAATTAAAGTACTAAAAGTAAAATAAATACTCAAAACTCTCACTTCCTCATTATTTTGCTATAATTTGTTGTTATCTATGCCCTTAAGGTTATTTATGTCTAAGGTATCTGCAGAGTAGAAGTGCTGTATAATGATGTGTGACACATCTCTTCTCAACTCCACATTCAGTGACATCATGTTGGTACTTTGAAATTGGCCATGGTGGGAATCATGGAAAATGGCAAAGAACCAGGGTCCTTTTTTTTTTTTTCTCAGAAACCTGGTTGTTAAATATTTACCAGCATGCCACTGAATATTATTATGATATTGTGGTTATATCTTAAAGACTCTTTCTGTTTTAGAGATCCATACTGAAATAAGACAGAATATATCTAGAATCTGTTTCAAAATAATCCAATGAGGGTGGGTATTGTGGTGTTGAATCAGAGTGGTGGGCAGATGGGTTTCATTGCACCACTCTCTCAACCTTTGTGTATGTTTAAAATTTTCCATAATAAAATGTTAAAACAGCAATTATGGAATGTTACAATGAAAATAAATTGCCTGTACCTAGTAGACGTAGATAGCAATCCAGTCTGGCACCTGTCTGTCTGTCCTTCAAACTTTGATGCCAACATTCCTTTGATAAAATCATATTCTCAAATTTTGGAGCACTTATTTTGTAAATGGTTCACATAGGTCGTTGATTTTAAAGATCTGTTTCTCATTAAATAAAATCAAGAAACCACCATGTGCAGTTTATCATGCCCATCAGGGCAAAGGAATCCACTAGAGCCTTCCCAAGGACAGCAAAAAGCTTTCTTCATAGTGGGCGGGGAGGGGAGGGGGTGCGGGGCATTCATTTGTTGGATTGCAATCCTGTTTGCAAAACCAGTTGTACGAATAGGGAAAAATGAATCAAGTAATTGCTCAGAAGGCTACTTGCGGCTACATGACAGCTGTGTACCCTTTAGATTTATTTTCAGTCTAGCTGATTTGAGTCATTGCCCAAAAAAGGAGTGCTGTCAAGTGAATTGTCTTTTATGCAGATGATGACAGCCTTTCTAAATATTGCCTGGCTGATATAAGTGATTTGTTTGGAATTATTGGCCTGTGAATTAAATTAGTCCTAATCCAAATGATTTAAAAAGTTCTCGCTTAGATTATATATTGATTACATTTCACAAAGAGCACAAAATAACTATATTTTTTTCTAGCATATATTTAGACATCAAATGGAAAAAGCTATAGCATGAATTACTCAGAATACATCTTTTTTTTAAGTTTGAAGTTTTAATTTCATTCTTAATATCATTTTGGAGTATGGTAATAGTTTCTCCTTGGATTTGATTATGCAGTAATGCATACAAACTAAATCCAGTTGACATGGAAAAATATTTATGTTGTGTAATGAATGCAAGTGGTCACTATGATTATCCCATCAAACAGAGTAGTGAGGAAATTATTAGGTTTTATAATGAGGACAGAGAAGGACAATCAGAACCTTGAGGGGGAAAGTAGTCTGTTCTGTCTTATAATATTAAGTTAATGTGAGTTTCTGGTCTGTGTAGAAATACAGGCTTATTCTCTTAAGGTAATGACAAAAAAATTCAAAGCCTCAAGCAATGAAAACAACAGATGCAAATTCAGGTTTGTTTTGACCCCTCAGTTTTGTTTCACCCTGGGCTGAAACAGATACTGCAAATAGGAATTGAGATCAGGGAAGCCAGAAGTCAGAAGAGTGCGTGTAGGAAAAAAATCATTACAACTTCTCCTCGTAAGACAGAGCTGGACAGAAAAATCACCTGGAGAAACTGGGAGCCTTTGTTGACACTTTGCTGCAGTTTTTCCCATGTTAATTCCTTTGTACCAATACCCTTCAGGGCTCTGCAGGGTCCCACCACAACATACATTCTGAGAGTTTGTTTGAGGCATATAAATACAATAGAAGTCATAGTTCGAAATTAAGTTGGAGCATGAAGATTGGGGTGTGATTGCTAAGAAAAAAGGACATATTAAGTTCCTGAAGTGAGATAATCACAGACTTGTGATTATTCACTCAAAAACTATTTACTGAGCCCCTACTATCTGGGCTAGGTGATGGGATACCACAGTGAGCCCTACAAATAGAAGCCCTGTGCTACCAGAGCTTACTGCTTACTGTGCAGAGAAAAGTGATAAACAACCTAAGTATATAGTACATTAAACGGAGACAGATAATGTAGGAAAAACAAAACCAGAGCAGTTCTTCAAAATTAAATTTCCAAAGGATAACATTTTCCAACTCTATCAAAGCTAGTAAAGAGAGGAGATTGGTATTTATAAAAATACAACACATACCGCATCAGAAATTCCTTCATGTTTCTATTAACCCCGTTGATATGCTAAATATATTCACTATCTCTACAACCATTAGAGAACAAAGTAAAGATGAAGTAGCTTCGAAAGGGAGCAGCTCTTTAACACTGAAGTGAAATGAAAAATATGCCCTTATGTTGTGTTAGTGAGTTGACAGTTCATGATCAGGAAGACAATGAGCACCTGCAATCGGGAGGCTGGAAGTTATTTTTAAAAAGAATGTCTTTGATTGCTTCCAATTCTATTTGTCTCCAGTTGGACAATCAAGTAGAAGTCATTTGAAGAGATGTTTTGTAGTTATGTGGATGCGGATTTGCATATGTGGGCGTTTTCGAACATATAAACTTTATATTTTAATGAATTCAGTCATCTTCATAAAAAACTAAATTGTCCCAACTTTAAATGGAAATATTCTGGAAGGAAGGTATTAAATGAGTTCTTTTATATGGGAGATGGACTGAGGCTGCATTGAGTTATTTATTTTAAATAACTTTTAAAATTTTACCAAGTGCAGGTCTTTAAGTCCAACATTGGCCCAAGTCTTCAGCAAAAACAGCTTAACAAACTCATTTGTATTTTTTCCTCTCCCTAGGGCTCCAGTTTGTGTTTTCAGCTGCCTACTAGACCTCACTACCTGGATGGCCCACAGGTACTGCAAACTCAGTGTTTTAAATAACACACTCATTAGCCCCCTTCATCATTGACCCTGTGGCCAAAGCTAGGATAAGTCACTTGTCCTCGAGTCCTGACTCTCCTTAACATCTAATCTGCTACCAAGTCCTTCTAAGGGATACCTAAGGAGCCCTAGAGTCTATGCCCGTAAGCTAGTTAGCAGAGCACCTGCTCGAAAGCACTTAAAAGTAATAGCAGTATTTTTGCTTCTATCCCCTCTTCTCTTCACACTCAGGCACATCTTAGTTCAAGCCACCTTTCCTGTTTATCATCTGGACAATTGATCTATCCTGATCTCCTCCCTATGTGTATTTCTCCTTTTTAACGAGTTGTTCATGCTGCTACCAAAGTGGCAAATTCTAACTTTTTAAATTTAAGATTTGACGCTGACTGGATTAAGTCACTCCCTTTCACAAATACCTTTTTGGGTTCAATAGAATGGTACCTGTGTCTCATTAGGTCTGGACCTAAATGGCCTTTTCATCTCACCTTCTTCAGCTTTCCCGCTAGGTTCACTTGCGAGAAGAGTACTCAGTCAAACCTTAGCTATGCCAAACCTTTAATAAAGCATAAAAGATTAATTATGTTAATTGTTAGCCTTGCTTTGATATGAAAGGGCAAAATTCACCAGTTAGCTCCTTGGTCTTCCACTGAATATTGGAATATTAACTAGCACTTTATAACAGAGCCTTTCACCAGCCCAACTTTACTGCTCTTCCCTTTTCCCAGCTCTCTCGTCAGCCAGAACCCACAGTTCTGCCTAAATTCCTTCATTCCTGGTCAGTCTCACTGATACTACCATGGTCTTCACTCTCACTGCTTCAGCATTGAATGACTGCAGTAGGTTCCTGCCTGGTTTCCTTACCTTCATTTCCCCCGGCCCCCGATCCTGCCCCATTGTATCTCTCATGCCTTACCAGGTTAGTTTTCCTAAAATATTGCTTGCATTCTATTTTAGAATCTATAATTGTTCTCTTTGGTAAGTCAATTCAAGCCATACTCTCATATTCTGGAATCTCCAACCGTAAATGTCCTCACTGCCTCATTTATTTGTGAAGTCGTCCCCCTCTGGCCGTGAAGATCCTCTGCAGCCTCACTGCTCTTCCTCAGGCAACACCCCTCTGCTCTTTCCCTCCCCACCACCCCGCTGGAGATTTTTTTCCTGCTCCAGCCCCTGCATATCCCTAACGGCTCAGAGACACCTTATCTATGTTGCCTTCTCCATTCCCTGAGCTATACCTGTTCATCTTACGAGAGGAAGCTTTGGATGGTTGGAAGAGCACCATGTTTGGTGTCAGTTATAGGATCAAGCTCTTGCTCACCAGCCATGTGTCATCAGCAGCTAATTTTTTTTCTCTCTGAGCTTGTATCCTTATCCTAAAGTCAAGTGTATGATTTAAATGACTATGAAAAAAATGCTCCATAAACTTTTGAGCATTATATAGATGTTCAGAGTTGTTCCACTCCACTATTTAATCCTTCATTTTTTTCCTGTTCACTTTTTGTATAAATTTCTCATTTTCCTAACTTTATAAGTGTTTTAAGGATAGATAGAAAATGAAATATACTTTCTTATCTTATTCAGCCCATACCACAGAAAATGTTCAATGAATTCTCCCTGTCAAGAGAATTCAATGAATGTAAATATAAAGGATCAGGCTCTGTGGTGAAAGTGCAGTATTTGATAAAGTGAGTGAGGGAGTAACAAGAAAAGAGGGTGCCCAAAGAAAACGGGACTGACTAGGGGTCTGGCCTGCCTCAATACTTTTGGTGCGTCCACAGACAAGCTCTGAATGAGACCCACTAGCCAGGCTCTTCAACCTCTTAACACCATGGCAATAGAATTGACTCAGTTTCTTAAGTGTGACACCGTTCTTAAAACATAGTAGGCTCTCAAGTGTTTCTAGAATTCACTAACCACATGAATTGAATATTATACATATTTATACACATGCATGTACCGTGCTAATAGATTTGTCTGTCACTGCTTATTTATTCATAGTTTTTTTTCCTTTTACATTTCGTTCTTATACAGAGCAGCAGTATGTCTGCTTTGTCTGCAGAGTAGCACTAATATTCAGATTTGCATTGTGTTTGTGCAGTGTCTAATAGGGGTACCTGATCACTTGCTGAAGTCATAGGTAGTTCAAGAACTACCTTCTTATTTAGATTGCTAGGACATTTTCATAAAAATATTGTACTGTATATAATACTAAGCTTACTCAAATCCTATTTAAAATTAAGTATAAAGAATAATAATTAGTAAATGAGAATATATTCTATTTTTGCATGGTGTCTTCTAGCCCCTTCTCCCACACCCAATCTCCTTGGAATAAGAGATATAGTAATGGAGCCCAGAAATTCATGATCCTACTTAGTATCCATCTTAGCAGAAAAATGTAAACAGTAGTGAGTTTTGTTTGCTAACACTATCCTTAGACAATAAGAATAATCGTTAGGTACTTATAATAACTCTCACTATGTTTAGGTTACTGAGTCAGTTAAAAGCAGACTAATCAGTAAAATACATTTTCTGGTTTTAGAGAGCTTATAATTTACAATAGATTAAAGGGAATGACAGTAACCACAGAAAAATAATTAAGAGAAATGTGATTTACTTGTTACCTAAGAAGCAAAAGATACATTTTTCTCCAAAGTAAGTCATTAAAGATTGCAATCGTTTATACCAGAGTTGATTTACTAGCATGAAAATGATTGCTTAACCCTGCTCCCTGTGTTCACCAGGCGGGTTGGGTGAAAGCTTGTGTTTCAGATGAGCCAGCCTGACTACAGGAAAAGATATTTGCATAGAAGACTGGGGACACTGCCACACAAGAAAATGAAGAATTATGCTTTTGAAATTCCTTTTATTACTGCCTTGATTAAATTGTTGTTTCCAAGGGAATGGATTTTCAGATGAAATTTTAATAATGCTTCAGATAATTCCAATTGTGTTCTTTCATTTTACTCTGCTTTCACAATATGATCATATTTGGTTTCACTTCCTGGTTAGTGCACACAAGCCTGTTGCTGGGAAATATTTGAATAAAGTGTTTATGAGAGAAGACTATTGTTTCAAAGTAGAGGAAGGCATTTTTGTTTGATTTAGACTTAGTTCATGTAGTAATTTTTGTAGAAATAAAATTTCTGACATGTAAATTGGTTAAAAACACTCTTTAAAAATAATCTAAAAGTCTTATTTGGCACTGAAATTAAGTTACCTTGTGGTGAAATCATCTCTTCCACAGAAGTGTTTGATTAGGTACCAGTTGTGCAACAAATGAAATGTTTGTCCATAATTAGAGTAATTGTAACTTGATTTTAAACAGAGGTTTGATTGCATGGTGAGTGTCATAATGCCAAATGATTTTTCCATTGATTCAGGGCCCAGTGTATTCTTAAGTTGATGTTTGCTCTCAGCATGTTTAACCTGGCCAGAATATATCTGGCACCCTTTTGTGTGTGTTGTAAATGACTGTTCTTCTGTGTTACAGCTTCATACAAAATCTTTGCCTATTCTAAAAGTGGTATTTTTACCATTAAGTATTTAATTCCACCAGAGTACTCAGGTATTACCTAGTCTAAAAAAGTACAAATCAAATTTATTTCTCTTTTGAAAAAGTCAGTTAAGAATTTCAGGAAACGTCTGCTTCCTTAAAATCTAATTACTTTGTCCATTTGCATCAGTTTACTGGCTAAATCTGAAAGTTTAATTTTTTAAAGCATAACTATTTTTCTACTCAGAATTTTAATTTTGAGGTCCATTTATGTTTTATTTCTCAAGGTACTCAGATATATACCCTAATATAAAATTAGGCTTCCTGCTGTCAATCTTGAACTCTCTCCAATGAATTCTTTCTGATGCTTTCAAATTAATTTTCTTGATATATAATAGTATGTCCCTAAATGTATTTTTCTGTCATTTCCTTGCTCAGATATCACCAGTGACTTCCTACTGCTTATATCAAGCCTAAATTCCTCTCTCCTTGTAAAAAGATTTGAATATTCTAAAAGTGATATATTTACCCCCTGAAGCAATAATTTCTCAGGTGCCTGTTATGTTCTGGGCCTGAGTTAAGTCTTGAAAATTTTTTAGTGTGGAATTTGAGACTAACTTAGCATTTGATCCTAATCACCTTTCCACTCTTATCCCCATCATTTCTGTCTCATAAATTCCACTCCATCTATGTATCTGCTCACTAATTCATTAAATTGACCTTGGCTTTCTTTTGCCTTCTTTATTTGTTGTTCCATTCCTCCACATAAAATATTATGTGTCCTGTTATTAACCAACCCCTTTTACCCCTTATTCCTTCACCCCCTAACTATATAAATCTTACGCATCTTTCTTTCTTGGTCCAACTCATAAACCCTGTACAGTGACTATTGTTCTTCTAGCATGTATTACTTTAAGATGTAACTGTATAATTCATTTGTTTGATCTTTCTTGTACTTATGCCTTCTCTCACCAATGCATAAGCTCCTTTTGAGATTTAGGTCTGAGTGTGACACCTTTCGATTGCCTTCATTACCTGGGCCAGTTCTTTGCACCCAGCAGAAGCTTCATCATGATTGTCGAGTACACCTAGTGTCAGAGCATGTGCAAGATGTAACATTTCCACTTTCTGTTGGTGACACAAGTTGGTGTTACATAAGGCCTTCTTCATTTCTACCTTTCTTCAACTGAGAGTGACAAAGTTGTTGCCTTCCTTAAATGGAGAAGACTCTCCACACAATAAAAACAGATAGTATTGTCAAATATAAATAGGTAAATATTATTTTTTGTGCATGGATGAGAGAGAAAAGACAGGAAAAAAACTACACTTGTAGTTTTCTTGGCACAGTCTTTTTGCCCTTCAAATTTGGTTGCTAAGAAATAACCATAGATTCATCTGCTGTGTATAAAGGAGAAACTTAGAGACTCTGTGTGTTGTGCAGCTGATTTTGTCACTCAGCTATGACAGAGCCCCACCCTGATTTAGAAGTCATGTGTCAAACTTCCAGATGGGGAGTATATCTTTTGTCTCCTGGAAAACCATTGAAACTCTGTTTCCAGAGGGCCCATGTTTCTCCCCTTTGCTAAGACCAAGTGAAGCTGCAGAACCCTGCTGAGTTATGAAGCCCGAAGCCAGCCTAATGTGGAGAAATGACCTGTCACCTTTTTTGGAATGTAGGCATTCTATGTGATTCATATTAGTTATTTGTGGGTTATTTTAGAAGAATCTTACTCTATCACTTCAGAGTGCCCAGAGCTGCCCCAGCTTATTCTGAATGCTATGGCTGAGCTAAATTCATCTTCTCTGCTGATGGGGCTCAAATGGAGTCTTTAGTCTCTGCTAAAGGATTCAGGAAGCCTTGCATGTCATGTAGAATTTGGGATGTAAATTGAAGGTAAGAAGGTATGAAGATTGTAAGATGTTTTTGCAGTTTTTGCTTCCAAACAAGGAGGTCTAATTAAAACTCTTGTATCTGTTCAATTAATATTTAATAGCAGCTTCTACAAGCTAAGCCCTGGGGTGCATTGATAAGCATGATACATGTAGACCAGACCTCAGAGAGAAATAAACCTTTAATCAAACAATTACTTATAGGTTTGTGATAAATGTTACGAATGGAAGGGATAGAGAACTACAGGAGCATGTTGTGAAGTGACCGGTCATCATGTCAAGGAGGTGTCCCTTAGGAAATAACTTTGTTAGTCATTGACTCAGGGCATCAGTGACTTAAACAACTGCCTTGTTTTGGCCTTGAAAGCAAGCTTGACCTTTTAAGTGAACTATCTGGCACTGTTTGAAATTGCATCAGCCAGTTGGAATAAGAATTCGCTCTCCTGTGAGACTTTTCTTATACAGCATCATGTTATGTGTGTAATAAAGTCATATTTGGCCTTTGCCCCCATGTCACATCACAGAGCCCCATTCCTGATAAGAGTGTCCTTTGTTCTTCATAGCGAGCCCCTGTTAACCATAACTAAGTTTGTTCTAATATGGTAACTCACTGTAGGCACCTGGGTAGCTTCAGGATGGGGCCTGGTCACCAGAGGATCTAACCATGTGATTCCAGCATTGGAACTTTTACGCCCACCATCAACTTCTGGAAAGGGGAGAGGGACTGGAGATTTTCAATCACTAACGGCCAATGTTATTTAATCAATGATGCCTACATAATGAAATTTTCATAAAAACCCCTAAACAATGGAGTTCAGGTAGCTTCCAGGTTGGTGAACACATCGAAGTGCTGGGAGGGTGGTGAGGTTGGAAAGAGCAGAGAAGCTCCATCCTCCCACTGCCCTCAAATACCTTGCCTTTTGCATCTCTTCCATTTGGCTGTTCCTGAGTTGTATCCTTTATAATAAATCAATAATGGTAAGTAAAGTGTTTTCCTGAGTTCTATGAGTTACTCTAGTAAATTATCAAATTTGAAGAGAGCGTTATGGGAACCCCCAAATTTATAGTCAAGTCAAACAGAAGTACAGGCAGCCTGGATTCCTGGGACTTGTGATTGAGTTTGAAGCAGGGGCAGTCTTGTAGAATGGAGCCCTTAAACCTGTGGAGTCTGATGCTAACTCTGAGTAGTTAATGTCAGAATAGGATTGAATTTTAGGACACCCAGTTGGTGTTACAGGGAGTGATATCAGAAAAAAAGACATCTCAGTCTGCATTTACCCTAAATGTAAACCAGACATTCTCCCTCTCCAGCTGAGGAGCAAATGGCAACCAGTGATTTTGACTACCAGCAGCCATTAACCAAGTTACAAATATGAAGCATTAATTTAACACCAAGGTAAAAATGGACATTTTACCTAAATCGTAAGTGACATAAGAGCTTGCTCTTTCAAAACAGACTGGTTTCTTTCTGAATGCTCTTGCCCAGTGCTTCATTCCCCACACCTTCCTCCATGGAAAATAGGAGCTGGAACAGATAAGCAGTGTTGGCTGACTGGAATCTTTTAAAAAGTCTTCTCTGGGTTGGGCAGTTAGGCGTGTGCACTCCATTGGCACATTGAGCCAGAGATTGTGCGCATTCTGTTTTTATCTTTTTCCAAATCCCCAGTTGACAGACATTAAGGGATCCATTATCATTCCATTATTGCAAGGCAGATTTGGAGAAGAATTTTCTACTGAGATGGTTGTTTTGTCACAGTGAAACAAATGAGTGACATTCTATGTTTGGGCCACATAGTTCTTCTGAACCCCTGGGCCTCAATGCCTTTTTTGAAGAGTTCTTTTTGACTTCACAATAGGACCCAAATATGATGAAATGTCAGTGTCTTTGCAACACTTGCTATTTTGTTTCCCTGGAACCACAGTGGCATAAATAAAGCTCACTTCCTGGGTTGTTTTGTTTCAAAGATACCGTCCCAAGGCCAAAAGCATCCTCTTTTTAAATCACTTTGCTAGTAAAAGAATTAGCTTTCTTTATAAGAGTTCTCTTTTGCATCTGTTTGCTACTGCAGTGATTTCAGAGTGCTTCCATGATATTTATTTTACCACTAATATCAGTTCTTGAGCCAGTGTGATTATCTGTATTTTAAAGCTGAGGAGATGGAGGCCTGTATTTGGTGAGTGATTTAAGCCCATGCAGATGATGGTGGAGGCAGGCCTGGGACTCAGTCCAGTGTTCATTTTCCACACTGCTGCCATGGAAAACCAGCCCCTGCTTCTCACTCTCACTAGTGCGAGGAGTGGAGAAACAAAATGAGACTGTACTCAGTCAGCAGCAGACACATAAAAATTTCCTAATTTTTATTTATATGTTTATCCTAATTTTTATTTATGAGTTTTTATGTTGTGTGTTCCCCTGCTAGGGCTTGGGGAACATTGAAATTAGGAAATTTGTACTTACCTAAAACAGCTCTAGAACATTTACACAGTAACAGATCAGCAAGTAGAGCAATTACTCTAACATGTGCAGGGTTGACTCTCACAGCAGTGACTGCTGCTGACCAGTAAGTCAAGAAAACTTCTGTAAAAATGCCTAGTATCTGTAAGCATAGACACCAGTGAAGTATAGATAGAAATAAAGCCAGAGACTTAAAAAAAAATCCCTTGCCATCACAACAGGGTTCCAAACTGATTGGAATCCATGAGACAGGCAGCATGATAAAGCAAGAGGTGGCCATAGCTAACTGTGAGGCTGAGTGAGTGCCCGCAGCGAGTCACAGGGTGAAGCATCCTGTTGTCATGTTTGCACTGTTCTCAAGTGATCAATGATCACTGTGATCACAGAATTCATAATCCAGTCTGCCCTGCATTTTGGGGTCAAACTTAGCACTCCTGGGAAGGAAACAGCAAGAGCCAATAAAACAGAAAGCAAGAGAAGCTGGAGATCACCACTCTTTCCCCTCACTTCCCATTGGCAAGCCTCCCCAACCCTCCCTGAGACATCACTTTGTCTTTATAATAACAAAGCAACAAGTCAAGAGGTGACATGTTTTAGAAAGAGCTCTCTGACTGCAGTATGGAAATGGGACTAAGGAGGGCAAGAAAGGAGGCAATTTCAGAGTCGTCCAGCCCAAAGATGACACGGGCCCCACCCAAGACAGTGGTAGCAAGATTGTAGAAGGGGCTAGTTTAAGAGACCATTGGATTTGAGGGAATAGAGGAAGAGAAAGTTTCTGGGTTAGGTGCCTGCCTTAGTCTGTTTGTGCTGCTGTAACAAAACACCTAAAACTGGGTAATTTATAAGTAACGTAAATGTATTCCTCACAGCTCTGGAGACTGGAAGGTCCAAGATGAAGATACTACAGATTGGATTTCTGGACGTTGAACATGGTGTAGGAGTAGAAAAGCAACAGGGACGGAAGGAGAGAACTTACCCCTTCAAGCCCTTTTATAAGGCACTAAATCCCATCATTGAGGGCAGAGTCCTCATAGCCTAATCACCTCCTAAATGCTCCATGTCTTAATATTGTTGCACTGAGGATTAAGCTTCAACATGAATTCTGAAGAGGACACAAACATCCAAACCATAGCAGTCAATGCCTTAGCCCTTGATGTTGCTATCAACCTGAGATTCGGGGATCAAGGAAGGGCAGGTATGATATCTAGGTGTGGGAGGAAATGGTAGATGCAGTTTGGGACATGCTGTTTGAGTTGCTTCCACACATCTCAGTATATAGCCAGGAGGATATTGGGGAGATGATTCTGCAGCTTGGGGTTAGGGAGCTGGGCTCACCATATACACAGAGGTGGTGGATGAAACCTTAAGCATAATGCTCAGGATGTCACCCGAGCATAGCATATGCGTGAGTAGAGAAGCTACAGGCCCAAGACTGAACCCCAATGCTTAAGGGATAAGCTAGTATTAGGAACCTTCGATGGTCCTAATACCTTTTTATCTTCAGTTAAAATTAGTACTTCCTGCCGGGTGCAGTGGCTCATGCCTGTAATCCCAGCACTTTGGGAGGCCGAGGTGGGACAATTGCTTGTGTCCAGGAGTTTGAGCAACATTGTGAGACTCTGTCTCTACAAAAAAATTAAAAAATAGCTGGGTATGGTGGCGTGTGCCTGTAGTCCCAGCTACTCGGGAGGCTAAGGTGGGGTGCATTTAGCCATGACCACAACACTGCACTCAGCTAAATGACAGAGTGAGACCCTGTCTCAAAAAAAAAATATATATATATATATATATACACACACACACATACACACACACACATATATATGTACACACATACACACACCCACACACATTCTTGTGTATATGTGAGGCAGAGTGAGTGCCCATAGCAAGCCACATGGTGAAGCATCCTACTTATTTGTAAACATATAAATAAATTTAAAAAATTAATACTTCCATTATATGCTTGGCTTGATGACCTTTTCTTGCTATAACCAATTTTTGGTCGCTTTTTCAATGAGACCAGTTTATGAGTTGACAATTGTAGACATTGTACTCCTTTTCTAAGGAAACCTACACCATTGTTTTTCCTGGTGGTCTAACTTTTAAACCCCTTCTCAATCCTCACCACTCCAGAGGAGTCTTTCAGACTAGATATTCCCTAGCTCCAACCACAGTTAATAAACTCATAGCGTTGTGGGAAACTGGAAGTAGAGACTCTATCAATCATTTGTTCTCTCTAACATTACATGTAAGGAAAATTAGGTTACGTGAGATGACAAGGCCAACATTATGCCGTCAGTAAGATGTAAAATGAGGAGTAGAACTTGGGTTTCCTAACACCTAGTTGGGTATTCATTTGATCAGGTCATGCTGCCTTGTAGTGTTGATCCTTCCCTATATCTCAGTAATGGTTACTTTCCTTCATTTGAACATCTAATCACATTACTACATTCCCCTCATCCACCAATATAGTTCTGTGCAGAGGCAGAGCAGCTGTTTCTCTATTATTAACTCATATGATAAGGCTTTAATATATCTATCTCATTTGGTATATCTTTTAATATGTTTGTCTCCTTTTATATGCCTTTATCCACTCGTGCTTTAGGTGAGCAGTTCGACCCCACATATCCAGAGACTATGGAAGTAAGAAGGCAATCATGCAAAAATGAGTTTATTACGAAAGTCTCAGGGATATGTGGATGGATGGATGGATTGATCTATTTATTTCACATAGGCACCCAGTAAGTGTGTCTGCTATCACTAAGGCCAAGGATTGCTATTACTGTCTTATAACCACCTCCCAAAACACACACACACACACACACAGACACACACACACCCTCTGTATTACCACCACCCATCCTCCCACTTTCTTATCTTTTCCTTTTCTTCCCTGCCTTTACCTACCCTATTATTGCCATCCTTGATGCCTTCTGGTGGATTGACCTCTTAACAGAAGATTAACAGGAGGATCAAATACTTTGCATATCCATTAAATTATTAGTGAATTTTGTAAACATGTGGGAGCTTCAATTGTTATTTTAGGAAAAAAAAAGATCTCCCATATTCAGTTACCTTAATAGTCACCAGAAGATTTTTTAAATTTCTTAACTTCATGTATTGCTATTTATCCTTTTTTTTTTTCTTTCCGAGACTTGGTCTCACTCTGTCACCCAGGCTGGAGCTCAGTGGTGTGCAGTCTCGGCTCACTGCAGCCTCGACCTCCTGAACTCAAGCAGTCCTGTCTCATCCCCCTGAGTAGCTGGGAGTACAGGCAGGCGCCACTATGCCCAGCTAATTTTTAAATTTGTTGTAGAGACATGATCTTGCCTTGTTGCCCAAGCTAGTCTCAAACTCCTGGGCTCAAGTATCTTCCCATCTTGAGCTCCTAAAGTGCTGGGATTACAGGCATGAGCCACCTTGCCTGACCATATTGCTATTTAGTAAAGAAGACCTAAATGTTTTCTAGACAAATTTGGGGGACCACATTCTCTCTCCCACCCAAATCAGGATGTTTTCCCACCCAGGGAAGGATGTACCCTTCCTCTGGCTATCTAGCATGTCAACCTTAAGTATTTAGCAGGCAGGCAGGATGGAGGAATTCAAAGTAACAAACAAAATTGATAATTAAATATTTAGTAGTTATTATGGTAACCTATGAATTATGAACAAAGCAAATTCAACACATTAAAATTATATTTTTTGTGTTGGTATGTTTTCTAGTATATTGAGACCAACAATATATTTAATTTGTGTAACTCATTTATATTCATTTTAAAGCAATAAGAACAGTTTTCCTGTTTTACATGAGTATAGATTTTTTGTGGTTTTATATATATATATGTAACAAAATTTACTTTTTAAACTATTTTAAGTAATTTTTCCTTTTTGAAGTATTTTAACTATTTTTAATTCTGTGGCATTAAGTTCATTTATATTGTTGTACAACCATGATTATAGATTTTAAGTCGTGACCCTCTGCTTGGGTGACAGTCATATCAGACCTGTCTGCAGCATAAATCTTGACTGGGATTATAGACATTGCATCAAAAAGTAGAGGTTACCTGCACAGGTTAACTTTTTAGAAACATTGCATTAAGGTATATTAAAGGCTTCACAACACTTTGCCTTCCTTATGGGCCACATAATAAATTATTAAGGAAAGTTACATTTCTTTTCACGACACTTTCTAGTAATGAGTCTTGTGATATATGGTGAGAACTGGCATGGAAATCACAACTTAGGTGGAAAACCAAACCTCCTAATATCTAATCTGGTATTTGTTTATAGGATCATACTTTAAAGGCAACCTTTAAAGGATTAATTTTAGATAGAGTTACTACTCTGTTAATAAATAATCATGTTTAGTGCTTACATTGTGCCTGCTGCTGTGCTAAGCATCTGAATTGTAGTTGTCTCAATTAATTCTTAAAACAACTCCATTAGGTTGAAACCATTATTATGGTTATTATCCCTATTTTACAGATGAGAAAAGGGATACTCAGCTTATCTAAGATCAAGCAGATGGTAAACAACAAAGTCAAAACTCAATCTTAACTATTCTGCTCCCTTCCCTTCCAAGTCTCTCACGTTTTCATCAGTTTTAGGATAAGAACTAGGCCTAACAAAGTAACACATTGAAAACATGTGATACTCCTTTTTAAAGTCTTTCAAAAAGAAGGTCATATATGGGTAGTATGGTTTTGATTTATTTTAACCACATTTTAATCGGTATGTCTGGAAGAAAAGCCATGTAAAACACTGTCATTTAACTACAGATTAAACTTGAGTTATTCATCTTGTTATTAAATTGTTGGTAAATGTTTCTTCATAAGAGGCTGTGCAAGCAGGATGTACCCTTGCTCTGGCTATCTATCATGTCGACTTTAATTATTTAATAGGCAGCCAGGGTGGAGGAAGCACTTGTTGATTCTGTTTCACTAGATGGAATACTGAGCAATGAGCTAGGAAAACAAAATAGATCTCATTTTTAAATTGTCTCTCTTAGTTTTTCTAAAAGATAGATTGTAGCTTTGAAAAAAGGAGAGAGCTGTCACATTCTATATAAAACTCCTTTTTATATAGCTCCTTGGAGAGGCTGTGTAGCAGATGGCTCTTAGTCAGCTCTGTTGTGAATGCTGGGTCTGCTTATGAACTTGAGCAAGTTTGTTTCTCTGAACCTCAACTTTTTCACCTTTAGAGTTGGCTAATAATACCTACTTCACCAGGTACACAGTAAATGTTATCCTTCACCTAACTCTATCACTCCTTTCCATTCAACAGACAATTATTGAGACTGTTAGTGTCAGGTTCTTCCTGCACACCCGACTCTTCTAAGAGCTCAAAGGCTGAGGCAGGAAGGCATCAAATCAGATATTGGTGATACAGTTTAATGGAAGCATAATAGAACTATCAGTATTCCCTAAATGCTAAAGAAGCTTGAAGGACTAACTACTTGTTTAGGGGGACAAGTAGGGTAGCAGTGTTTGTTTTAAACATCTTTTGTGTTTAATAGTCACTTAAATACTGAACATTAAATGTTTGTATTTGGTGGTCAGAAATTAGCTCAAGCACTAGGCTGATTTGCAATGCATGACAGTTTGATTTTGTCTTTGGGTTAAGAGTGTGTTATAGCAGATATAGCATTATTTACAGTGATCATTATCAGACGTTATTGGTTTTATGAGACTAAAGCTATCTAAGGACATGCAATATTGTCAGCTCAATCATAGCTCACAGCATTGTGGAATTAGAACATTTATGAAGCACCTAATATGTGGTAGGCTCTCAGGAGACTAGAAAGGTCTTTGCCCTCCAGAGTTCAGGACAAGTGGGCACAGAATGGTATGATGTGCAGCATGCTTGTTTGGATGATACCTTGATAATCCCATTGGTACCAGTATTGTTCTTGTTGCATTATACTAAGGTTAACTTGTGGAAAAGGGAATAATTGTGAAATCATAATTTGATAAGATATTAAGGTCATTTTGGAATGCTGTGGCATTTATCCAGTGGTCCAACACTGATTCAAAATGACTCTCAGTCATTATAATGCAGCCAGTCATGCTGAATTTGACAGCAGTTCCCCATTCAGATTTGTGAAACATCCCATTCGGTGAGTAAGTTGGCAAATATAAATTTTTCTCCTTTCTCCCTGAAGGATGAAGACTTAGCCTCTGCTTCTGAATTTCTGCCCCTGCCATGGGGTGATGGAAATGCCTGAGGCTCTGTCGCTGTCATTTGCTTTGCCACCCTTCCATACCCACCATGTGTTTGCACCAGTGGTGTTCACAGATCTTTCTGAAAGCCAGGCCTTCTCCTCTGTACCCTTGGTTCCTAAATGGGTGGTGAAACCTGATCTGCTGTCCTTCATTTACTCAACAATGATTTACTAAATATTCGTGGCACAGAGAGGGACAAGACTGACACAAGGGGAGTGGGCTCATCACCGATCACTCTGAGCTCTGAGCAGGCTAAGGATTTGATGCCATTTCACACTGGTATTCACTAAATATTTGTTCACCGTGTTTTTAAGTGGAGTGGTGAAGCACTGTATTGAAAAAGAGTAGCAAAAGAGCCCTCTGGGTCCTCCTTTTGCCAGTTTCTGACCCGAAGGAAATAGACTCATGATATTTTCTTCCAACCACATTCAATACCATCCTTGAGAAAGGTTCAATAGGTACTATTTTTGTTTAATCTAGTTAAGTTTCCAGAGATCTAAATACTCCATTGATGAATCCATACATAGTAGCTGCTATAATATATAGGACCTTAATCTAACCCATGAAAGAGACATTGGGATACATCCTGGGATGCCAATAAATGAGATACTGCCCCAGCCCTCAAAGAATCGCGGGCAATAGCTTCACATATGTTAATAAACAATGTAAAAGAAATATTAGTAAATGACTTCCTGGAACGCAGATGAAGGAGCAACAAATTCAGCCTGTGCTGGTCTGGATGGCTCATAGAGGTGATTCCACTTGATCCAGAATGGGACAGATGATGCAGTGGGATGTTCTTTTTTTAAATCCATCTGTTATTTATGATTTTGAATTTTTCAAACTGATGAAATGGGAGACTTTAATTTTACATAGTAAAGCCTTAAACTTATACAATTGCCCGAGGCAGGATGAATGAGTATGATATTCCAGTGATTCCTGCCATAGCTGTCCTGCCAAACAAGATCCCAGTGACTATGCCTTTAACCCAGTTCAAGTCCTTTGACCAGAGATTCTTGGTATCTTGCTAGATCTTTCCTAAGATTTAACTATCCCTACAAGACAAATATACCCAAATGGAAAACCAGGCTCAAATTCCAAAATTGTATAATAGTTCTTTGTGCGCTACAAAAAAGTTTGTTTTGTCAAATCCACCATCTCTCCTGACAAGAAAGAAACAAGAACATCAAGAGTAAGATCCTTTGGGGCTTTTTGTTTTTCTATCAGAAAGCTGATTGCTGCTGTGTTGTTCCTTAATCCTCAGTCACTTGGGAGCCGTTCCTTATATGTCCTTGGTTGGGAGCCTTCCTTTCAGGAGGAAGCTCTTATTTGCGAAAGAAGAGAATTCTCAGTGTTATACTTATCTCCAAATCTTCCAGAATACCCTTTTATTTTTAGGTTATCTTGGAATTGACTTTTTAAGTTAAAATACACCCGTCTTGTGTCCTTCCTCTGGAGAGAGAATGTTTTTGAAGGGGTAGATTAGCTAGTTGTGTAACACTCATTAGCATAGCAAACTGGTAGACGTGCTGACGCAGGCCGCCTGCCTCAGCAGCTGGGTCAGTCAGAATTGCTTTAACAATCTTTGTCCTCTTTTTATCCTGCCTAATATGGACTATTTATGCTATTCTAAGAAGCATTGTCATTTAGTATTTCTCATTTCATTCTTCCAACTTGGTACTTTTATGTTTTGCTAAGGAGGAAGAAAGGTGATAAGTTTAGTTACAGTTTCTAAAATTGGTTTGAATGATTTGGTTTTATCCTGAATAAAGAAACTCAGCTATATTTTGTTATTTACTTTACTTGACAGCAGTGGCTTCACCCTGAGATGACAAATTGTCATTATGAGAGAGCTGTCATTTATATCTTCTCAGCAAAATACTCCTCTGGTTTAGGTAAATGTTAAATAGGAGAGAGGAATGAAATGCATTAGTAAATATGCTGAAAAATGTTCAATTCAACTCAAAGAAATGCCAAATAAAGCAACAATAAGATCATTTTTCACATATGGATTAGCAATTTTTTTAAATAATGGTTTTTAAGTCTGGTGAGGTGCTACTCATGCATTGTTGACAGGAAAGAAAATTGGTATAAACTTTCTGAGAAATAATTTGATGCTGTATATCAGAGGCCTTAAAATGTTTATGCTCTTTTGACCTAATTCCTTCATTTTTGAAGTATATGCAAAAAAAATCATATGAAGAGTACTGAGATGTTTACAACATTATTAGTAATAAAAAAAGGAAAATTGAAAATTTAGCAGGGGAATGACTTCATAAACTAGGACATATCCATGTGTGAACTATATGTTTCCATCAAAAATGATGCTTAAAGAAACTTCATAGCAGTATCAAAAAAGCCTGTGATATATAAGTGGCAAAAAAAGGTCTCAGTATTGTGCCATTGAATTTTACAATGGCATAATTGTATAAAACGAGTAGGTCAGCAAAAATTAAAAACTGGACAAAGAAAACTGTCCCAAATGTTAAGTCTTTCACGTTTCCCCTATTTAAGAAGCATAGATACTTTCAGTTTGTTTTTCCGTCTTACATTTGTAAAATCAGTGGTACTCATATATAATGCTATCTTATTCTCCATTAAAAATTCAATGTTTATGTTTTTTGCCTTATAAGCTACTGTTGTGATGAAGTAAAATGTGTAGTTTGTGACAGTGATTTGTTTCTCTCCCTGGGTAATAGTTAACCTCTTCTGTGAGAAGTCAGAAGGTGATCTCTTTAATGCTTTCTTTTTAAGTAAGTTATCTTTTGTATGTTTCATAAAATTATTACATATGTTGGAAATTTTAGAACCATATCAGTGGATAAATTATCTTGCAGTCCTATGATGCGTAAAATATAACAATATGCTTGTGATTTCTCCTTAGGAATTTTTCAAATTGAGACTAATTGCAGAGGTTCCAGTTGACCAGCATTCATAGGGTAAGATTAACATCCTGCATTGTAAACACATGGTAAAGATAATTACAATTAAGTTGGTAGCTTGGGGCAAATAAATACTGAATACTTAGTATGTAAAAGAGATTACTATTCTTACAGATGTTTTGAGTAAAATCTTTCTGAGGTTTTTAAACCAGTTAATAAACAGAAAATTACATCTGTATACCTTTTAGTAAAAATGTCATCTTCCTACTTTTTGTGGATTTTGTATGCAGGAAAATATATGTGTATATGATATTTGTCATTTTTAACAGTAAAATCTAAGGAATATAATAAATGGCCGTGGCAGACTTGGAGTCCATGTCTGTATTTTTCTGATTTTTGTTTAAGGTAGGATATTTAATGCTACCATAGATTTGGTTTTAATGCTACCATAGATTTGGTTTGCATACTTCTATTAAGTAAAAGATGGCCATACTTTCTTTGAGTAGGCAAGCCAGAAATAAACAAGCCCTATACTCTGTTGCTTTCTGCAAACATCATTGTTCTTTTGTAATTGCAGAAGATTAATTTTAAGTTAGATTGTAGCAGTGCTTTTAGCTTTGACACAATGAATGAAGAATTTGTACACTGTATTAAATAGCACAACTCTCTAATGTTCTGAATACAGCTTAAAAGTGTCACCCAGCTCTGAACATATAGTCTAGGTGAATCAGTGGTGAAGACAGGGGGTCTGTCACCTACTACATTCTAAACATCCTTTTTATACAGATGAAGGTGAAGATCCTTTGACTTCTTAGGTATATTCACATTTCCATTCTGACTCATGGAGTTAACTATAAATTTTTTTTAATTTTGTAATTTCAACTTTTATTTTAGATTTGGATATACATGATCAGATTTGTTATAAGGGTATATTGCATGACACTGAGGTTGGGAGTAAGGATGATCCTGTCACCCAGGTAGTGAGCATAGTGTACAATAGGAAAACTTTCAGCCCTTGCCTCCCTCCCTTCCTTTCTCCTTTTGGAGTCCCCAGTGTCTGTTGTTCCCATCTTTATATCTATGTGTACCCAATGCTTTGCTCCCACTTATAAGTGAAAAAATGTATTTAGTTTTCTGTTTCTGCTTTAGCTCACATAGGCTAAGGGCCTCCAGCTTCATCCATGTTGCTGCAAAGAACATGATTTCATTATTTTTTATGGCTATGTAGTATTCCATGGTGTATACGTATCATATTTTCTATGTTTTTCTTTATCTTTTTTTTAACTTTTAAGTTCGGAGGTACATGTGCAAGTTTGCTACATAGGTATATTTGTGTCATGGGGGTTTGTGGTACATATTATTTTATCAACCAGGGATTAAGCCGAGTTCCCATTAGTTATTTTCCCTGGTCCTCTTTCTTCTCCCACCCTCCACCCTTTGATAGGCCCCAGTATGTGTTGTTACCCTCCATGTGTCCATGTATTCTCATCATTTAGCCCCTACTTATAAGTAAGAACATGTGGCTTGCAGAACATTTGGTTTTCTGTTCCTGCATTAGTTTGCTAAGGATAATGGCCTCTAGCTCCATCCATGTCCCTTCAAAGGACATGATACCATTCTTTTTTATGGCTGCATAGTATTCCATGGTGTATATGTACCACATTTTCTTTATCCAGTCTATCACTGATGGGCATTTAGGTTGATTCCATGTCTTTGCTATTGTGAATAATGCTGCAATGAATATACACATGCATGTGCCTTTATAATAAAATGATTTATATGCATTTGGGTATGTGCCCAGTAATGCGATGGCTGGGTTGAATGGCGTTTCTGTCTTTAGGTCTTTGAGGTATTGCCACATTGTCTTCTACAATGGTTGAACTAATTTACACTCTCACCAACAGTGTATAAGCATTCCTTTTTCTCCACAACCTCGCCAGCATCTCTTTTTTGACTTTTTAATAGTATCCTTTCTGGCTGGTGTGAGATGGTATCTCATTGTGGTTTTGATTTGCATTTCTCTAATGATCAGTGATGCTGATCATTTTTTCATATGCTTCTTGGCCATGTGTATGTCTTCCTTTGAGTAATATCTGTTCATGTCCTTTGCCCACTTTTTTATGGGGTTGTTTTTTCTTGTAAATTTGTTTAAGTTCCTTAAGATGCTGGATATTAGACCTTAGTCAGATGCATAGTTTGCAAAATTTTTTTCCCATTCTGTAGGTTGTCTGTTTACTCTGTTGATAGCTTCTTTTGCTGTGCAGAAGCTCTTTAGTTTAATTAGATCCATTTGTCAATTTTTGCTTTTGTTCCAATTGCTTTTGGCATCTTCGTTATGAAATCTTTGCCCATGCTTATTGTCCTGAATGGTATTGCCTAGGTTGTCTTCCAGGGTTTTTATAATTTGGGGTTTTTATAATTTGGCCTTTAATCCATTTTGAGTTCGTTTTTGTATATGGTGTGAGGAAGGGGTCCAGTTTTAATCTTCTGTATATGGCTAGCCAGTTATCCCAGCACCATTTATCAAATAGGGAATCCTTTTCCCATTGCTTGTTTCTGTGTTGTTGAAGATCAGATAGTTGTAGGTATGCAGTCTTTTTTCTGGGTTCTCTATTCTGTGCCATTGGTCTATGTGTCCGCTTTGTACCAGTACCATGCTATTTTTGGTTATTGTAGCCCTGTAGTATAGTTTGAAGTCTAGCAATGTGATGCCTCCAGCTTTGTTCCTTTTGCTTAGCATTGCCTTGGCTATGCAGGTTCTTTTTTTGGTTCCATGTGAGTTTTAAAATAGTTTTTTCTAGTTCTGTGAAGAATTTCAATGGTAGTTTAATAGGAATAACATTGAATCTATACATATATTGCTTTGAGCAATATGGACATTTTAATGATACAGATTCTTCTTATCCATGACCATGGAATGTTTTTCCATTTCTTTTGTGTCATCTCCAATTTCTTTGAGCAATGGTTTGTAGTTCTCCCTAGTTATCTGTATTCCTAGGTATTTTATTCTTTTTGTGCCAGTTGTAAATGGGAGTTTGTCCCTGATTTGGCTCTCAACGTGACTGTTGTTGGTGTATATGAATGCTAGTGATTTTCATACATTGATTTTGTATCTGGAGACTTTGCTGAAGTTACCAGCTTAAGAAGCTTTTGGGCTGAGACTATGGGGTTTTCTAGATATAAGACCACGACGTCACAAACAGGGATACTTTGATTTCCTCTTTTCCTATTTGGATGCACTTTCTTTCTCTTTCCTGATTGCCCGGCAAAGACTTCAATACTATGTTGAACAGGAGTGGTGAGAGAGGGGATTATTGTTGTGTGCTGGTTTTCTTTCTTTTTTTTTTTCTTTTTTGCTAAGGAATGTTTTACTTCCAATTATGTGATCAATTTTAGAGTTTGTACCATGTGGCAATGGCATTGAGAAGAATGTATATTCTGTTGTTTTGGTTGGATAGTTCTGTAGATATCTATCAGGTCCATTTGATTCAGTGCTGAGTTTAGGTCCTGAATATCTTTGTTAATTTTCTGTCTCAGTGATCTGTCTAATATTGTCAGTGGGGTGTTAAAGTCTCCTACTATTTTTGATTGGGAGTCTAAGTCTCTTTAAGGTCTCTAAGAACTTGCTTTATGAATCTGGGTGTTCCTATGCTTATGAAGCTTCATTTGGCCAGATATGAAATTCTGGGTTAAAATTTCTTTTCTTTAAGAATGTTGAATATTGACCCCTAATCTCTTCTGGCTGGTAGGGTTTCAGCTGAGAGGTTCGCTATTAGTCTGAAGGGCTTTTCATTGTAGGCGACCTGACCTTTCTATCTAGCTGGCTATTTAACATTTTGTCTTTCATTTCAACCTTAGATAATCTGTTGATTATGTGTCTTGGGGATGATCTCCTTGTGAAGTATCTTACTGAGGTTCTCTGCACTTCCTGAATTTGAATGTTGGCCTCTCTAGCTAGATTGGGGAAGTTTTCATGGATGATACCCTGAAATATGTTTTCCAGGTTGGTTCCATTCTCCCCATCTCTTTCAGGTAAACCAATCAGCCATAGATTCAGTCTTTTTATATAATGTCATATTTCTTGGAGGCTTTGTTCATTCGGAAAGGCCATCTTCCAACTTTGAGATTCTTTCGTCCACTTGGTCTCTGCTGTCTGCCTGTCATTTGAAAGGTGAGAGTGTGATTCAGAAGGGACTACATAGGGAGTGGGTTTTGTTCTACGTATTATGGCTTGCTTACTGTGGTGTTGGGGGGTGGTCAGGAAAATAGTCTTATAAACAGCAAAAGGTGATGGAGAAGGATTTGAGGTTGCCTTCTATTTACACCTTCTCTGTAAGAATTATCCAGCAACTAGTGGCTTATGCTTGTGTTAATATTACAAGAATATGGCTGCAACTTCTTTTATTTTAAATAGATTTTAGAAAATATGGTAGCTTACTAAAAACTTCAAAGAATTGATAGATCTTTTCCTAAAGAGAAAAATATTATCTACATTAAATATATGATGTATTCTATAACTGCCAGAAATAAGTAAAAATGAAGCAATATTCCTTAAAGTTTAGGATAACTCAGATGTCGGCCAGGCACGGTGGTTCACGCCTATTAATCCCAGCACTTTGGGAGGCTGAGGTGGGCAGATCACGAGGTCAGGAGATCGAGACCATCCTAGCTAACACGGTGAAAACCCATCTCTACTAAAAATACAAAAAATTAGCCGGGCGTGGTGGCAGGCACCTGTAGTCCCAGCTACTCAGGAGGCTGAGGCAGGAGAAGGGTGTGAACCCGGGAGGCGGAGCTTGCAGTGAACCAAGATCGCGCCACTGCACTCCAGCCTGAGCACAGAGCAAGACTCTGTCTCAAAAAAAGAAAAAAAAAAAAAAGAACAACTCAGATGTCATTAGGATTTCTAGAATTTTTCCATGGTTTTAATTCACTCAGTAACTTTTTTATTTAATTTATTACTTACTATTTATAATTATTTATTTTATTTCATTTATTCAGTAACTTTCTCCGAGGGCTTCTGATGACTAGGGTAATTTTCCTAATGTTTAGAGTATTCATCAAATTGTTTCCCAGACCCGTTATCTTACTACAGTTTTGGGTCAGAAGCTCTGGAATGGCAGTTATATGTCTCTCTTCTCCTTTGGTTTCTGTGTATTATTTTATGATGATGTCAGCTTCTTTACTTGAATTCTGATTTTTGTGTTCCAGAAATACTGTGCTTCTCCTTTACCTCACTGACCCTGCTTCTCTATCCTTTTTCACTCTTCCTTATCTAATAAACCTTCCTTATCTATTTTATAGAGGGGACAGCAATTCTGTCCTTCACTCACTAAATTCTTTCTCTCAAATAATTCATTTCTGTGGCACTGACCACCACTTAAGTGTTCATGACTTCCTACGGTGGGCTAAACATGGCTGCTAAGGCCTAGCAACTCTGCCTATCGAGAGGTGGAGTTGATATCCCCACCCTTGGAATCTGGCTGGCTGTGGTAGGTTTTTTGATCAATAGAATGTGGAAGAAATGGTGTGGAGTAATTTCCAAGGCTGGGCCTTAAGAGACTTGTAGCATCTGCTTTTGTGTGCTTGAAACATTCCTCTTAGATCTTAGTCTCTTGCTATAAGGAAGCCCGATTAGCCATATAGAGGACTGGCAAGGCCCCTGGTCGACAGCCCAAGCTGGGCTCCCAGCCAGCAATCAGTAGAAGCACCAGTGTTGTGACTGAGGCACTTTGGGCCTTCTGAGTATTCTAGCATTCCAGCCCTCACCATGTGAACTGCCAGATCATCCCATAGAATCATGAGAAATTATGAATTGTTACTTTAGCCACTAAGTTTTGATGTGACTTGTTACACAGAATAAAGAATCAAAACAAAAATTGGTACCTAGAAGTGAGATGCTGGCATAACAAAAATCTGGCATTTTGGCTTTGAGACCAGGTGTCAGTGAAGGCCTGAAGGGCAGTTAGAATACTATTGCTATTGGAGGATGTCAAATGGTACCCTTGTTTTATATTGAGAAAAAAGTCAGCAAGACCATGACCTACAGTAACATGGAACATAGAAAATGAACCTAATGAACTTGTGGATCTAGCTTAGGAGATTTTCCAGCAAAATATCAGAAGCTCCGAGTGACCCCTTTAACTCCTTTTTTAACTCCCCTTTTTTTTTTTTTTTTGATACTGTGATCAAAGTATTTCAAGAAAGAGACTAATTAAAGAAGAAACTATTTTGATTTTAAGCAGACTTTAGAGGAAGTATTTCCAATCCTGAATTTTCTCAGATTGTAAATCCAACTATTTCTCATCCCCAGCTCCTCTACCCAGCAAAAGACCAGTTCCTCTACCCAGCAAAAGATACTCAAAGAAAGAAGTGGCCTCAGGTCCAAAGATCAGATCCAGAACATTACTGCCAGTAAAACTTGGGCTCAAAGTGAAAATAAAAGCAAAGGCATAGCCATAAGACCCTTCGTTAAAACGTCAAAAAGATTGAAGGCAGTGCGTCATAGAACCTCTCAGCTAGACGGAAGGGCTTCTAATAATTTCAAGGGTCTTGTCCCACAGCATTGTAGAACTGATTTAGATGACAAGATCCTGGACTTCAAGCCTGAATTTGATGCCATAGGAGGATGAAGTTTTTGGGGGGCTTGGGAAAGGGTTTAGTGTGCTTTGCATGTAAGAGGAATGTAAATCATTTCTGGCCAGAGAGTAGACTGTGGTGGACTAAGCATGGCTGCAGACTCTTTGCCACTCCTCCTACTGAAAGGTAGAGTCCACTTCCCTTCCCCTTGAATCTGGACTGGCCTTGTGACTCCTTTGGCCAGTAGATTTTGGTGGATGTGTCACTGTGTAGCTTCAAGCCTGTGCCTTAAAAGAGCTGTAGCTTTCACTTTTATGCTTGGAATGTGTTGTCTTAGAACCCACCCACCATGCTATGTGAGGACACTCGAAGAGCCACATGGAGTCTCACATGAAGGAGTTACCAGCCAGCAGTTAGCACCAACTACCAGCCTAAGGAATGAGGACATTTTGTACCTTCCAACCATCTGGAAGGTGTGCCAGCCAACACTATGAAGTAAAAAAACCTCCCACAGAATCTCAAGAAGTAAAACCTTTTCTTAAGCCATTAAGGCTTGGAATATGCAGAACAGTTAGCAAAAACTCTTCCATCTCTATTGTTGCTGAGTTCTTGCCTCTCCCTAGGAAAGGCTCTATCACCCTGAATACACCCTAAAAGTTTGAATGGTTAGGGGATCTTTTTCATTTTTGTACATTTAATTATTACATAAATATTTATTGTGCCCCATGTGCTAGAAACTGTGTAAGATACTATCATATCATAGGATCAAAATCTGAATCCACTTGACTCCTGCCTCTCCGTGGACCTCTTTATCTGATGTTGCTAGGTGGTACTGAATTTTAATTTCCCTTGACTATTTTATTCTTTGCTTTCTTTTTAAACGTATTGTAAACTTTAGCCTTATTATTCTATTATAAAGTATTGAGTTTAAGAGAAAATGTATTCCCATTCCCGTGCCTGACAAAGACATGTTTTAAAGTACACATTAAACAAAAGAAAACTGCTTTTCAATTACTAAATGCAGTGCTCAGTAGGACAGAAAACGTACTGCTTCTCTTAAATGCTAGACCTTTAAAACATTTGCTGGATGACAGCACTATTGAAATAGCCTTTCAGCTGCTCCCTTTGTTTCTAATCCCTCTTCCATAATCCATCCTGCATCTCCCCAAAGCTCAGTGATTCACTGTTCTACTGCTTCACGTTCCTGAGTCTCTAAAGGATTCATGTGGAGATGGTAGCTGTTACTTTGTAGTCTGTAGAGGGGAGAGAGCATCCTAGAAGTCTAGTGCAACTTCCAAGAAGACTTAAAAGACAGGCACTTTTCTCAGATAGTTTATTGTCTATCTTGTACGCTTTCTCCTCCTGGGGAGATTTGGGGGAAAAAAAAAATCTGGCCTCTCCTAGACCAATTGACTTGCCCTTTGGGAGTAGGGCCTGGGTTTACGTTTCTTTTAAAAGTGCCCCAAGAGGTTCTAAGGTGAAGCTGAGATTGAGAATCACTGTCTTAGGTTTGTGATTCTTGAAAAGTGGTCCTTGGACCAGCAGCATCAACATGAACTAGGAATTTGTTAGCAATGCAATTCTTGAGACCTACTTCCTACCTTACGAATTGGCAACTATGAGGGATGGACTAATCACTTCATGTTTTAATAAGCTCTTGGTGATTTTTATGTACATTAATGTTAGAGAACCACTATTAGAAAAATCTTTCTAGGTCTCAAAACTATGACTGAGTTTGGGAAGCATGTTTGTTATTTGAAAATCACTGTACTAACAAGATTTGAAAGAACTAGAAAGGGACATAAGGAAACTAGTATATCAAATGTTATTGCCGGTGATCATTTAAGCACTTGAAATATGTTTAATGCTTGTCATTAAATCTCTCAAGAATGGTTAAATGAGTTACTTAGCATAAAGAAAAGGGGCATATTAATCAGAGATACTGATGCATTGTTTCCTAGAGAGAGAACTCAACAAAAGGTGAATTTAAATTTCAGTTAGATATATGTTAGTCCCAAGAAACATCTTAATGGGAAGTAGCACTAAACATTTTGAAGGGATATAAGGTGATTTTTAAATCAATTTTCAATGAGAGTAGTGTAGAGAACCGCTATTTGGAATTGTTCGGCTATAATCCCTGCCTGGGGTCAGAGACAGATCTTTGAAGTAGCATCCACTTCTCAGTATATAATGACACTAAATACCATCTGATCATCATTTGTTTATTTTTTCACTTGTTATTTTAGAAATGCTTTCAAAGTAAAATAAGGACTACTGGGAAGTAAAGATGCCTAACTTGAATGTTGATGTTACAGTCTTAGAGACTTTGGAGTAAGACTGTCAAGTGAATTCATGTGTTTTGAAAAAGCTTTTATTACTTCTTAATGAGGTTTAAAAGCTGAAAGAATGGGATTAGAACCATAAAATCCATTACTCTTAACATTTCTTTAGATTGATTTAGTGTGTTTGTATATTAGAAATAGATATTTTATTTGGATTGAATCATCATTGTTTACTAAAATATGGTCTGGAAACAATTTCCTGGACAGACAGTATTAAATGGCATAATGACAAAGGATAGCTATGCTTAAACTCTCTAGTTAAGCACTTCAAATAGGAAAATTATCATCATTTTATACATAGGAATGCTGAGATGTTTTATATATACTTAAATCCAGATGCTATATATTTAAATATTAAGTTTTAGTTCAGTAGAAAATATTTAGTAGGAACATGTTTAGCTGAGAAAGTAGATTATAGGTAACGGAAGACATTACAGAAAACTACATTTGCATCCTTATTCAAACCCAGTTATAATGCAGTTATAACCCAGTTATAATGCAGATATTGGATGAGTTGGGAAAGAGCGCTAATTAGCTTTTTCTTCAGCTTTTGAGAGACCTAAGACTGTGGCGTAGTTAATTGGATTGACTGAGGCCATGTGGTCTGGTGTGCATGAGGTTGGGATTTGAGTATGAGGACCTAGGTTCCAGTTGCAACTTTATTTCTTAGAGGTTTTGTCACCTTGGGCAAGGTTAATTCTTTGGGACTGCCTTAATTTCTATGCATATAAACATAAAGAGTAATACTATTTATTTCAATGGCTTGTTTTAAGTATAAAACAAATTAATGTAAATGAGACATGCTTTGAAGGTAGAAAAACAGATGTTAAATTATTAATAAAGTAGAAAGTATATTTCTAATATTTAAGGAGAACTGTATAAGAAGAATCATGGCTGAGTAACATTTTTGAATTATGCAATAAATTCTTTTCTGGCATGTTACAAATGCAGCCACTATGGAAGAATATGTAAAATGTTTCACACATCAGATGTCTTTATCATGCTCAGTGCACATAAATGCAGTCATGTGATATATGTTGTAAGACTTTTATAAAGGCTTGTGAATTGTGAATGAGAAATTCTTACTCCAGTTGTGCCCTGTAGTTATGAATTAGTGTACAGCTAGGTTCTTATACATACTAACTGTGCTTTCTAACCTGCAAAACAATTTGATGCTGAATGGTGACTAATTGTAAAATAGGCTTTGCACATGACTTGGTAAACCCAAAGTAAGTTTCGGACATGCCCAACTTTTTGATATTTGAAATGACAAGCTTAAAAGATTATTGCTAAAAGTATCTTAAATACAATTTGGGGTCAGTACTCTTAGGAAGATTTGAAGTACTTTTTAAAAAGGATTGTATAATACAAAATCTCCCTAGAAACTTTTTTTTGAGGTTTCATAGGCACTAAAAGATATAATTTTTACTTTCAATTAAAAACAAATTCTAGCATTTTATAATTTTCTCACAGTTCAAATTATCAATATATATGTAATTTAACTATCACAAATTATTGAACTATAAATGTTACAAATGGCTTTTATTAACCTCTAAATTAAACAAATCTAATATAAAGCTTAAGTATGTTTAATAATAACATAATTTCAAGTAATTTCAGCCATATCTCTGAGCTGTATCTGAAAAAGTATATTAACTTGTCACTTTTTCTAATGAGATTGGTAGGCTAAATTTTAGGAGCATTGAGACTTATTTGGATAGATGTTTGGTTTTAAATATGGGTACAGAAATCACTTGGTGTGACAAGCCGTCTGAAAAATGCAAATAAGAACGACTGTGTTTGAGGAATGAGTGAGAGAAATTAACATATGTCGACTACTTAGAAAAGCTGTGTTCATCTAAGTGTTGTAGACACAGAATTTTAAAATATATTGTGTTTAAATTGCTGTAGGAACTAACCTGTAATTGAAAGGAAGTTCAGGGAGTGAGTATGGTTTAATGAATGTGAGTGGGGCCCTGTAGATACACCTTTGCCAGAATGTGCCCCAGTGTGAAAAGTAAACTGACCTATGAAAATCTAAGCCAGGCACAGTGGCTCATACCTGTAATCCCAGCATTTGAGAGGCCAAGGTGGAAGGATTGCTTGAGGCCCGGAGTGTGAAAATCTATTTGCCATGTCATGTCTTATGACTGAGAGGGCTTCTGGAGACAGTATCTCCAGTTTGTTTGTTTGAATGACTGTAGCTATTTCAAGATATTTATGTTTTCTCATAGAATGAAGACAAACACAGAGATGGTGTGTCTAAGAAACTTCAAAAGGTGTAGACCTCCTGACTGAAGCATATTGGATTTATTTAATTTTTTTCACTCTAGTAAGTATAAATATTTAAAACACTTTTTTGGTCAATGTTGACTTGTATTTTTATTGAATAAATATTCACTCTGTCAAATACCCTTATCATTGTTAGAGCTATTGTTGTTTTCATTCTTCTACAATTTCAGTTGCATATCTTAAATGAATTTAATTCTCAGGACCTTTGAGAGGACAAATGAAACATGAATTTAGAGCTGAAAGAACCCTTTGAAATTATCTGCTTCACTCTTTTTATCCATTACAAGAAATTCCTTTGCAACTCTCCTGATGGATGGTCATTTTATTTATCAAGATTCTGCTCAGGACATAGAGCTGAACTGTTTCACAGAGCAGCCAGTTCGATGACTTTCCACCACAGATTGAATCAAAATGTCATTTTCTAAAGCTTCCACCGACCTGGTTCTACCTTGGGAACAAATCCACTATTCTTTCACCTGTGAGGTTGTTGCGCAAAAATGTAAAGATAAATTCTCGGGCTCACCTAGTCATCTATTATCTCAGCTGAATATCATCAATTGCCTGTGTTCCTCTGTAGGAAATGGTTTAGAAACAACAGCTCCTGGTTGGTTTTTTGCCCATTTTATCTTTAACCTGTAACTGAGCATTGGGTTTCAGTATTGTGATCTCACGAGGCAGGTACAGAAGGACTGCAGCTCTTTTATCTGGGTTTACCTATTAATATGGCCAGATGTTATAATCAATATTTCAGTGTAACAGCTGTCACATGACTAGCTGAAAGTATGCATACATGTCAACTAAAATCCTAAACTATTTTTCACATGTTCTTTCTTTCATCCAGCAGTGTTTTCTACCATCCCTCACACCCCTGGCCACATCATATTTATAGTATTTTGAGGTCTAAGCCCAGGACTTTCTCTTTGCCTCATGTATTCCTCTCATTTTAGTTTCTGTCTTACCTCGACACACAATTATGTAAGGCAGAGAGGTGAGGCAGAATGAGAAGAGTTGAGAGTTAGAAATAGATCCACTAAACTGGAGTGAAGGAGAGAAGCCCTGAAGAGCTGTATAATCCACCTGTAGGTCCTAGGAGGAAGGTAAATCCATATAATATTATGTGATACCCAGAGAGGACACAAGCAGAAAGTAGTGCTCCAGTCCAGCAGTTAAGCTCAGAAATTGTAAAATGTCTTAACAGGTACAAGAGCATGAAGCTGTAGGGTTCAGGGTCAGATGGTCAGGAATATGCTGAGGATGAGACTTATTAACAGGGAGCAGGGACTCTGTAATGGGACTCTAAGGTTCAAGGCAGGATACCAGACCCCAGAAAGAGGGCAAATGAGAGTAAAAAAGTCTTCCTGGCCAGGCACAGTGGCTCAGGCCTGTAATCTCAGCTCTTTGAGAGGCCAAGGTGGGCAGATCACGAGGTCAGGAGTTCAAGACCAGCCTGGCCAACATGGTGAAACCCCATGTCCTGTCTCTACTAAAAAGACACGAAAATTAGCTGGGCGTGATGACATGCGCCTGTAGTCCCAGCTGCTCGGGAGGCTGAGGCAGGAGGATTGTTTGGACCCAGGAGGCGGAGGTTTGTGAGCTGAGATCACGCCACTAGACTCCGTCTCAAAAAAAAAAAAAAAAAAAAAAAAAAGGCTTCCTTGGGGATGCTACTAATACTAGAGTGTCTAGAGAGTAACTCTGGCCCAGAATAAATGATAAGACTTCAGACTCAAGAAAATCCAAGAGAAGCCCTTGAAAATAGATTAGAGCTAGACTACCAGCAAGGGGGCACCATGCTACCATTGTTATTTTTCTTCTTTTTCTTACCAGATATTTTCTAAGACCCACATATTTCCTTTTACCTTACTCTGTGCCATCTTATAGATCATCTGGATTTTTCTGATTAGCAATTTTTGAAACAATTGATGTATGTAAGACTCAACATAGAAATTCTCAGGAATGTTGTCTGAATACTTTTCAGTATGAAAATACAAGATAATCTTGTTTTCCTGAAGGCAAAAATAATTTAATAATGGAATATGCCTTAATCGTTTATCCTTTTAGTACTTTGCCATCACAACATTAAACATGAGAGGGAGTCCCCGTGATAGAATATTCTAGCGGAGCTTTTCTTTCTTATTCTTTTTTAAGCCATAACTTTTAAATACTTCCCAACTTTTAAATACTCTAAGTTTTTTAATACTCATGTACTTAAATTACAAAGCGAAAGCTTGTGTGGAAAGGAGATAATGCATTCAGTGACAGGTTGTTTTGGGCATAGAATTATAGACCCCTCTAAGCCTAAGGGGTAATTTCACAAAGCAGAGCTTGCTTAAAAGAGGCTCCTTGTGATGACTAAAACAACTCTTGGGCTGTAAGTGATGCTTCAGACATGGGACAAGGTGTGGAAAGGAGCTTACTCAGGCATTTTGGAAGGTAAAATGTGACCACTGGAAATTAGGTGGCTGGCTGTGGTGACTCATAGCTGTAATTCCAGCACTTTCAGAGGCCAAGCAGGGAGGATCACTTGAGGCCAAGAGTCTGAGGCCCGTGAGACCCTGTCTCAAAAAAAAAAAAAAAAAAGAAAGAAAGAAAAAAAGAAAGAAAGAAAGAAAAAAATATTAGTAGCATAGGAACAAGTTTTTCAAATGTCAGTTGAAGAAAAATGGGCTCCTGGTTTTCAGTAGCCTAGCCTGGAGTTGAGATACAAGAGGTAACGAGATAATTACCTCAAGGGCTACCCCTAAATTTCTTTCTAGTCACTATCACTAAATGGTCCCCCATCTAAGAGACTATGGTTCAGAGTTGGATGGCCTATGGTTTCAAATGAAACCAGAAGACTTATGTGCCCCTTAATCAGCTCTTCCTTTTAGGTTTTACCCCAGAGCTAAATCCTACTTGGGAAGGAGGGCATGTGTGTATGAATATTAGAGTAAAATGCTTATTTGAGTACTTGCTTCAGTAGTGTTTCTTTTATTTCCCTCTTCCAGTTTCTGTCCTCCTACAAGGGAAAGTCATGATTACACTAACTGAGCTAAAATGCTTAGCAGATGCCCAGTCATCTTATCACATCTTAAAACCATGGTGGGACGTCTTCTGGTATTACATCACACTGATCATGCTGCTGGTGGCCGTGCTGGCCGGAGCTCTCCAGCTGACGCAGAGCAGGGTTCTGTGCTGTCTTCCATGCAAAGTGGAATTTGACAATCACTGTGCCGTGCCTTGGGACATCCTGAAAGCCAGCATGAACACATCCTCTAATCCTGGGACACCGCTTCCGCTCCCCCTCCGAATTCAGAATGACCTCCACCGACAGCAGTACTCCTATATTGATGCCGTCTGTTACGAGAAACAGCTCCATTGGTTTGCAAAGTTTTTCCCCTATCTGGTGCTCTTGCACACGCTCATCTTTGCAGCCTGCAGCAACTTTTGGCTTCACTACCCCAGTACCAGTTCCAGGCTCGAGCATTTTGTGGCCATCCTTCACAAGTGCTTCGATTCTCCATGGACCACCCGCGCCCTGTCAGAAACAGTGGCTGAGCAGTCAGTGAGGCCTCTGAAACTCTCCAAGTCCAAGATTTTGCTTTCGTCCTCAGGGTGTTCAGCTGACATAGATTCCGGCAAACAGTCATTGCCCTACCCGCAGCCAGGTTTGGAGTCAGCTGGCATAGAAAGCCCAACTTCCAGTGTCCTGGACAAGAAGGAGGGTGAACAGGCCAAAGCCATCTTTGAAAAAGTGAAAAGATTCCGCATGCACGTGGAGCAGAAGGACATCATTTATAGAGTATATCTGAAACAGATAATAGTCAAAGTCATTTTGTTTGTGCTCATCATAACTTATGTTCCATATTTTTTAACCTACATCACTCTTGAAATCGACTGTTCAGTTGATGTGCAGGCTTTTACAGGATATAAGCGCTACCAGTGTGTCTATTCCTTGGCAGAAATCTTTAAGGTCCTGGCTTCATTTTATGTCATTTTGGTTATACTTTATGGTCTGACCTCTTCCTACAGCCTGTGGTGGATGCTGAGGAGTTCCCTGAAGCAATATTCCTTTGAGGCGTTAAGAGAAAAAAGCAACTACAGTGACATCCCTGATGTCAAGAATGACTTTGCCTTCATCCTTCATCTGGCTGATCAGTATGATCCTCTTTATTCCAAACGCTTCTCCATATTCCTATCAGAGGTCAGTGAGAACAAACTGAAACAGATCAACCTCAATAATGAATGGACAGTTGAGAAACTGAAAAGTAAGCTTGTGAAAAATGCCCAGGACAAGATAGAACTGCATCTTTTTATGCTCAGCGGTCTTCCAGACAATGTCTTTGAGTTAACTGAAATGGAAGTGCTAAGCCTGGAGCTTATCCCAGAGGTGAAGCTGCCCTCTGCAGTCTCACAGCTGGTCAACCTCAAGGAGCTTCGTGTGTACCATTCATCTCTGGTTGTAGACCATCCTGCACTGGCCTTTCTAGAGGAGAATTTAAAAATTCTCCGCCTGAAATTTACTGAAATGGGAAAAATCCCACGCTGGGTATTTCACCTCAAGAATCTCAAGGAACTTTATCTTTCGGGCTGTGTTCTCCCTGAACAGTTGAGTACTATGCAGTTGGAGGGCTTTCAGGACTTAAAAAATCTAAGGACCCTGTACTTGAAGAGCAGCCTCTCCCGGATCCCACAGGTTGTTACAGACCTCCTGCCTTCATTGCAGAAACTGTCCCTTGATAATGAGGGAAGTAAACTGGTTGTGTTGAACAACTTGAAAAAGATGGTCAATCTGAAAAGCCTAGAACTGATCAGCTGTGACCTGGAACGCATTCCACATTCCATTTTCAGCCTGAATAATTTGCATGAGTTAGACCTAAGGGAAAATAACCTTAAAACTGTGGAAGAGATCATTAGCTTTCAGCATCTTCAGAATCTTTCCTGCTTAAAGTTGTGGCACAATAACATTGCTTATATTCCTGCACAGATTGGGGCATTATCTAACCTAGAGCAGCTCTCTTTGGACCATAATAATATTGAGAATCTGCCCTTGCAGCTTTTCCTATGCACTAAACTACATTATTTGGATCTAAGCTATAACCACTTGACCTTCATTCCAGAAGAAATCCAGTATCTGAGTAATTTGCAGTACTTTGCTGTGACCAACAACAATGTAAGTAAATCCATTCTTTCTTTTATTCAGTATCTGCCGTACTTGTAGTGCGTTACATAGGGAAAGAAAACACACTTCAAATCATACTGTGTGTTCTCAAGCCAAGCCCAATCCGATCTTGCATAAATTACCAAAACACTGAGCATCCATTTTTAACCTAAACTACAAGTCATCGTGGAGATTTTATGAAAAAACAGAAAAGCATTTGGCACAGTTCCTGGCACATAATAGTTGCTCAGCAAATGTTTTTCTCTTTGTTTTTTTTCCCAGTTTTCTACATAAACATCACAAAGTATTTTAAACTACTTAATTCGTTATGGTAGAGCTTACTTTTTGTTTTATAAAGGTTTTAGGTATTTAGGGAGTTTGGCAAAACTTTTCAGCTTTCCAAATCTGTCATAATAAAATAACTTCTTGTTCTAAAATGCTGGGATTATGAATTATTCATAAATCCTTTTTGTGATGTGGTGAAAAAGATTTGAAATCTGCATGCATGTCTAGAAAGATGATTCAAAATGAAAGGCCTGCCTCTATAATGCAACACTACAGCTTCTTAGAAGCTTTTTCCAGGATCCATGCTTTAGAATGAACCAAATTTGCAATAGTAAAACCAAATTAAAGAAAACTTAACTTTACCAAACCATGAAAAAACAAAATAAATGAGTAGTTTCCTAGGTTAAGATATGGAGGAGAAGGAAAAAGGAAAAATTCACTGTAGTCTAAAGGCAAGAGAGTGAGGCTAATGTCCATTTGGGAAGAAAGAGGGAAAACCTGGTCAGAAATCAAATCTACCAAGGGATGAAACTGACATTCCTCTACTTGAAAATGGGTACAGCTATTCCACCACACTTCAAAATATATTATCCAAAAATTAGCTGGGCGTGGTGGCATGCACCTGAAGTCCCAGCTACTCAGGAGCCTGAGGCAGGAGAATCGCTTGAACCCGGGAGGTGGAGTTGCAGTGAGTCAAGATTCCACCACTGCACTCAAGCCTGGTAACAGAGCGAGACTCTGTCTCAAAAAAAAAAAAAAGAAAGAAAGAAAATGTATTATCTTTTAGACTTTTTGTAGTTCATATGTCATGGTAAATATAGCTATGAGCATGGTGTTGGCTAATAAACATATTAATCATACATTATTTTTGAAACCCATGGGTGTTAGATAAATACCAGAAAATTGGGGGATGTGAGCAAAATTCATGCTGATTTTTAGAACTCCCAGACTTTATTCCTATGTAAAAGGAGAGAGTCCATTGTTAGATAAATGAGACATCTTCAGATCTTAAAGGTTTATGAGATTTTAAAACTACATTAGGATTGAACTAGACTAACAGTGTACATCAGAATTATCCAAAAGGCTTGCTGAAACACAGATTGCTGAGCCCCGCTCCCAGGGTTTCCGATTCAGTAGGCCAGATGTAGGACCCAAGAGTTTGCATTTCTAAAAAGTCCCCAGGTGGAGCTGATGATGCTGGCCTAGTGACTGCACTCTGAAAAATCACAAGTCTAGAAGTGTATCAGTGCCATTTAATTATGCAGGTGATTAATATTAATATTTTGATCACATTTTTTCCATTGTTAAATTTATAATAAAAATATAAATAATTATTTTTAAAGGCATTGGTTCCACTAAGCAGTTATACACAGTTAAATCACTTTCAAAAATGGATTTTTGAAAGTCGGAGCTTATTCAATTGTTAGCTGGCCATGCATTATTTAAATGTATGAGCAGGTGAATGTTTCCACCAAGTTAATGTAATGAAGAAACCTTAAGACCATTAGTACTTTTGACACCAAGTTTATGGAATCCTGGACCATATCTGAAAGAATAAGTGTGAATATCAGACACATGCTTTCTTGAATAAGAAAGAATACTTTGTAGCACAGGAAAAGTCTTATGCTGAAAATACTTTATAACCAAAATAGAATGGTATCTTTTTGAGTGGCTTGTCCCAGAAATCTGAGAAAAAGTAGTTGCTGATCATCTTTGGAGCCAAAGTGATGAACATGACATCTTTGAATTGGTGAACTTAGGGTCAAAGAAGCACTGTGCAGAGACTATGTAGCAACAATATAAATAAACTAAAACTCATCAGAGGACAGCCACCAGGAAGATGAAAACTCTGATGGAATACTTTAGCCTCATAATGGGAACTATAGGTGGGACGGGAGAATTGTCTACAATATTGGTCTTCAGATATTTGAAAAATTTACGTGGAGAACAAAACTTGCTGGGAATAGCTACAGTGTTAGAACTTAGGGCAAGTGGAGAAAACTAGGGCCATCAGGGGAAGATTTCTCATCTTTCCCATATAGCATTCAAAGATTGAATGAGCATTTGAGGAGGGAAAAGTCATTTTCTTATTAATAAAGCTCTCCAGACAGGGACTGCCAGATACTCAGTAGGAAGGTTGTTAAAGGGCATCAGGAATTCATGTTTCATGTGGGGATTTAACTAATTTTAAGATTATTTACAACCTTCAGAGTCTCATGATTCTGAGTTAGATCAAAATATTGAATCACGAGGTCAGGAGTTTGAGACCAGCCTGGCCAATATGGTGAAACCCCGTCTCTACTAATAATAAAAAAATTAGCCAGGCATGGTGGCACACGCCTGTAGTCCCAGCTACTTAGGAAGCTGAGGCAGAAGAGTTGCTTGAACCCGGGAGACAGAGGTTGCAGTGAGCCAAGATCTCGCCACTGCACTCTAGCCTGAGCGACAGAGCAAGACTCCATCTCAAAAAAGGAAAAAAAGAAAATACCACATTGGCTGCATACATAGTTAGACATGCATATACAAAGAAATTCAAGCCAATTAATCCATGTGGAATGGCAGTTAATAAAGATTCCTATAAGAGGCATTTTAAACGTCTGATCTCAAGACTTGGGCAGTGTATCAGGTTTATAGATGGAGTTAACAAATACTACCTCTTAAGCAGAAAAGACATTAGTTGAAAGGATATTAGGTATCTCATATTACCACTGAAAAGATTGCAAAACCAAGCTTGGAAAACAGTCAGGCACAAAGTAAGTCAGGCAGCAGTGAGGACTGTAGCCAGAATCATAGCGGAAAAGCACAATGGTGAGGATACACTGCCGAGGACCTTACCAGCTCAGAGCACTGGTTCTGTTCTTGAAAACTTGATGTTGCTGCTGTTGTGACCCTAGGCCTCCCACAGAATAGATTCTTCATGGCTTCCACTTCTTTGTGGTGTTAGCCCCGGTTCAAAGTCCGAGTCTGAGCAACTGATTGGCATAGCTAATGAATGCCCACAATGTGGCTATAGGAGAGCTGAGAACACAAGAATCTGGTGGCAGTAGTTTCTCTAGTAGAAAGTGAGCTCTACTACCCACCAAGACTCATAAGGTAGGGAATTCCCTCGACATGGGAACGTGCTGGGCAGTCCCTGGGTGGCGGATATTCACTGAGCAGGCACTTCAGGGTGTCTTCCATAGGACGGTAATAGGTGTCACCACAAAAAACATTAAATGTTTCTTTTGATCATATTTTTGCTGCAGGATTCTTCAGAGCCTTTAACATATGAATATACATTGTGCTACTCCAAGGAGAGATGGTATGCAATATTCATCAAATGTGTTTGAGCAAGACACCTTTTTTTAATAGAGTGACTCTTGTGTTCTGTGAAGCATACCCTAAGAACACTGGATTAGGGAAGTGTTAAAAAATAGAGGTCATCCACAGAGGACTGAAAAAAACATAACCAAATATGATAAGAGATGAGACCATTTAGTAAGGTGGGTCAGAATGGAGAGTGCCTGGAAGTCTGCCAGTCAAATTCATGTTTGATTCATTGGATAGTGACTAGGGTGAGACTTGAGCTTGAAAGTGCTAGTTAGCCTGAACTGATACCTTCAAAGGAGGCTCTGATTGTAGCATATAAAAGGCTTAGGAGAGGACAGCCAAGAAACAAAACCCCATGGAAAGGTTGAATCAGTTATGATTTAGAAGTAGGAGTATAGATTTAAAACAAGAGACAAAGACTCTCATACCTGAAAGGAACACTGAGTCCGCAGACTGCAGCCTGGGGGTCAAGTCTACCCACTGCCTGTTTTTATACAGCCCAGGCTAGGAAAGGTTTTTACATTTTTAGATGGTTGGGGGAAGAAAATCAAAAGAATGTTTTGTGACCCATAAAAATTATATGAAATTCAAATTTCAATTTCTACAAATAGATTCCATCATTTTTGTTAGTGGGCCTGTATTACAACAAAATTATATTCAATTGTTATATTTTGAATTTCATTACTTAAAAATGTATGGAATATTTTTTCTATTATATAAGGACCTACATAATATTTTCACTTTTGCCTCTTGGCCCAGAAAGCCTAAAATACTTATTCTTCTGGTCCTTTGGAGAAAAACTTTACCAGCCCCTACTCTAGTCCACTGCCCTTATTTTACTGAGGCTCAGAGCAATTCACCTGAGGTCTGAAGTTTCCTTGCAAGGGGGCTAGGATGGAACCCAAACATTCTGATTTCTACTCTGCTATTCTTCTACTATGTCTCCTATGCATCAATCCAAGTGATTCTACATGGGGTACAGTGGTATATGCGGGTGGATGTGGAAGGTGGGAGAAATGGAGGCAAGATCCATCCCTATCACAGTGCCAAAGAGTAATTGGATTATGGTGGCATTGATTGTAATGGAGAGAAGCACAAGGCATGGGAAAGGACTGAGCTAGGTTTGCTGAAATCTTAGACCAGTCCAATTTACACCTAGGTCTTCTTACTTCCACATTTGTGCTTTTTTTTTTTTTCTTATATTAGTTTGAAGACTTCTAGCCAGAAGGTGAATAATGTAGAAATTCCTTCTGAAGATCATCTATGTGACACTGGGTTTTGTTATTTTTGGCATTACTACTTAGAAACAGAAATATTCAGCTGTGTTTCTTGAAATGATTGGACTTTAGGGTTTGGTAAGCATTTCCTGAGATGGCATGTGTCATTGGCCAGAAAAAAAAAAAAAGGAAATCTGGTATTGAGAAGGATTCTAAAGTAAGATCTCAGCCGCTGGGAAAAAGCCAGGGGTATTTAATTAACAATGTCAGCCATAGATGTAAAAGAAAACCATCCTGTTCTCGGAGACTTCAATTCATTTTGCTGAAGACATTTGGTTGTCAGAGAATTCTAGGATGTAGAGAGATAATATAGCCATTAGTTTTTGTTGTTGTCATCTATTTTGTAGTTTATCATATAGTTTATGTATGTGTGTATTATATGTTGTAGTTTATTCCATAAAACTACTGTTGAAGTATGTCATCCCCATAGTAGTCTGTAAGCTTTCCCATTGGTTTTTTTAGAAGAAATCAGTGATCCACTAAGGTAATTTTTGGCTCTCTGGCTCATGTGTCATACAGTCTAAGAAAAGGCATGCTAAATAAATTAGTTTTAAATAATTGTTTTCTAACATTTTTTATAAAATTTGTTGACCCAGGCAAAATTGGAGTTCTTGTAAGCTTCAAGGCAAACTATTTTTAAAGCTGTAAGTAGATTTTTCAGGATAAAATTGCTGAATTGAAGGAAAGTCTTGAGTCTTTAACAAAACTCCCCAGGCTCCTTGAGAAAAATTGAATGAGAGTAGGTGAGGTAGATCCTGTGCCTTAGCTGGGCAGAGAGCTGGAGAGAGAGCCCCAGAGATGGACCCTCGCACATAGCCAGCGCAGCCCTTGACTCACTTTCACAGCAGCAATGCTAAGGGGCTGGCCCTGAGGCCCACTCCCTCTACCTTGGGAAATCCCTCTCTTCTACTGGAGCCTAAGAAGTTCACTAAAATCACAGATGTAGAGATTTGAAAGGAGACTGGTGGGAATGTGGTAGTGCTGATAGCCAGACAAGAGAGTGAGGGCAGTGGCTTCAGGGTAATCACCCAGTAGGAAATCAGTCCAGTTAAACGAGGTACTTGCTGGGAATCTGAAGCTGACTGAAGAAGGGAAATACGGAATTCCCTAATGCAGCTCAGGTTAGGGCACTTTTCTTCATACCACTCATTACAGATAATTGTGTAATCGTTTCATGTTTCTCTCTTCCGTGAGACTTGTGGTTCTCAACTGGGAATGATTTTGCCTCCCAAGAGACATTTGTCTGGAAACATTTTTGGTTGTCACAACTGGGAAGGGGAGTGGCACTGGTAACTGGTGGGTAGAGGCTGAGGATGCTGCTAAACATCCTACACTGCACAGGACAGCCCCACAGCAAGAATTTTTCTACCCACAATGTCAACAGTGCTGAGGCTGAGATGTCCATGGTGACCTGCATTAGGCTAAAGTTTTCAAAGGCAGTCTTTCTAACTCAGTACTTTATCCCAGCACCTAGCTGGGAGCCTGGCACATTAGAAGGCTCAGCATGTGCTCACTGAATATAAATGAGCCAAGCCTAATTTCTTTTTTAGCCAGTTTGCCTGAGTCATTTCATAGGCACCAACAAGCACTCTTAATAATGCACACTGCAAAGGACTGATTTTTTCCTTCACTTGGACATCATTGATCCTACTTCTGAGCTGCAGGTATCTCTGTGCAGAAGGGGTTGCCTTAGAAAGAGGTTGCATTTCTTCTCATCTTTCTGCCTCATCTCCCAATGTAAGTCTGCATATGTAGGGTTTGCATCTGCTCTTGGGAAGGAAATGAAAGTAAAGGGTAGATATTTTTCCCTTTGTTTATATCTAATATTTTGGTGTACAATGATGATCTATATGGAATGTTGTTCTTAGCAGTGACAATCATTAGATTTATTTTTAAGGATATACAGCACTGAACGTGTGTTAGAGGGAGGGGTGATGTAGGAGAATGGAGTTTACAACATCATTAACATTTTTAATGGAATTTGGTCATTTTTTAGTTTATATAAAAGCTATTTATCCTTTCGAGGAGAGACAGTTCTGGATGGCCCTAGAAACTTGTCTCCCAGCCGGTCTGCATTAGCCCGTCAGAGGATATAGGCCAAGTCCCTGAGTGCCCTTTTTATCCCTGTTTCTAACAAAGCCAGTTTTGGAACCAAGGAACCTACATTATTTCATAGTTTTTGTAGGTGGCCCCTGTCCCCAGCCAATATGTAGAGTATTATGGGGGGTGGGGAGCGGTGGTATGTGCAGTCTATCTATGCTGAGGCCAGACTTATCCCTCAGTGAAGTGATGAGTTGAAGGGATTGTGTATGTGCTCAACTTCTTCTCTGGAGGTCTTTCCTCAATAAACCCTGTTTCTTCTATGTACTGTGGCTCCCTTAGAAATTGACATGCAACCTGTCTACCATATAGGGCAGCAGTCAACGGGAGCAGCTTTAGGAGTTGACCTAATTTGCATGATATTTATTATATTTAAAATTATCTGTGTTATAAATTATTTAGTTGAAACCATGCCAGAGGGAAGGAACAAGAGTAAATATTCAGGTGTATGTGTATGTAGAGGGGAATGAAATGTGCATGTATATATAATCATATTTTTTTGCTCTGCTTCTGTAGGCTTTTTTAAAAAAGAATAAAGTTTTCAGTCTGCTGTCAGATTCTTAGGATGTTTTTAAGGGTATTATTCATTACATTACACAGTAAACTTTTTATGAAGACTCTTGAGGGTAATTTATTTCTGATCAAGGACTCAAGAGTAATTATGATTCTTCTCACTGGTTTGTTTCTATCTTAACGACAATGTGTGTATAACTACATTTTCTTTAAGAATTGCTTGTTAGAGTGTTTAAAACCAAATTCGTTGCCCACCCATATACAGCAAGGATGTAGGTGTCCAGGGTAGCCACAGTCCTCACTCCTCATTGTACTCCTGTCTTCATTTTCCCTCTATCTTTTCATCTACTTCAAATTTATCATCATTGTAGTCTGCATCACTTATAAACCTCCAGAAATGTTTTTTTTTTTTTTTTTGGAAAAAAGGTAAATGTCTTATCATAAGCCACCAAGAACCTATTTTACCAGCTTCTTTTTTCTTCCCTTTCCAGATTGAGATGCTACCAGATGGGCTGTTTCAGTGCAAAAAGCTGCAGTGTTTACTTTTGGGGAAAAATAGCTTGATGAATTTGTCCCCTCATGTGGGTGAGCTGTCAAACCTTACTCATCTGGAGCTCATTGGTAATTACCTGGAAACACTTCCTCCTGAACTAGAAGGATGTCAGTCCCTAAAACGGAACTGTCTGATTGTTGAGGAGAACTTGCTCAATACTCTTCCTCTCCCTGTAACAGAACGTTTACAGACGTGCTTAGACAAATGTTGACTTAAAGAAAAGAGACCCATGTTTCAAAATCATTTTTAAAAATATGCTCGGCCGGTCGTGGTGGCTCATGCCTATAATCCCAGCACTTTGGGAGGCCAAGATGGGCGGATTGCTTGAGGTCAGGAGTTCGAGACCAGTCTGGCCAACCTGGTGAAACCCCATCTCTGCTAAAACTACAAAAAAATTAGCCAGGCGTGGTGGCGTGCGCCTGTAATCCCAGCTACTTGGGAGGCTGACGCAGGGGAATTGCTTGAACCAGGGAGGTGGAGGTTGCAGTGAGCCGAGATTGTGCCACTGTACACCAGCCTGGGTGACAGAGCAAGACTCTATCTCAAAAAAAAAAAAAAAAAAAAAATGCTCCAGGGCTTTAAATGAGAAGTAAAATTTTCTAAGTTAATAAAGATGAAGAATGGGTGACTATTATGATGAACCATAACTAAATGTCTTATTAAAGCAACTGAGTGTCTAGCCCTAAATTAACCAGGTAAAAACTGTTAACACTGACCTGAAGTTTTGTGAATAACTGTTCTTTAACTTATTGAGATGTTGCAAGAAATGCACATCCAGGGTGGACTGGGAGCTATGAAATGACTAAATTCCTCCTTGCAGTCTTTACCTTCAAGACTGTATAGGTATTCTCTCCTCTTCTTCCCCCAGTCCCCATTACTTATTTGCACACTTGTTTTAACTGACTTCCTGTTTTGATATTTATCACCAAGACCATAAACTCATCAATATGAATTTTCTTGATGTATACTCACGACTGTCTTTGATTTATGTTCCTAAATTTTTTTAGATAGGGTATGTTGTGCTTGGCAGAATTCTTTTTTGGCTTAATTTTTACTTCCTTTCCCAGCTTGCTTGAGTCTTCCTTAACCTGGTTTTCTCTTAACACCAATGATGAACCCTGAGAAAATGCCTGCATTTGGCCTTTGCCTAGAACAGGAGCTGAGTATTTAAGATGTATTATCCTCGGGGCATCCTGAAAATTAATGTATTCCCTAAAATTTCTTCTTGTCTATCATCAAGGCCTTTTTTTATTTGTTAAGAATTTTTATATTAAATGTAAAACATATAAATATTTTCTATTGTATAATCTTGGATTCAACAGCTGTGAGGATCATTTTTGTAAGATACATAGAATTTATGCATTTCTTTATGAACTTACTGTTAGTGTTCTTGGTTTCGGCTGTTTATGACTCATGTTTATGTACATTCTGCTCCAAAATGTTTTTGTACTCTGCAACTAATTACTTTTGGATAACAAAAGCCTTGTGTTTAATGCCCTAAAGTATTTGGGGGTTTCCTTGTGAGAGGGTGGCCGAATCATCTACCTCTCTCTTCCGTAGTCGCTGTTTAATCGTACGGGTAAAATTCTTAATTACTTACAAAAACTGTGATAGAGGGGAGAGGTACAGATTTGGTTTTTAAATTGATTTTAAAATACTTTATAGAAATTTAGTAAGAGTTAAAGCAAAAGACTTTTTTTCCCTCCATCTATGTAATCTCTAGCTATGATTATAATGTAAAACAGCCTCTATTCAGTGTCTAAAATGAGTTCTCAAAACCCACAAAGAAATAGATCCATTTAACTGAAATTCATCTCATGCCTTTATCTAACTCTTCTGGAAAATACATTTTGCTCCTTTTTATAAAGAGCTTTGTGCTTGGCCTTTTATTATGCATATTTTTAATGAATAAAATCAACTGACTCATTTTTGGGAAATGTACATCTTTAATGTGTTTTTCCCTAAGGGTCTAGGCATTATGATGCCACCTCTTCATTTTGGATATAACTATGAAGAAATCTATTAACTGCACCTACACAAAACTGGAAAACACTATAGGTAAACAGTACTGTGTATATGGAATTGTGGTGCGTGGTATGTGTTTTCTCTTGCTTTGTTCCAGAAAGATGAAAGTGAGTCTTTAAAGCATAGCAAATAGAGCTTCCCCTCACCTGCCACACACTCCTGCACTAAAGTTCAGAGAAAAGAATTATTCAAATCAAATGAAATTTGAATAATATTAGCTATCAGGAATATAGGACACCAAACACACTGACTCACACATTATTGTTTATTCTGAACGGAAAGGAACAGTGTAAAAATAAACTACTTACCAAAACTTGCCTTTAGTCAGAACATTCAGCTCTCAGGGAAGCAGGTATAACTGATGAAACTTCTAGGACTTCAGAAAACAGATTCTAATTATATCCATGTTTTTTGTTGTTATTTTCATTTTTTAAGTGTGAGTTGATGTTTATTTTAGTGTTTCACAATAGAATTATCACGTATACTGATTCCAGTGTGGCATGTGATTAAGTTTTGGACATGAATATTCCAAAAGTGCTTAAATGTTTTTGGCCACATAACTAGCTAGAATTTCAAAACAAAATTCAGATTTGCTACCATTCACCTGACGAACTTCTCCATGGCTCGTCACTGGTTTGGTTCAACTGCAAAAGTCATTGGCTAAATTTTCCTTATCACCTACGTAAATTTCTAGAGGAATTTACTAGCAGGATTAATAATGAATATTATAAACTGCTTTCCACACACTAGGGTATAATTATTGGTGCAATCTATGTTGTTCTTGATGCCATGGTTTTACATCTTTTAATTTAAACCTTATACACCAGTGTTTAGGTCGCTTTTGAGACAAGGTAGCCCTGATGCAAGGAACAATGAGGCTACTACTTCACATAAAAAATAGGGTGTTCATACCACCTTTACTGTACTGTTGGAGCAGATCTTTATTTTACAAGTGTTCATATTCACATAAGAGAATTTTAAATGTAGAAAATTAAGTTTGTTAAATTATAATTATGAGACTTTCGTTGGCATTTGATTTCAAGAATACATATGCATTTTCCAAAAAATAAATGTGGAGGTTATTCAGAACAAAATTCATAGCTTATGGTAGTAATGGCATGGATTAATTTTATTTGCATGCACACACAGACACACATACTTCATATATGCAAATTACAACATTAGGTTTTGATATATCTAGTGGTTTTTTTTTTTCAAAATTGCAGGAGGTTGTAGATTAAATAAGTATGATAGCACGTTTTTTAATTCATTAATCATGAAGTGCTCTGTTCCCTAAGTTATGACATTTAGAAGAAATCACATGCTCAACCTTAATCTGAGAACCTAAGTGTTTTTGAGCTTTCCAGTAAAGGAGTAGTGTTCTTTTCCTAACTTACATCAGGGTACATCTGTGTGGCACACAGATACTATATTTTCATTCTTCACTCCCAGTCTTAATTTCTTTCCCCTGTATGTCACTGTATTTTATGTCACTTCACATTGTGTTAAACAGGGTAAATAGAGATCCTCAGTATCTCAGTGCTGTGGCATAGCTCCAATAGGTGTGCTGTGGTGCACTGCAGTGATGTATTTGCATAACATTGTTTGATAGTGAAAAATTTTTTTTCGGTTCAAGTGTTATGTGATTAAAATTTTATGTTTAATTAAAATATTGCATAATATTGATGCATTCAAAAACCATTAAAATAATCAAACAATTATTCTGTGCCCTTAAAATTATTTTCTTGTGTTTTCAGTAAAATTTTCTTTTCATCTTTCCATCTTCACATTCTCTTAGCATCATCCTATGCACATAAGGTATGTTGTTTTTCTTCTCCACTCACCTACCACACTAAATTTGATCAGCAATTGTACAGTAACAGAATATATTTGTGCCAGAAAATTTGCAATGATATTTGAGCATGTGTTTATTTAGGAGGAAGCCAGTGCCTGTAATTATGTCTCATTGAGTAGTTTTACTTTGCCCATCCTGCAGTATTTAGAGCTGATCTGTACCCAAAGCAGGACAATGTAACTGTAGATCTGCTTTGTTTTCAGTAACTGTACATTGCATCAGAATCTGTTTATTTCTATCTGGAAACAGAATGGTGGGGGAGGGAAGGAGTTATTTTGCATCCTAGTTTGTATTATGAAGTCATCATATATATATTTGAAATAGTATAAGCTAATTACTGTTGCAGAATGCCCTCGATATAATTATTTCTTTTCAGCTGGATGTGAAAAGCTGAAGCAGTGAAAACCTGCAGTCTTATTTCATTGGTTTCCTTCTGTTTCTTGTCCATCACTTCTGTATCCACAGGGAGCTATCTACTACATACCTTTGGTAACAGGCTACATTCTCTTCAGATTTTTTATATGAATAATTTCATCAGCACTAAAGCATTAACATAGAATAATGAGCCAAAGTACTGAGTCGAGATGGCTTTCAGTTGAGTTTAATTTCATATTTAACTTTTGCATTTGACTTGCATAATACACTACTGCTGAGAAAAACAATTATGAATGCCTTCTGCATGTTGTACATTATCTCTAACAGAGATGGTGCAATTTTAAGAATACAAAGGGGTATAGAGTTAGAATGGATGTGTTCGTGCATATATATATTGTATTTAAATATTAATGTTTACAAGAAGATTTTTTAAAAATTCTTCACATACTTCACTTAGTGAAATAATGGGCCAATCTGGAACAGAGACATTTTATTTGGTTAGTGCAAGAGTGAAAGCTAGCATTTGTTAACCTTCACATATTTATCTGTGTACAATTGTTTTTGCTTCTGGTAATGAATTATTAGAAAATGGAAGATTTTGTTCAATGTTTTTGGCCCTCAGGTTTACTGTGTAAATCTGCATTTTTGGTGGTAAATCCCTTTGCCACAGATTCAGTAGCTTTTGGTAAACTTCACTGTTTTTAAAGTACCTTTTGTGTAAAATAAAGATCCAATTTTTATAACAAATGGCAAATAAAAACAGTAAATGCTGGAAGAAGTTGACTGTACTAATTTTAACCAAGTTCCAAAAGTGATTCCCTCTCTCTTCTCATGCTTCCTTGTACCGTCGTACTGTTATTCACCAAATAATAGATTTCAGATTTACATGTGAATCTTACAACAATGGTATGAGTTTTCAAAATATGCTACCATGGCCACAAAATAACAAGCACCTGAAAAGAGCTGCGTGGATCCTAGAATACATGGGTTGCGGGGGGTAGTAGATCTCTCATGAGTGGGCCCGTCTTTCCTTGGAATTCATCAGGGACAGATGTTCATAGGACACCTCATCTCTCTCCTTTCTTCTTGGTGTCTGTTTCTCCATTTCCTGTTTAACGCTGAATTGTGAACCAGGTAAGCAAAAGCTAAAGAACTGCAAGACAGGCAATTCTGAGATGGTTTAGTCAAAGGTGAAAAAATTGAATTACTGGATAAAATAAGTACATGATAGTTTGAACTTTTCGATAGAAAACAGCCTTTCTTGGTCTCTTACATGCACACACACACACAGTTTCAGGACCACATTAGAAGGCTGATAGCCAGAATTTTGCTGGAATATATATAGACTGAATCAGATTATGAAGGAAAGTAACTTAGTTGTTCCCTGGCCATATTCTCTGAAAATGCAGTAAGTCATTCAAGAAAGGCTTCCCCCATCTCTAAGTGGTTCAGGAATGGGAAGTCTATTGAAATGAAATGAGTGCCTGCCTCCAGGCATTAGCAGCCTTTCAGGGACTGCTAGGTGCTTTGAGATGCTGAAGTTATATGCTAACAGTCTGCCCAGCAGTGACATGGCCCCCTAAACACAGCAATAACTGTGGCTTCATGTACTTCAGCATTCACTTCCACATTTCAAAATGGCTTTTTGAAAAAGTGGTAAAGGGCTTAACTGGAAGGGAGAGACTCCGGTGCTGTTGAGGGCAAGGTTCCATTCTCTGGAGCTGCAACTTTTGTTATGGTTTGTTTCCTTCTCCTCTGTTCCCACCTGGTGTTTTGTCACCCTCATTCCTGAGGTCTAAGGAAAAGCAGTTTATCCAAAATGCACAAAGCCAGACCTCAAACTCAAGTCCCATATTTACATAAGATCCTACATCGACATGCTAAAGAAGGATCAGAAAAGGCCACTTTAATATGCGTAGTCTTTTTAAAATGCAAATCTCTTTCTTTATCCCATGTTATCTCATCTTCCCCTAGACTCGAGTTATGTTTTTCTGCCTCCTAAATAGCAGAGATTCTATAGAGCTGCCTGTTAGCTCTTGAGATTTTCAAATTATTTCCTTATGATAAATACCTTCCATTTTGGAGCCCTTTTATTCCTATAGGGCTCAATCCACATCATTTTTTTACTCTCTACCTCCCTCTGCTGCTGAGAGGAGAAAATGTCAAATAGAAGCATGCCATCAGCACCCATCTGTAGGTTAATATAACTCCAGATTCTTTCTTTTGGAAAAAAAGAGTCATGCCTATCTTACTTACCTGCAAAGCCATCACAGATTCCCTCTGCTTTCCTTTAACACCAAACCTTCTGGTCAGCCCTATTTCCTCACTGAGTATTCACTTTTCAACCCACTTCTGTCCAGCTCTCCACATGTCCCAGTTTCTGCCCCTCCTGGTAATTTCTCTTACACAGATTACCAATCGTTTATTTGCCAAGAGCAGTGACTTCTCAGTCCTAGCCTCTGTAGGTAGAGTAGAAATGCTTTTTTAGGTTTATCAACATTTGTAAATCTTGGCCAACCTTCTTCCTCATGGAGCGTGGGCCTCACAATTGCAGGTGTAAAAGATTTACAAAGTTATGAATCAGCACTGACCCTGCAATTACTGTTTTGGAGCCTAGCGTCTCCTTCCTGATATGGTCCTTAAACCACAGCATCCAGTTTCTTGCTCCTATACTCAGTTTCTCCTTGCCTTCCCTTGCCTTTGTCAAATGCAGCCCCCAAGGTAAGATCTTGAGGATTCATTGGCCCTCACTTAATATCAGTAACTGTACCTCAAATGAGATGCACATAGCCCCATGCAGTTCCTGGCACCAAGATCAGACCATACCATGAGGGCACCCTGGGCAGGTAAGTGTGTGGTACCCCTTTAAAAGAACATGCTTAGAATGTTTATTCAACATGTTTTTGGTAGAAATGGGAAAACTGGCGTTCTGTTGGAAAAAACAATCATGAACATTTTAACTATCTTTGTATTCCTTTTTCCAAAGCTAAAACTCTATCTAGCAAGAATGAGATAGAGTTTAAAGATAATTTAGCAGAAAGACAAGTGGGCCTAGGGGCTGTAGGGAATATGAGGTTTTACAGCTCACGGCATTTCTGTCGAATATCCCCAATCGACAATCAGTCTCCCAGGCCTTGTGAGCAGGCCTGTCAGCTGCTAAGTCTCCCTTCTTGTTCCCTTTCAAAGCATCCTACTCTCTTTGTCCCCCACCCTTATCCCTCCCAGATCTCACTCCCTCCAACCACTCTTGTGGGCTCTTGCTCTCTTTCGCTTGCTCTAGGATTGTGCTGCTCGGCATTGCCCCAACCACCATACTCCAAGCTTACGTATCCTCACCTATTACTAACTCCCATCTTCAAGAATATGAAATACCTATTATTCCAAGAATGATGCTTTAGCTTGTTCTCACCAAAATACATGTCTCCCAGTTATCAAGATTCTCTGTTTCTAGAAGGTAGTTTCTTGCCACAGTTTCAAATTTAAAATAAGAGACTTATTCGTTATGTTGAATGGGCAAAGGGCCAAGTTTCATTTGTTAGGCTGCTAACGTAAGGAATTACATGTGGAAACCTGAGTTAACTGGCACCAAATTTCCAATTACTCCAATGACATGTAGTTACTCCTTGTAAATTAATACCCCAGGCACCTGTTTAAGTGCACTTACCCTTAGTTCAGCACAGCCTAGCATGTGAGTACCTTGGATATGGCCATGACTATTTTCTTCTCAACAGGAGTCAACGAGTTACCATTGTGGTGTGAAAAACTGTTTCTCCCTTGAAATGCTTCTCAGTCATTAAGGAGTAGGTGGGAAGGTTTCCCTTCTGGAGTTTCTGAAACTGCACCACTAGTGGGGACTAAACACCACCTGTGTGAAGGGAGTTTCCTTCTAGTCTTTCCCTGAGCTTGGGTTGGATTCACACCCTTGTCTATAGTAATGCATAGAGAAACTTCTCAGATCCTCAAGGGGAGAAAAGAACAGTTCTCTTTTTCAAGTGGATCAAACCACGCTTTTCATAATAGATTGAGCCTTTCTCTGGCAGTTGTTCTGTGAAAAGGGAAAGCCTAAAGAAGTAGCCACGTGAAGAATTGATGCAACGTGCATTAAGTGGCCTGAGGAAAATCTGCTTGGCTTGTGATATCAGAGCAGCACAATGCATGTCAGGAACCTCACTGATGGCTTCAAATTGAGAAAAGAGAATAAGCTAACTATTTAGTTCCTGCTCCTTGAGTTTGGAGAGCATCACTGTAGGAAGAAGTATTGAGGTGGTATATGACAATAACTTTATTTTGCACCTCCTGTGTGCCAGGCAGTCTGCTAGGTTTTCCATGTGTACTCTCTCAATCCAGCCAACAACCCTATTTGGTATGTTGTTCTGATTTTACAGGTGAGAAAGAAGACTTTCAAATTATTACCATCCCAAGGTCTCATGACTGTTGAGAACAGGAACCATATTCAACCTACAGGTCTGCATAGCCTGTTTCTACAGAGATTTAGCTGAACAGTAAACATCAACTTTATCTTCTCATAACCACCTTGGCGTTTTGAAAACTCTGGTTTTCAGAGCTCAGTGGTCTCGTCCAGTCTGCTTTGATCCTAGTGCTTCCTCCTGCTCTATAGCTATCCTAGTTTCTATCTCCTCAGCCATAGTCACTTCCTATATGTTTTATTTTCCTCCTCATCCTCTAATGTAATTCTGGATTCAGAGATCTTCCCAATGAGAAGAAACCATGGAGAATTTGCTGAGAAGGAAGGGTTAAGTGGCTTGTTGGAGATCACAGCCCCAGTGATTCAGGAAGATGGTACCATGATCTGTGCGTGCCCCTGTTGAGTGCTCTTTTCACTCTGCTGTGCTGGCTCTGAAGAGCACAGATAATCCGCATTTCACCAAAGCCTAGTGGAAGAGCCAGATCAGCACCCATGTCTCCCACCTAACTCTAGAATCTGTGTATTCTCTAACAAGCTGCATTCATTTTAGTTGTAATCTGCATCTTAATGATAATCCCTTCCCATGCACAGTGCATCACTGTACCAGAGAACTTTAGGCCATTTTCCCCATTTCACATATAAGCAAACTGGGCTCTGAAAGAGACACCTTCAGTGGTTACCATTATTGGGAACTACTAAAGCACCTGCCATGAGCTTTATAAATATCATTAATCCTTAAAGCATATCAAGTAGGCATTACCTCTATTTTACAGGTTCAGGTAGCTTAACTAACATACTAGATTATATAGCTAGCATAGCACATGGAAGAGTCAGGTTTTAAACTGGGGACTCCATAGCACCATAGACTCTACTTTTTGTATACTATGCACTGCCATGGTCATATGGCTAGTAAGTGGTAGGGTTGTGAGCACACTCTAGGATTTTAACATCTAATTCAGTATTCTGTTCTTTATAATGTGCAGGCTCTGAATATTCTGAATGTTGAAAAAGATTGATACACATGTAGACATGTGCATGCCTACACACAGTTTTAAACATTTTAGTATAATTTCTTCCAAATAACCCATTTATTTATAAACTTTGATTATTTTGAAAGTGCATAGTTTATATTTTAATGTTTTAACCTAAATATATATTTGCTCTCATTAGAAGAATGGAGTGTCATGCTGGATTTCTGACCCCGTGGGTGATGTTGGATAATGACCCCAACCTCTTAAAAAGAGTTGTTAACATTTAGTGTTTTTTGTTTCAGTTTGCAAATGAGGCTCACGTCAGTTTGGGTTTTATTAGAGAATGGAAGTTCCAGTTTAACTCCCTGAGAGTGCTGATTTATTATAGGAAAATGCTGGCAAACATTTTAGACTTGCAAAATGACTTCTAATCACAGTTCAGGCTAAATTTGTTCTTCTGCTGATTTAGAATGTTGGAGAGTGAGAAGAGTGAGGAGGAGGGACAAGTTATGCTGTCCTTATTGAATTCATGCCACGTTCCAGATAAGAAGCTGCCTTCCTTGCCCTGGAAGATGCTGTGACCCTGGCTTTGCCTTCTGGCTGAATGCACTACGAAGCAGGAAGAAAGCTTCAACCCCAGCTCTAACAATCCACTGCCATTTAACACTGGTTCACTTGGCATTTCCCCTGAGGTTCTTCAAAACGCTAGCCCTTTGAAATGTTTGTCATGTCAGGTCCACGAGAGTCACCTGCTCAGGTGTCCCCAAGGCCCATTACACAGTGGGACTGTGGCTCTAAGGGGTCCCAGGCCCTCTCCACTGAGCTCTTCTATGAAAGGAAGATGACTTACCAAACGACCTTACTGGGACTTTGCACTATTTTTAAATTTTCTTCTAGAAGATGAAAGAAATTAGCCCTTCTCCCTTTTTCTTTCTTTCTGGTAGTGAGTATAATAATTTCTCCTGATGAACAGTGTCCACAGAGAATTTTTTCATGCTGGAAATAAGGCAGATGGCTTGGGTGTTGTCTCAGATCATCAGTAAAGGCCCCAGCTAAGTTAATGACTAGAAGGGCCTGGAAGAAATTAACATGCTTCTCAGTTGGTAAGCTGTGGCTTGGGGAAGTTGGTGATGGTGAGGATGCTGGAGGATGTCTGATAGAGGGAGAGAAAATAGGGTTCTTTTGACTTCTGGGCTTCAGCACTAGCCCTCGTGATCCTGCCATTTCCAGTGTGATCTGCCTTATGTCAGCATGCACAGGGTAGCAGCCTAACTGAGCCTTGTGAGTGGGTGGGCTTGGATGCTTGCTAGCTGGCCTTCCAACTCCAATATTCTGATCTACATAAAATGCTGAGTGAGTGGGAAGTGTTGATCACGTTTAATACTGAGTAATTTTCTTAAGAACTTGAGTATGTCATACATTTCTTTTTTCAGCTTTGGAAATGATTCACTTTTATGACACATGAATAAGACTTTTATTCACTAAAGAACCTCAAGCATAATAGCAAGTGAAGGAGGATGGAATTATCTTAAAGGGCTGTTCTGCAGTGCCTCCCCGTCAGGAGAGCCAAGTAGACAGTGAAGAGAAGCTATTTAGGGCAGGACAGTTAGAAACATTCCCAGCAGGGCCTTCACAATGCTCAGGTTACAATTCCCAGTTAAGAGAAATGTCCTGAGGTTGCACAGGTATAAAGGTGACCTGTGAGGTACTTGGCTGTCTTGGGCTTTAACACCAAAATTTGAAAGCTGAGGCTGACCCTTTATCACTGGCTTTCCTCCCAGAGTCTGACCTGGGGCAAATAGATGCCTGACAGTTTTAAGTTCTCCAGTTTCTGTTCAGCTGAGACCTGAGTGTCAGGTCAGCTAACAGGCTCCCTGTTGGAGAAACATGGCTCTAGGTTTCAGTGCACTGAGAGATGTTAACTTCTGCCTGGTCTTAGGGTACAGCCCCATCTGGGTGCCAGCTCCAAGGGCAGACTATGCGCTCACCAGGCTCATCTGATAATGCAGTGGGCAGACATAGCTATGTGCTGTTCACTTGCTCTGTGCCCTCATGCCCAGTCTAAGACTGTCCAAGGCCCGGCCTATTCTCTGCTTTATCTGGAAGAAGACAAGACCATTTTCCTGGACTGACAGCCCAGAAGGTACTCATCTCCAACCTGGATCAGAGCCCTATTTTCACCAGTAACTCTTGAGTCATCTTGTATCTCTGAGCCTCAGCTTCCTCGTCTGTAAAATGTAAGCTTTATAAATATTGAGTGTCTGCTACTTACCCAGATGCTGCCTAAGGTATTGTGAATACAGTGGCGGACAGCAGGGACAAATAAGACCCGCTCCTCATAGAAACAAACCTCATAAGATCTTAAGAGGATTCCACGAGATAATATGTGTAAAATGTTAGCATCTTGTCTGACCCTAGTGGTTGCTTTCTACGTTAGCTTTAATGAGTTTTCCTCCAAAGATGATAGAAAATATTTCAAAGTATGTCCTTTCCTGCCTTGGTCTGTGCACATGGATTTCTGCCAAAAAGGCTCTTCCTTAATTCCTATGCCTAGCTAACTCCTGTTCATCCAGTTCTCAGTATAAATGGTCACTTCTTCAAGGTGGTATTTTTCTGACCAGTCCATCCTTAGATCCCTCTGTTGTTTGTTCCCAGGGCAACTGGTACTATACTTTGAGGTATCCATCCTCTTGATAACTATGACTTGTTTAGTGTGTTTCCCTGACTAGACTGTAAAGCTAGTGTAAACAGCATCCATGTTCACCAGAAATCTTGATGCTGAGCTTTGAGATTCTGCATAAACATCTGACCATCTTGCTGATATTTGAAGGGAATGTTCCCCTTCGCATGAGAAAATTACATTGGACCAGAAAAGAAGAATCTGGCCCACCAGGAGCACATGGGTCCTTTCTTCCCTCTTTTCTCTCTCCTATCATGAAGAGGAGGGATGGCCAAGAAATGGCTGAAGAAAGGCCATTCCCAGGGCTGTACCCACATCTCCTAGAAGTAGCAGGTAGTCAGGGAACATAGGATGGACAGTTGGGTTCCCCATTGTTCACAGGAACTTACCCAGTACCCATTCAAGGACTTACTGGGAATGGGGCAGTAAGGGTCTTCTTTGATACCATCTGCCACAGCCACACCCTTTTCCGTTCTCACCACAGCCAGGCAGCATGACTTAAAGGAGGTCTTGTTTCTTGTAACTATAGATAGTAGAAGCTTGATAAAATGAAATCTAAGGTCATAAGACTGGAATGGTGTCAGCCGCAGAAATGTCTCTGTCAGCTTGTGTGAAAGATGCCCCCAGCCTCAGTACCTTTTGGAAGAGACCTTGGCAAAAATACAGCTGTTTACATGTGACTCACCAGAAATGTGAATGTTCTTGCCCTTTTGTGCCCTGTGGGATTTAACAAAGCAGCAATGTGACCTGACCCCAGTGGTTTTCTTTTGGCCAGAATCCAAGTCCTCCAGGCAGTGCTGGACTTCCCACATGCATTCCTGCCAGCCCACTATATGGAACTACAGGGCAGTCCTCCTCTGCCAAGCCTTTCTAACCTCTATGCCTTTGTCCAGGCTGTTCCCTCAACCAGAAGTTCCTTTTTTCCATACATACACATATGAATAAACCTCAATTCATTCTTCAAGACTAAGATGATATCACTCTATAACTCCTCTAATCACCCTCTTTCCCCAAACTGGAGTTAGTTATTCTGAACCCTTATACCAATGTAGTGAGGTTATGGATTTCCCGCTCAGTCATCTGAAGGCAGAAACCAAATCTCGTTCATATTTGTGTCCCCTTCCACTAATATAGTATCTGCACCTATAATTTGTTACAGTATTCTACACTGTAGGTGCATAATGAATAAATAGCTGAAAGCTGGGCATTTGCAAGGTGTGTGCTGGCCAGTGGGTCAGCCAGGATGCCTAAGGGCAAAGGCACATGCCAGAAACCACTAATGGAGACTTTTGTGGGCAAATTGTTGAAACAGTGAGAAGTTGTTAAATCCTTGTGGGTAAGAAAATGGCATAAGGAAGTAGTACTTTGGATACAGTCTTTGAGGGCATGGGTACAATGATGTTAAAGGAAGAAAACTTACATTTATTCTATAGATGGGGGAACTGAGGCTTGGGGAAGTTAAGTGATTTGCTAAAGGACACACAGCTAGTAAGAAAAGGAAACTGGTTTAGAATCTAGATCTGGTTTCAAAGTTTGTGTTCTTAAACAGTATGTGAAAACTCAAACACATCTGCATACACTACCTTGAACTAGTGTCCTTTAGATCTTCAGGGTATTCCCCTCCCAACTGTGTTAAGTTTGATGGCAGAATATCACTAGCCCTCATGGGGCCTCAGTTTCCTCTTCAGTAAATGAGGAGAGTTGGGCTAAGTGACTCTAAGGCCACTTTTAGGCTCTGAGATGCTATGATTCTCTGTAGAATACAAATGGACTTTCTAACCTGGAAGTCAGCTTGGTCAAAACATGAGCGTACTTGTGTATCGGGCCTGAAAATCCTTCTCAGGTGTTGCAGTCATGATTCCAATACACACAAAAAGCTGGGAACTATTATCTTAGAGGTCTAATCATTTGTCCCAAATGAGTATTCAAAATACACTCAGGCATCTAAGTTTTCTGAACTCATAGAAAGTTCCTGTTTATCCGAAGTCTACTTAAGTCACAGCAAAGTTTCCACTCATTCTCCAGGCGTTCCATGTTATTCCAAATCACACTGAAATAAAGTTCAGTATCGCATTACCCACACCTATGGCACCCAACCCCCAGGCCCCCGCCACCTCACCCCATCACACAAGTCTCAATCAAGCATACATGCACTTCTCTGACATTAGGCTGAATCTTAGGGTGGAACACATCTGAAAATGTCTGTGTGGTTCAGAATGAACTCTGAAAAAGTTTCCGCCCATACCATTGAATAACATCCTGTTGTTTTGGCTTTTTTTTTTCTATCAAATCTGTGCAATAATGCCTTTGATTTGGCTTTCATTTACAATGATCTGCCTGATACCATTTCTCTGAAACATTCGGAACCAGATACAATCTTATTATAGTCAGCTACATAAAGTGGACCTTTCAGAGCATAAAGAAACATCTGTCCTCCATCTGTCGTGCCTGAAAAATAGGACTTTCAATAGAGCACTTTGTAGGGCACTAGTGCTTTTAATGGGCAAGAAATCCATTTCTGACTAAAATCTCAATAAATATGTCTAAAAGAATATTTTCGTCTTACAAACTGTCTTTCAAAGAGCACTTCAAAGGCCACTCTAGCCAAGTGGCATATTAAGAACATCGTCTCTAGACTCAGCCAAACCTGGTTCAAATACTTGCTCTGTGGATATACTGGCTGTGTGATCTTGGAAAGTTATTTAACCCCGATAATTTTAAGTTTTCTCGGGGATGTAAAATAGAATGCTAGCATCTACCCTGAGAGATAATATTTTTAAAGAGACTGGCACATGGTACAGCACCAAATAAACATCAGCTGCTGTTCCTGTTTTGTTATTGCTGCTGTTAATACTAGGAGTGGAATGGCCTGATTCCTGATGCAGCTGAATGAACACGGGATTTGGAATCAGAAAACCTGATTTTGCACTCTACCATTGCCACTGACTAGTCAGATGACCCTGGGGAAATCACTGAATGCTTCTCAACTTAGCTTCCTCATCTGTAAAACAGGGAAAATAAAAATAGCTATCTCACAGATAACAACTGTGAGGTTCAAATAAGGTGATTTACGTGAATTTCCTTTGCCAACTTCTAAACTCTGTACATATGAGTTCCTTGGTGATTGTTAGTGTTATGGGCTGAATGTTTGCGTCTTCCCCTAGAATTTATACATTGAATCTCTAACCCACAATGTGATGGTATTAGGAGGTGGGGTTTTGAGGGGTAGTTAGGTTTAGATGAGGTCACAAGGGTGGAGCCCCGTGTTAGAATTAGTATCCTTACAAGAAGTGACTAACAGCTCGCTCTTTGTCTGTGTGTGTCATGTGAGGACACAGCAAAAACTCAGCCGCCTACAAGCCAGGAAGAGGGCCCCCACCAAGAACTGAATCTGCCAACACCTTGATCTTGGACTTCCTAGCCTCTGGAACTGTGAGAAACAAAGTGTCTGTTGCTTAAGCCACCCGGTCTAGGATACTTGTTATCACAGCTCAAACTGACTAAGACCGTTAGTAACAACACCAGAACTGAAGAATGTATCAAATTTTCTTATTCAGAAATTTTTATTTACAAAAACCTTAGTGACGTGCTTAAGTAATTGTAGCTGATTTCCACTTAGTCACGGAAGTGAGGACTCTTTGCAGGGACTAAGGTAGCATCAGGTGCAGAACGTCTGCCTTTCCCAACAAAACTTTGTCATCACTGTGTACTCACCTTAGACCTGGTCTCTGTGAATGTTTAAAATGTGTCCTTTCTGTTGGTGATGGGTCAGGAAAAAATAAGAAAAATTTTAAAAACGTGTCCTGGTCAATTGCCAATGTATCTGAAGAGGTAGTGTTACGGGATCTTTGGGGTGTCACTTTTCTGGCCGGAAACCTCTGTGGCTGGTGGTGCCTTTGTCTGAGTTTTGCTCGGCCCGCTAGGCTTGTTCCACCCACTCAGCCTGGCAGACTGCACTCAGCTCACCATACTGGTCTGGATCCCATGCCTCTAAGGGAGACTGCGAGTCAGGCATGGAGTGGCAAGGGATGTGTAAGTGAGCATAGGGTCTGGCCACTGCGCAGTCAGACATGCCGGCTGCTACCACAGGGTGGGCAGCTCCACGTGCCAGCACAGGCACTGGTTCTCTGTGAGGTTGCAGCTGGACCAGGTGCACCACGAGCAGCTTCCTTGGCTGGCACCAGGGAATGTAGTGGCACCCAGAAACTTGGAAACATCAGGAACCACAGAGCCCCAAAGAGGGAGTCAAAGCCCTGGCTCTAGGAGCTCCCAGGTCTGGGCTTCCCGAAGGGTCACAGCTCTTCTCTCCTTTTCACCCACAACGTGGCGAGCAAGGGGCATGTTTCAGCCCTGTTTGGGTTATAGATCTTTTAGCTTCGCCATTTGGCAGGCCCTGAGTTCTTGACCTGCGACCAGGAAGAATGAGGTGCACAGACAAGTGGAGGGTGAGCAAGACAAAGAGGAGCTTTTTTGAGTGATAGAACAGCTCAGAGGAGACCTGCAGTGGGCATCTCAGCCAGTGTTCAGCTCTCATCAGAGAGGGTAGCTCCTCTCTGCTAGGCAGGTCATCCTGATGAGTGTCTAGCTGTCAGCAGAGAGGGTAGTTCCTCTCTGCAGCTGGTCATCCCATTGTCTTCTCAGCTCTCAGCAGACGGGAGACACTGAGGTGGGTAGTTCCTCTCCGTAGCAGGTCATCCCACCATTTCCCCGTCCTCTCTCTATCCTCTCTCTGTCCTCTGCCGGAGTCTGGCTGAATCCAGGGTTTTTATGGGCCTCAGAGGGGAGGAAGTGTGTGCTGATTGGTCCATGGGTGGCCATGGGCAGGCCCAGAAAAAGCACTACAAGTCTTCCCTCCGGTCCTTGGAACTGGCAGCCCGGCCCTGAGGCTTCGAGTCCTCCCTGGTTTGAGGGTGGGGCTTCACTAGGCACCAGTCCCCTTCCACCCAGGAGCCAGTTGGCCTCCTGCTACTGTTCCTGACACCCAGGCTGTTCATGCCAAGGGACACCTGTAGGCCAGCACCGGGCTGTGCTCAGCATCCGCCTCGGCATCCCTCCCCACTGTGCTTGTCAGTGCCCAAAGTCCAGAGGGGGCTGAGGCGGCAGGGGCCTGGCATGTCAGCACTGCCTCATGTGTGTGTACACCCAGCCCGGCTGTGACATCGCCCACACTTGGCCTCAACTCCACTCTGTGATTGGAGCCAACAGCAGGGAGAGGCCAGGCAGTGGAAGCAGACACCTTCAAGCCTACGGGGGCTAAGAATGGGGATTCCCAGGTCCCCTGAGAGTGCAGAGATGCCCGGGTCTGCAGCTGCAACCTGGGCGGCCGTAGAGGCGCCTGGGAGGGTGGGGCTCCTGCCTGCTCCTCGCTCCTGCAGGCTCCGTGGAACGCTGCACCACTCCTGGCCCAGCTCCACCTCGGGGCTCCTCTCTGCGTGCCCTTCTGTGCCCAACCATGCTGCCCCCACACCAGGGGGCAATTCAGCCTGGCCCCATCGTGGAGGCTCCCAGGGCAGCAGGCTCCAGGGGGCTCCCAGGGGCAGGCTCCTCCGGGAACTATCCACCTCCTCCCCACACCTCGCACAGAGGGAGTAGGCAAGAGAGATGACACGGGGCCAGGGTAACAGAGTGGCAGAGGCTCTGGGCCTGGGAGTGGGTCCCGCCTGGCTGCAGCCAGTGCAATGGCAGCGGCTGCTCTGGATGGCCCACCACTGCCATCAGCAGTAAGATAGAAAAGGGCTGTCAACTTGCCTGCTGGCTGTTGTTTTGATGTGGTAAATGTGAGTTTTTCAGATTGTATCTCCCTTCCCTTCCAAGTGCATTCAAAACAACTAGCAATTCAGCTACTTTCTGCCCTTCTGCTTACCTGATCTCTTTTGTCCATTTTGTAGTATGGAAGTCACTGGGCTGGAGTTTTTGATACCAGTCAGACCTGCCTCCTCAACTTCCCAGCTGTGTTATCTTAGACAAGTCAGGCAACCTTTCTACAGCTCCGTTTTCTCATCTGCAAAATGGGGAAGAATAATAACCATGTTTCAAGGTGATTAAGAAAATTGAAACAACATATATAAAATTCTTAGTCATATCTGACACCCAATAGGTACCTATCACCTTATCTTCCTTCCCTTGAATCTTCTTCTTACCCACTTCTCACTCCCTATGCCTGATTATTGAGCCTTCTCTGGGGTCCTTGGTGAAATGATCACTAACAGAATCAATGGCTAATGGAGCCTGTAAGAAAGTGTCCCTGGGGAAACAATATTTCTAAACTAACATTCTTGTTCCAGGTCTTATAAACACTTGGGGTTTTGGGATATTTCAGTAAAAACAATAGACTCCTACTAGATATAGTTGCTAATTTAATATCTTAAGGTGCGTGTATGTGAGCTTGGATAGTCACAGAAAGTCTCCAGTTGATGCACAAAAAAAAAAAAAAAAAAAAAAACCACCTGGTAACATCGTGTATATTTTCTCTGCATATCTTTTTGTATTTTTTTGAATTTCGTACCATGTGCATGTATTCCTATTCAAAATTCAATTACTTTAAAAATGCTAGTGATGTTGGAGTACGTTTTTGCTAGGCATTGTAGTAGGAGCTCCCTAATGACCTGAGCCTGTTAATATAGGCTCCAAAACTTTTTAGTATACAGAGAAGAAAAACTGTAGTCCTTCAAGCTGAAAACCACTGTCTGAGCTAGGAGAGGAGGTTCTCACTTTGTGGCTTCCTTGCCACAGAACGTTTGTAACCTCTTCCCTCAAGATTTGCTAAGTAAATCTTGTTATTTGTCATCAGTAACAGTAGTGATCTATACTGAGAGCTTACTATGTGTCAAGCACTGTTCTGTGTAGCTTCTCAATTACCTCAAGTTAATTATCACACCAACCTTGCGAGGTGAGTTGTATTTTTATTCTATATTTTATATTTTTAAACGTTGAGTCTCAGAGAGTCTCCTAACTGGCAAGTGACAGAGCTGAGATTAAGAGCTGTTACTGTATAGGTTTGTGATAACAGACATGGGCTGTTATTAAAGCTAAATAAATTCATACATATGAAGTGCTTAGAAAAGCATTGGCTGTGGTGCCCTCCCTGTTAAGGGCCAGCATTAACATTTCTGGAGTTAGGGAGGGACTTTGTAAATTAGAAACATAATTGAGTCAGTGAAAGTACCAAGAGGTAATTTTAATCAACTAAAATGTAAATTAAGGTTCCATGTATTCTGTAATAAAGCCTAGACATTTTTCAAGATAGTTTTCCCCTTGTTTTTATTTTCTATGTGTGCCATTTCCTAGAAGACATCCTGCCACCAATTCCAAGTTGTCTGTGTCCTACTCTCAGCTTTTTTATGCTTTTTCATCACAGAGAGATTTTTAACATAAGATAACATTTTTGGCCGGGTGCAGTGGCTCACGCCTGTAATCCCAGCACTTTGGGATGCTGAGACAGGTGGATCATGAGGTCAGGAGTTCAAAACCAGCCTGGCCAAGATGCCAAAACCCTATCTCTACTAAAAATACAAAAATCAGCCAAGTGTGGTGGCACGCCCCTGTAATCCCAGCTACTCAGGAGGCTGAGGCAGGAGAATCACTTGAACCCGGGCAGCAGAAATTCCAGTGAGCCAAGATCACACCACTGCAAGCCAGCCTGGGCAACAGAGCAAGAACTCTGTCTCAGAAAAAAAATAAAATAAAATGACATTTTTAAATGTAGCCATTAGAATGACTACCCATTCAAGCAAACGTTTGTAGGTACAATATTGTTGGTATTATTGAATCTTTCGTTGGTGGTTTTTACTGAGTGATGTTTCTACCTGTGGGAGGTGAGAGCAAGTGGAGCACTAAAGAAGTTTTTGATCCTCTGTCTCCAACATGTTCAGGACTAGTAGCCACATAATGGCTTGCTATATAAAGCAAAAGAACAAGTAGTATCTGAACCTGATGGACAGAAAACACACCATGTGTCAGCAGTCAAATATCAGACTCAAAAATATAAAGCAAGGAAGAAAAATACCCCCCAATTGCCTGTAGGACTGCCCTGTCCAATGTGATCACCGCTAGCCACATGTGGCTATTCAGGTCTTGGAATGTGGTTTGTTTGAATGAAGATGTTCTATAAGCATGAAATACACACTAGACTTCAAAAATTGGTTAAAAACAAAATAAAATAGATCAATATTTTTATTTTGATTACATGATAAAAGGATATTTTGGCTATATTAGGTTAAATAATATATATTATTAAAATTAATTTCATTGATTTCTTTTTACTTTTTAAAATATGGATACTAGAAAATTTTAAATTACCTCTATGGCTTGCATCTTATTTCTACCAGGCAGTACTGCTCTAGAAGAAAGTCTAAACTTTACCTTGACCTGACCCTTAAATCTTCAGTACCATAGAAACATTAAGACATAAAGTCACTAAATTCAAGTCTGGAAATAGGGACATTTATTATGTACCTACTAAGAGTACAAAGATTAATAATTACCCCTTTTCCAACTCCAGCCTGTAACTACTGTTAAAAAAAAAAAAAAGGGTGGAAAGAGGGGTGAGGGATGTGTACTTTCTATATTATTTATTCCAGTGCCAGGACTTTTTTTATCTTAAATTTGTGAACCTTTGAAATTCCATTAGATCGACTGCAAGGAAATAATAGTGTCCATGCTAGAAAAGCACAGAAACTGAGTTATTTACTTCTCAATCAGCTCAGCTTCTCACCATAAAGCATCAGGAGAGATTACTTCTATTTTTCTCGAAGACAAAAGCAGAGTCTCACTCCTGTCACCCAGGCTGTAGTGGCATGATCACAGCTCACTCCAGCCTCAGCTTCCCAGGCTCAGGTGATTCTCCCACCTCAGCCCCTGGGACTACAGGCATGTGCCTCCACACCTGGCTAATTTTTCGTATATTTAGGAAAGACAGGGTTTTGCCATGTTGCCCAGCTGCTCTCCAACTCCTGAGCTCAAGCATTCCGCCTGCCTCGGCCTCCCAAAGTGTTGGGATCACAGGCATGAGCCATTGCACCCAGTCTGGACTTCTAATTGGCACCTCAAACTTAACATGTTCAAAGCACAATTCCAGATTTTCCATCCCTTCCACCTGTTCCTCTTAAACTATTTTACATCTCAGAAAATTAGCATTCCTTTCTTCCTAGTAACCAGGCTAAAAGCTTTGGAGTTATTTCTGACTCCTCTCCCTCTCTTAACCCACATTCAATCTGTCACATATTCTTAAAGCTCTACTTTCAAAAGAATATGTTGACCAGAATTCGGCCACTTCTCACCACCTGACATCAATTACCCTGGTGCAAACCATTATGGAGTCTCCCTTTGATGACTTATAACATCCTAACTTTGTCCCATGCAGTCTGCTCTCACCACAGCAGCCAGAGTAACCCTGACACAACTTAGATCACGTCACCTCTGCTCAAAACTTTCCAGTATGAGAGTGACAGAGACTACAGCCAAATTCTCTTTGGTGTTGCCCAAAGCTCTGCACTCATTGACTCCAGCCATATCGGACTCCTTGCTGTTCCTCAAAAACACCAGGGAGTCTCCCAACCTTAGGGCCTCTCCCAAAATGTTCTTTCTCCAGTAGCCACAGGCCCACCCTCACACCTCCTTCAGGTCTTTTTTCAATGGCCTCTTCACAGCGAGGACACTTCCCTGCTCAGCCTTTTAAAAATTTGTCATTGCCTTGTCCAAATACTCCCTTTCTCTGCATTATTATTCTTTATAGCGCTTATCACCAGCTGACATATTATGTCTTCTACTCATTTTTTATTATTTGTGTCCTCTGAAATAGAATATAAACCCCACAAAGGTGAGGATTTTATTTATTTATTGCTATCTTTCTAGTTCCTAAAATAGTACCTGGCCCAAAATATATGCTCAATAAATATTTGTTAAATGAATGAATGAAATTTTCAGATGAGGAAAAATGGGCAGGGCCTGGTGGCTTATGCCTGTAATCCCAGCACTTTGGGAGACCAAGGTGGGCAGATCACTTGAGATTAAGAGTTCAAGACCAGCCAGGCCAACACAGGAAAACCCCGTCTCTACTAAAAATACAAATATCAGCCAGGCATGATGGCATGCACCTGTAATCCCAGCTACTCAGGAGGCTGAGGCACGAGAATCGTTTGAACCTGGGAGGCGGAGGTTGCAGTGAGCTGAGATCATGGCACTGAACTCCAGCCTGGGTGACAGAGTGAGACCCTGTCTAAAAAAAAGGGGGGGAAAGAAATGACATAGGGAAGTTCAGTTTTAGCCCAACACCAATGGACTAGTAAGGTCAGGTTGACTCCTGAGGATTAGAACTCAGGTCTGACTGACTCCTGAGCCTGTGCTCATTCCAACTCTCTGTCTGGTTCAGGAGATAATAGGGGGCTCCAATATCCAACTATGAGAGCTGACAGGCTGTAAAGGGCCATGGGGGAAGCACACACCAAGGTTCAAGTGTAAATCCTGCTAGAAATACTGAGCTAAAACAGAACAACACTTTTGGCAGCATTGTTGACAGTCCCTGAGATGAAGGAAAGTAATTTGAGGGCATCTGCTGAAACTTTCCAGTTTTAAGACTGGCTTTCATTATTTTTCTTTTAGCTGTAGCTTTCTCAGATAATGAATGTACCATATGTCTCTATCTCCAGGTTCCCATACAAATTAGGAAACTAAATGCCAGATGATTAAAACAGATTTCTGCTTGTTTCCATGGGAAATCAACTGCTGGGAGCCCTCAAGAAATGAGAGGAAGAATGTTCAGCTGAAGGTGTTTGCTAGTGAGAACATGCACTCTGCTTGCAACCCAGGTACCAGTCCACAGACTGTTCAAAATTTTGGCCCAGGTGAGACACCATCCTGAGCTGCCTGCCCTGCTGGTGGCCAAGTGAGACCATGGAGATCATTGTGCCCTGTCCTACTCCCTTGTGCCTCCACCACCAGGGGGCTGGGCACTGTATGCCAGGTCCTTCATGTTAGGTCCCAGCCAATGGTGCCAGGAAGATTTACTAATGACAAACAGACAGTAATGCAGGGGCCCTAGCCTCATCAACCCAGTGTGAGTTCAGCATATTTTGAGCCCACTAGCAGGTCTTCTGGAAGACAGGGGGGATGTACTATCAAGGATTCTTGCTAGAAGGGTCACTTCTGGCCATCTACAACTAGACAGAGTTAATTCAGGGGCGTGGGAACAGCGTTCTGTAAAACACAGCCAAGTGTGCCCCAGGCAACTGTGCCAAGGATATCTCTAGGAGGCTGTGATTATTACTTGTTCCTGCTTGCCCCAGAATTAGCTCCAATTTGCCTGAAAGAGATAACATTGAGGAAGGAGTTTGCAAAGAGATTTCATTATTGTCTTGACAGTGAAAATCTCTGATTTGTCTGGGGAAAATTGGTTCAGGAGCTGACTCTAGTCTAACTTGAGTGTCGATAAATCTCATCCCACCTCTTGCAAATTTAGGGGGAAAAGACAACCTTTCTTGGCTTTATTAAACCAGAGTGTGACTTGGGCATGCCATAAGGAGGCTCAAAGATGGAAACTAGGCAGTAAAGGAGAGCATAAAGTTTAAATTTGGATTCAGACAACCCTGAATGCTAATGCTTGTTCTTTAACTTACTATGAGATCTCAGGGAATTCTGAGCCACTATGAGTGCCTACAAAGTGAGGATATGAATACCTACTCCTCAGGGAGGTTATGTCTTCATAACTTACGCTATATGTGTCTTCATAAGCTTATGTTAAATAAGCTAATGCAAATAAAAGCATTTGTTCTGAGCCTGCTAGGCAGTGGATACTCAATGCCTTGTGCCTTCTCTTTCCTTTCCCTCTGTTGCTATGTTTTACTGCCAAAATTGGAAACAGATAGCTTACTGAGCAATAAATAGGCAGGGCCCTCCCTCTCCCATACACCACTATCACCAGTACCAGCAACTTGATTTTTCTCAGAATTACTATCTAGGATATAGACAGAGCAGAGAAATCCAAATCTTCACACATAACATACCCACTTACTTATATCTTATCATCTAGGCTTGGGTATTTTTGCCTAGGTAGAATATTTTTCAGAGAAACTAAGTGATGAAGGACACTCATGTTGTCTTCTGCCTAAATAAACCATTAGCAGGACCCTGTGAAATTAAAACCACGGTTCACAATTCAGTCCAAATGCCTTGCCCTAAGCTAGTCAAAACTATGTTGACTCCTCCTGTCTTCAGACGATTCATGGGCATGATTCCTTAGCATGAGGCTATCCTAACATGTTCTAGGTAAGCCAGATTAGAGGAAGCAGTTTAATCATTTTGTGGTCCTGGGCAGGCCATTAGTAAATCAGTTTTTCCATTGCAGCTATGCTATACAATCATGCTCCAGTGGCTTGATCTACTTCTACGGATTCCAGTAATAGCTATTTAATACTGTCTGTGTTCTGTTTCCACCTGAACTGAATTCTGACACTAACTACCAGAATTGGCACAGATTAAGGGGCAGTGTCCTTCATGAGACTGCCCTCACTTAGGATGCCAGTCATGAGTCTCAGGAGGTCCCAAGGCCACTCACACTTCTGCCTAACTGGCTTCAAATTTAATGACTCCTATGACCCTCTCAGGTTCAGTCACTCACTAGAACAACTCACAGAACTCAAGAAAGCACAGAGTTGATTACAGACTTTTTATAAAGACTGTATCTCAAGATGAGCTAAATGAAGACAGACATAGGGCAAGGTCAGGGAGAGACCATACAGCTTCCACACTCTCACCCCATGGACCCAACGCACACACTATCTTGGTATAACTATATGTTCACCAATCAGGAAGCTCCCCTGAGCCTTAGAGTCCACAGTTTTTATTGGGCTTTCATTGTATATATATGACTGATTAAATTATTGGTCAAATGATTAAACTCAGTCTCCAGCCCCCTTCCCCTCCTGACTAGTTGAGTTTTTAACTCAGGTCAGGCTGGCCCAAAGTTTGAGCACGCTAATCCCATGGTTGGTCTTTCTGGTAACCAGCCTCTGTCCTGAAACTACATAGGAGGCTATGGTCAGACACGTCATTTGCATAACAAAGAGACCTCTATCACTTAGGGAATGCAGAGGGTTTTTAAAGCTTTGGAGTAGGAACCAGGGAAAAAGACCAATATAATCTTTATTATACCACAGTCTCCTACTGAGATTTACAAACCATGCAGGATTCAAGTTTAAGTTTTTCCCTTTGGACAGTGGGGAGTTACTTAAAGCAAGGGGAAATTGTTATTGAGCAGCTACTCTGGGCCAGCCATTCATTATATATGTGTTGAAAGCAGCACTTTGGGAAGATAAATCAGATGATTTCATGGAGCTTGAACTGGATAAAACTAAAATGGGAAGACTGGGAAGGAGACAGTGGCCACTAGGTAGGCATAAAGTGATGAGAGCAAAACTAGAGGAGAGACGTAGAAATGCAAAGGGAGGAAAGGAAGGGTTTGAGAGATATTTTGAAGTAAGATTTCATCTTATCTAAAGTTTTGTCACCATTACAAAATACTACACAATGGTTAGAGTAGTTAAAACTGCTTGAAGAGTTAAAACTACTTTCTAAAGATAGCCACGTAATATAGATAAAGTGGCTCCTCTGATTTACGAGACCTTAGTATTTTATCTCAAACAAACTTCAGGACCCGTGTCTTAATTTTTGGTGGCATACTCCCATTGGTTTCTGGACAGAAATATTGACACCTCTTGTTTTCAAATGGCTGAACTGTTTCTGTTTTAAAATTAATATTGCCCAATTTTACATTTCAAACAGCCTTTTGAAGTTTGTTTGCTTTAGAGTACGAGGCCCTCCCTACTCTGTAGATCACAAATTTATGAGGGATTTGAAGAGATCTTGAGATGTATCCCTTTATAGATCATGTAAAAAAGAACACATAACACTGGTGTGTTAAAACTAGCTATTTCTTCCTGCATGCGATTTCAGTAAACAATGAAAGTCTTTTTTCAAAATTATTGGTGTGTAGCCATTTTTCTATATCAGTAACTAGGACATTGACTCATTCATATCCACAGAAGTTCTACAATATGACAGATACTTTAGATAAGAATTTCTCAAAAATACAATTTCCTGTGTTTAAATTTGGGGTGGGGGAAAGAAATGATGATTTTAGTGTATCATGGGTGATATATTAAATTGAAATAAAAATGTAGAAACATTTGGTTATATTAGTTTTATATTTATATAAAATTTACCAATTTTAATAAATAAAAATAACAATTTATTTACATAAATGAATACAAATTTAAATAATCAAATAAACTTTTTATATAATAAATATATAATTATATGTATATTATATGTAATATTAATTCAAGTAATAAGTATTCATTATGTTCACTTTTTAAACATTTTATTATAACTAAGCTAACTTATAAGAAAACTGTCAATTAGTAACTCTTTACAATATAATTAAAAATTTGAAGAAAGATTCCCTTTGGCATTATACTATACATAATTAAATCAAATCAACAAATTTTAACCTCTACCATATGGAAAATAGAAAAAAATGGAAAACTTTAAAATAAGGATGCAATTAGCTGTTAAATATTAATAAAAATTAATGTTTGTCACATGCTTACAATGTGTCAGGCTCTGTTCTAATATTTTATATGTATTAAATAATCTAACCCTCACAACCAGACTATAAAGTAGACACTATAATTACCCCCATTTATTTCTCAGGAAACTGAGGCTCAGAGAAGTTAAGCAGCTTATTTAAGTTCTCATAGGTATGGAAGGTAAGAGTGATGATTAATGACTATAGAGTGGTTTAGTCCCTTTGGACTGCTGTGAAAAAATACCTTAGACTGAATAATTTATAAACATTTATTGCTCTTAGTTTTGGAGGCTGAGAAGTTCGGGTCAAGTCACCAGCAGATTTGGTGGCTGGTAAGGGCTTCTCTGCTTCATAGATGATACCTTTTTGCTGTCTCTTTGCTGCATCTTCATATGGCAAAAGGGATAAGCTCCCTAAAGCCTCTATCATGAGGGCATTAATCCCATTCGTGATGCTGGAAATCTCATAGCCTAATCACTTCCCAAAGGCCCCACTTCTTAATACTATCACACTGGGAATTAGGTTTCAACATATGAATTTTGAGGGGACACAAACATTCAAACCATAGGAAAGCATTTACAGAAAAGAAAGTGTGAGAAAAACTTTATGAAGATAGAATTTGAAGTGAACATTTAAAGACTGATGGAATTTGGAAAGAAAGAGAGTATAGTGATAAGGAGAAAAAGGAAGTAAGAAATTAGAAGATGATATAAAGACACATGCAAAATCAGGGAGGCAGTAAAGAACTATAAACCCATCAGAGCCATGTGCAAATTTGATTAAAGAACTGCAAAGTTCGGGAAGATGATTTTTCAAAAAAAAAAAATAGGCGATTTCCTACTGGGTCTACAGAAATTCAGTCATCATATATGTTATAAAAAATGCCAATGCAGGTTTAAATCCAGGTAAATTCAAATACTTCCAGTTAAAAAATGTCAATACTTCCTTTTAGCTACTTGAGATCTCACAAGATCAGGAGATTCATACTTGTTTCTCTTAAACTTCTTAATTCACTCTAGACAACAGAAACAGAAAGTAAGTTCCACTCAACTCTGTTCTTCAGGGTCTTAACAGAAAGACAGAAAAATATCCACCAATCTTCACAAAAGTTTTTCAGCAAAGACCATGACGACTCCTCATTTTCTTGTGAAAATGGTTGCATGGGATGCTAGAAGTGAAACTTGCTTTTGCATCTGAAATGTGTATCATACTATTTGTCTTCGGTAGCCAGGACACTGAGTAGATATAACGTTGCAGAGAATTTTGCATGAAGCCTTTTTATTGCTATTTTTTAGAAATCATTTTGGAGTTTTGAGAGGCTAGGCAGCAATCTATAAAGGTTGCATATTAAATGATTTCCTCATCATCCTAAGAAATAATCATAAAAGAGTTTAAAAATTCCTTTTGGCCAGGCGCGGTGGCTCACGCCTGTAATCCCAACACTTTGGGAGGCCAAGGCGGGCAGATCATGAGGTCAGGAGATCGAGATCATCCTGGCTAACATGGTGAAACCCCGTCTCTACTAAAAAAAAAAAAAAAATTAGCCAGGCGTGGTGGCAGGCGCCTGTAGTCCCAGCTACTCAGGAGGCTGAGGCAGGAGAATAGCGTGAATCCGGGAGGCGGAGCTTGTAGGGAGCCGAGATCGCGCCACTGCACTCCAGCCTGGGCAACAGAGCGAGACACCATCTCAAAAAAAAATTCCTTTCCCCTTAAAGCACTCAGAAGTCTTGCACCACTCCCCACCTCACCCTCCTTGGGAAACTGGAGAGGCTGAGCTGCCAGTCTGATCTGAGGAAAAGTATTGTGATGTGACTTGTAGCCTAGGCAGCATCACAATGTGCCCACCTGGGGAACCTGGAAATTGGGCAATTTGGGGCTGGCAGTAATAGTCTTTATAATCATGAAAAATGGAAACATCTCCAGGTAGAGAATTAGTAACTTTTAAAATATTGTTGCTCTTTCCTCCCTCTTTGGATATAGACTTAAAGACACTCAACATCTCTTGGTATTTGTTTTAGGTTACTAAATGATTTTTCAAATGCATCTATGTTAGGAGTCTGGGATACAGCAAAACCTTATGTGAAACATTTCCAAGTGGCATAACTAGAATGTCTCCCTACTCAAAATGGGCTATACAGTATCTTTTTGCTCAGTCAACATGGGCTGATGCATACCGATTCACCCTTAATGGTCCTGAAATATATTCACTGTAGAGAAATGAAGATCAAAAACATCGTATATGTGAAGATAATTAGGTATGAAACTCCAGATAAGCAAGACTGTTTATTTTTGTTTAGCACTCTAGGGGGAAAAAATGACATTTTCCAGCAGTTTAAAATACTGTGATGTTTTAAGATAGAAAGGGTGTGATAAGAGTGTGGGCTTTCAAGTCAAGCTGTCCGGGTTATACTCCTGGCTGTGCCACTTACTAGCAGCATGAGGCTAGGCAAGTGACATTACCTGTATGTGCCTCAGACTCCCTATCTGTGAAATGGGAATAGTAAGATTACCTGTTATCCTGTTGTTACATGGATGAAATGAAATGATACATGTAAATTTTTTTTTTTTTTTTGAGACGGAGTCCCGCTCTGTCGCCCAGGCTGGAGTGCAGTGGCGCGATCTCGGCTCGCTGCAAGCTCCGCCTCCTGGGTTCACGCCATTCTCCTGCCTCAGCCTCCCGAGTAGCTGGGACTACAGGTGCCCGCCACCACGCCCGGCTAATTTTTTTGTATTTTTAGTAGAGACTGGGTTTCACTGTGTTAGCCAGGATAGTCTCGATCTCCTGACCTTGCGATCCGCCCGCCTCGGCCTCCCAAAGTGCTGGGATTACAGGCGTGAGCCACCGCACCTGGCCTACATGTGAAATCTTTAACATCATGCCTGACATAGAGTAAATCCTCAACAAATGTTAATCAGCTACCTTGTCTGTATCATTCAAATCACTGCAGCAAGTTGTCAGCCTACCTCTTACAAATGTGCAGACCTGGTTGCTCTCAAATCAATACTGTTATACTTTAAAGTCTCTGACAATTTTTCAATGAAAAAGTGTTTGTTTCAAAGCAAATGATCAGATATATTATTATAGAAGGTATAATTTTGAATTTTGGTTAAGCCAATAAAATGAACAATTAATATAAAATGGTATCAGATCAGATGTAAATAGCTATTATCTGGAGCATTTTACAAGCTAAAGAATATTCGAGACACTTAGGAGATCAGAGATGTTTTCAGTCTCCTAAATGAGACCACAAGCTGTTTTCATGTTGTGGTTAAATGCTCCTCCTTTTGGTCACTGCAAGCAGTTCATCTTATCTGAACCCTAGTGTTTTCATTTTGGAAGCTATCAATGCAACTAACTCAGACACACACACACACACACACACACACACACATGCACGCACACACACACACACATTCTTTAATGTAACATGGTAATTCCTTTTCACTGAGAATTGATTTTTAAATAATTTTTCAAAATAAAATAGAATATAAAATATTGTCTCATCATTGTAATGAAATGTTATCATGCTGGACTTTAAATTAATGGTGCCTTTTCTTTGAAATTCCTTAATCAGAGTACATCACTTCTAATAGCTCTCTATTGAATCTTCCTCAGAAACAAGGATGGAAGGCTATCATAAATGCCACAAGAGAGGCTGGGCACAGTGGCTCACACCTGTAATCCCAGCACTTTGGGAGGCTGAAGTGGGCAGATCACAAGGTCAGGAGATCGAGACCATCCTGGCTAACACGGTGAAACCCCGTCTCTACTAAAAATACAAAAAATTAGCCGGGCATGGTGGCATGTGACTGTAGTCCCAGCTACTGGGAAGGCTGAGGCAAGAGAATTGCTTGAACCTAGGAGGCAGAGGTTACAGTGAGCCGAGATCGTGCCACTGCACTCCAGCCTGGGCAACAGAGCTAGACTCCATCTCAAAAAAAAAAGAAAAATGCCACAACAGGCCTAGAAAAGCATTCATAGGAGAGAATATTCATTAGGCCAGGAATGATTCAGAGAGGGAGGGTAGATAAGTATATCAAGTTATCCCATCAATTTCCACCTAGTAGAGAGGAAAAAGCTAGTTGTAAAGAAATGTGGAGGGTCTGAAATTTTCTTATCCTTGGAAACTAAAATATTAGCCTGCTACACTTTCTGGGATGGTGGTATAAGACGTGAAAAGTCCTGGGTCAGAGACAAAAGAAAGTTTACTACTCACTTCAGTAGCAGTATCCAAAGTATCAGCATTTTTATATCAGTTCCTGGAGACCCACTTCCCACAGGGAGATGCAAAGAGAGCGAGAAAGCACCTAACTCCACAGTGGATTGTGTTATAGGAGAGAAATCCTGAGCTAGGGAATATCAACCTTTTATGAGCAGTACGTATGCTTCCCATTTGCTTTGGAGAAAAACATTATCTTTATTATACTGGACAGTAAACATGTCTGGCTTTTGCTCCAGAGAAAGACATTATCTCTATCTTTCAAGGCTGTTCACTGTACAAATATCCTTGAACATTTATTTTGGAAGAAAGAGTACAAAAACACTAGAGACCCATAGAGAACTGTCTTCCAACAGTCACCAATAATAGACTATTCTATGTCATCTTTTTTGTGCTCAGAATATGTGCGTGTTCTATATCAGTTTCATCTATTTCTGAAAGGATGTCATGGAACCCAGAGGCTAACAAGAGTATGTAACAGCCAGGGAACTATTCCTCAGTGTAACAGAACAAAGCTGCACTATTACCAATGAGAATGGATACTCTTTGTCCTATTAAAGATGACAGGCACTCTATTATGACTGATGTTTGTAAGGAAAATAGCTGAAGAAAACATCTACCAAGAGGGCTTATCTTGACAGATATTCATTAAATGAGTTATAGAGGCCACAATTCCCTTCTCTTTCCAACAAGAAAAGTCTTATGAAGGCTCTGCAGTCTTTAACTCAAAAATAACAAAATATTCTATTCTGAGGAATTTTATTCTTTTGGAATGTTGATAGGTGTAATAAAGGAAATAGCTCCATGGCCAAGTGAAGTTAAAGAAATGCTAGGTTCAGCAAAGTTTAACAAGCATTTTTAATACAGGACTTCTCAGAGCCCTAAGCATATTAATATGCATTGTGAATCTTCAAGGAAGATATACTACTTTCCAAACAATAGGAACCATAGATTCCTATTTCTCAGGATGTCTCAAGGGGTAGAGTTCAATGGACAGCTGCTTAGAAATGCCTCACTAGAGGAACGGCTCTCTCAGTGGGATGGATGGTGGAAGACCAAGGTACTTCGGGAAGATACTGGCTGACTGGTCTGCCCTGCCTGTAGACAGAATTCCTGTAGATAGCAGCTAGCAGTGATGGATCACTTCCTGCTTCCTTGATTAAATGCTGGTGGTAATATCCATTACTGACTGAAATCTAAGGAGGATAAACATGTATAATTTTAATATCTATGTATAAAATTCTCACACCAAACAAGCCCTAAGAAGACATCTTTCCCAATCCTCTCATTTTCAAATGAGGACCGAGGATATAAAGATATTAAGAGATTTCTCCCAAGTCACAAAGTTGGTCAATGAAAGAAATATGACTGGAATCCAGGTCTCATCAATTCCAGCTTATGTTCTTTTCACTAACAGCAAAAGTGCCATTAATACATCACTGATACTGAGAAGGGAAATCAGGCTTTGTTGTTGCTGATGTTGTTTCCTAAAGAGACAAAAATATGAGTGGATTCAGGAAACTAAGAAGCTCCAAAAACGCTCAAAAAAAAATGCATCATACCTCAGGATGGGTGGTGGCTTTCATGGACAGAGCATGTGGGCATGGCTATGGCATTTCCTAAACATACAAAGCACCGTCTACAATAATTTTCCAAAGAGAGAATCATGTTTATGTGAGTAACAAGAGCATCTTCAATTTCACTGCCGTGATAAGGTTTCCTGAGCCATGGATCTTCATGCCTCAAAGAGAGGACAGCTTGTCATTCAAAACAAAGAAACAATTGCTTAGACTTAAAATTAGATGCTTCATCAGGGCTGATGCCACCGAAATTTGAGGCAATTCAATGTTAAGTTGTGATCTGACAGGCTCTATGGCATATTGTGTATGCATAATAAAATATGGTGTTATGAAAAGACTGAAAAATTTGAGCCCTGGAAAAAAATCAGTCACATTCTTTAGGAGATATTATTAATGTATTTTTAATCAAAAAATTTCTAAACCATTTAAATGTTCCATTGTCTTTAGAATAACTCACTTCATGGGTACAGCCAGTCATTTGTAGATTTAATTAATAGGTTAACACATGCAAACTTTTTAGAACAGTAGCTGCAGGTGCCAAATACATAAAAGCAAGCAACTATTCCTTAGTAACGCAGTTATAGCATGATATTTAGGTGCAAAGAAGTCACTCCTGACAATACAAAACTTTTTACTTTAAACTTACACTACATATGTATATAGCAAAAAACTCCTATATGCTACTACTCACATCAATACTTTTAGCCACCAAATGTGTGGGTTTTTCCTCACAATAATTCAGTTCTCCAATGGACACTGACTGGTATCCTATAATTTAACTCAGTTCTAATATTACCTGAAGATAGCATTAGACCCCACAGGCTAAGGGCTCAGTCCCACCAGACTGCTTCCCCATCCCCCAATTTCACAAGCCAATCATAAGTGGCAGATTCCCATGTTATATTAGGATATATACCACTTCTGTCCAACTTGTCTACAAATCAAAGGTTCCCATAACTCCTCCTCAGGTTTAATCATTTACTAGAATGGCCTACAGAGCTCAGGAAAAGTTTACTTTCTAGATTACTAGTTTATTACAAAGGATATATTAAAAGATGCAAATAAATAGCCAGATGAAGAGATATATAGGGTAAGATCCAGGGTCTTGAGTATAGAAGGGTCTTGAGTATAGAAGCTTCTGTATCAGTGGAGTTTTGGGGTACACCTACCCCTACAGCAGGTGAATGTGTTCTTGTTCATCAACATGGAAGGTCTCTGAACTCCATCCTTTTTGGTTTCTATAAAGGCATCATTACATAGGCCTGATTGATTAAATCATTAGCGTTGGTAATTAAGTCAGTTTCCAGTTCCTCTCCACTCCCAAAAGGTCAAAGGTCCAGGTGGGGCTGAAAATTCCAACCCTCTACTCTAGACACACACACACACACACACACACACACACACACACACACACGTTTAAGTTTCCATAGCAACCAGCTCCCATCCTGCAGTTATCTAGGGGCTTTCCAAAAATTGCTTCATTAACATAAACCCAGGTGTGGTTGAAGAAGACATCTTATGAGTAATAAAAGACACTTTTTTCACCTTTATCTGGAGCTATTTCAGGAACTAAGGACAAAACCCAAATATAATCAAAAATGATCCTATAGCTCTAATCACTTAGGAAATTACAAGAGTTTTAGAAGCTGTAAGCCAGGAATCATAGACATTGACCTATATATATATATTTCTTATTATATCATAATATAATAATATTTCTCATGTGAAAGTTACTTATCTATCGACCCATCTGAACAATGATTCTAAGAATGAGACTCTCTGTCTGGTTATAGTTCATGTTGCCTTAACTCGGAGCTACGGACACATTATGATCTTTCATTAAGAAGTTTGCTTTCAGTCGTAAAGTGCTTTTCAATTAAAGAGTAAGCTGTAAAACCAGCTCATGAAGGCACATATGGGATATGAGTACACTAGTGGAAAAAGCACAAATCAATGCAATTTTTAAATACTGAAAAAGTACATTATTAACCTTATTGAAATAACTGATGGGTTCCATTTAAAAATAAATACTCCTTTCCTATAGGATTAAGTAGTGAGTAAGCATGAGAACCCTGAAATTGACTTGCCTAGGCCCAAATCCCAACTCTTCTACTCACTGATTATGTGACCTTCGGCTAGCTACTGGATTACAATGGGCCTCTGTTTTCTCATCTGTCAATATGAGAAAATAATACTGCCTGTGTAATGGATAGCTATGGTGAATAAATGAGACAATGCATATAAAGCTAGTACACATTGAGCATCCCAAATCTGAGGTGCTCCAAATTTTCTGAACACTGACATGAGGCTCATAGGAAATTCTCATTGGAGCATTTTAGACTTTTGAATTTGGTATGCTCAACTGGTAAGTAAGTATAGTGCAAATATTCAAAATCTGAAATCCAGAACACTTCTGGTCCCAAGGAATTTGGGTAACAGATATTCAACCTGCATTTAGCACATAACGTGTACCTCATAAGTGTTTATTCTTTACTATTTCCAAAGAAAATTTCACAAGTTAGTGGAATCAAACAATTCTGTCTTGGGGTGGTAAAATAAATAAGGTTTGTTTTAGAAGAATCTGATTCCAAGTTTTATAGAATCCTATTTTTAGGTCCTTGGTACTGTAGGGAGCAGAAAGGGGTGATTCCTTTCCTTCCTATCATAAGAGTAACAGTTGACACCTCTCTAACAAAGGCAAATTAACAAGAGAAAAGCATAACAAATTTATTTGATCATAGTTTTATGTGACACAGGAGCCTTCAGAATGAAGACCCCAAGATATAGGGGCAACTATTCCTTTATTATTATTTTTGATTTAGGGTCTCACTCTGTAGCTCAGGCTGGAGTGCAATGTCCTGATCATAGCTCACTGTAACCTGTAACTTCTGGGCCCAAGTGATGTTGCACCTCGGCCTCCCAGAATGCTGGGGTTATAGGTATGAGCCACCTGCTCTTGGCCCATTTTTATGCTTGGGTTCAATGAAGTATGGAAAGCTGTGTAGAAATATGATTGGACAAAAGGGGTATGATCCAGTGCTAATAGGCTGAATGGGGGAAATCCAGAAAGGCCTGTCTGTTCAGATTTCTTCTTGGCCTTTCGGTATGACATTCCTTCCTCCCAGGTATGGGGTAGGACCCCCCTGGAATGAGGGTCTTAATTTCTTTATGGCCAGCAGTTAGCAAGAAAGAGAAAGGGAAGGGAGGGAGAAGATTAGAGTAAAATTTTTAGGCTCTAAGGCTGGTTTTGGGGAAAAGGTTCTGGTTTATATGACCCACCTCGGGGAAGAAGGATTCCAGTTTCTATGGCTTGCTTCAAGGGAGAATAAGAGGGTGAGAGACAGGAGGGCAGGAGAAAGCTAGACAGAGACTTTGCTTCTGAGGCTGCTTTTTATTCCTTCATTTTGGGGTGTCATTTTTAGCCCCAATAGACCACCGTCTCCTCTGGTACAAATTCAACTGCCATTTTGGGGTCAAGTCCACATTTGACATTACCTCTCAGGCAACTTTCTGGGCAAAAGAATTTTCTAGGGAAGGTTTTATTTTTCCCTGTCTAGCATTTTTAATGGCACAGAGTCAAGGATTTCAAAACTGTTGCTAAAGGTAGCATTTATCTTGCAGGTATTAATTCAGAAAGTGCTAATGGTTGAAACAGTCTAAACAACTGAAACTTAAAACAACAACGTTTTCTTTTAGTTCAGCCTCTTCCCACAAAGCTCAGAAATGGTATGGGGAGCAGATGTGCACACGGTGGACAGAGAATGCAGCGTAAAATCCTGCTGGTGGTTTTGGTTTAGAATGTAGATTTTACTTGCACTCTTACCAGGTGGGATCAACTGAAATCAAATGCAAAACAAAACAAGAATAGCAGGTTGGTCTGAAAGAACAATCCCAGCATTGACATCATCAAGGTTTAAGCAGATACATATACATAATACATAAATTTAGTATGAATTATTTATGAGCTAAAGGGTTCAGGTTTTAGAGCCTGTAGTATAATAAGAGTTATACTGAAAGTCAGAACCAATACAAGAAACTGAAACACTTAAAAACTCATTATTTCAATATTTAATATCAGGTCCTGTGCAGGGTATTGATAATGGACATAAAAGTGAATCAAGATACAGCCCTGCCCTGGAGAGGCTCCCAGACTCTGTAGTGAAGAGGCATGTAAAGAGACAAATGAGAGCATGCCATGGTTAAGTGCTGTGGTCACACAAGGAAGGAAGAGTTATACTTGCCTAGAACCTGTGGAGGCTTCATAGAGAAGGTGACTTTTAAATTATGCCTTCAGGCCAGGCGTGGTGGCTCATGCCTATAATCCCAGCACTTTGGGAGGCCAAGGCGGGTGGATCACCTGAGGTCAGGAGTTTGAGACCAGCCTGGCCAACATGGTGAAAACCAATCTCTACTAAAAAAAATAAATAAATACAAAAATTAGCTGGGCGTGGTGGCGGGCACCTGTAATCCCAGCTAGTCAGGAGGATGAGGCAAGGAGAATTGCTTGAACCTGGAAGGCGGAGGTTGCAGTCAGTGAGATCACACAGAATGAGACTCTGTCTCAGAAAAAATTAATTAATTACGCCTTCAAGGAACAACTCAGCCCAGCCTGAGTTTTCTTACAGCTAACAACAAAACAACAATGTAACATAATTGCTGTTACCATACAACCCACTAGAGGGGTTACAGATATTCTAAGTCTCACCACAACCCTAAAAGGTAGTTATATTCCAATAGACGGATAAGGAAACTGAAGTTCATAGCTAGAGATACAAGATTTAAGCCCAGACCTGTTTCATTCCAAATCCCTTACCACAGCCCTGCACAGCCCAGAAATATCTACTTCTGCTTCTACCACCAACCTGTACATGGTTAACTTGTAATTACATAGTCTTTAGTGTGGGAACTACTAACTCTGGAAGTCCAATTAGAATGTCAAAATTTAGCCTAAAGAATTGGGTATAAAGTGAAAGGCCAAGACAGAGTCTGTGCACCCAGTTCATCTAGCTCACAGTACCCTCTCCTTCCTGGAGATGTGCTGAACTTCAAGCACATTTGCTTCAAAATGGTTTATTCTGGTTTGTGTGTATGCATGATTCCCATGAACTATGAACACCCTGAAGTCGGAGAATAAGCCTTGTACTTCTTTAAGACCCTCACTCAAGTTGACTGATTGCTAATTCTACCAGTCCTTTACAGAGAGCTTGCTAAGTGTGGATGTTAATGTGAATTAGGTGGACTGAGGTGAGATCACTAGATTTAAGGTTTACATGCTACAAAATAAGAAAAGGTGAACTAACCAGTGTAGCATAGTTTTTAGACTAGTGGCTTTCAAGCATTAATGTGCATGTGAATCACCTGCCTACACGTGAAGAACTACCCAGTTGATCCAATTAGAAGGCAGACACAAGAGTAGCCAAATGTATTGCAATAAAGCAACTTGGGGTGGACTCAACTTGCAGGGGATTCAGATCCCAGGTTTCCAAACCTTTTTGCTATTCCTGGTTCTTTTCTTTCAATGAAGAGTAGTTAAGTACAATAGTAGCTCGCATTTACTGACTACTTACAAAGTGATTGGCACTGTTCTTAGTGCTTTGAGCATATTAGCTAATTCTCACAGCACCCTGTAGTACTATACCTATAGGGATGATAAGGGGATGTGGGTGGGGGGGAGGGGGCAGATAAAAAGAACAGTAAATTTCCTAAGTTTAAACTGGAAGAATAGGGATTTAATCCTGGTTCACCTGAGTACAAAGTCTAAGGTTCAATGATTCCTTGACACTGGGTAGCAAGGGAGCATTTCAGGGATGCCTAAGCTTGTGGTCAGCTGCCAACGGTACAAAGATAGAAGTATGTCAGAGAGCCCTTGCAGAATAAGGCCCTCCACAGGAGGGTTGTGACCTTGGTACTTGCCTCACTGTGTTTAAATTCAGGTAAGGTAAGAGAATTGAAGAGGTAAAGCTACCTTAGAGAGTATTGCTGCATCTACCCTGGTGACTTACAAGGTACTTGAATTTTTTTTTTTTTTTCTAGCAAACTGCTAAAGTTAGCCTTTGCCTTTTTCCCAGAGACTCTCTAGGAATTTTTCCCATCTGCTGACTAGGAGGTAAGCCGCGACCTAAATTTTTGTCTTGCTGTAGGCTAATTAAGACTGGTGTTAGATTCAGCTCCTAAGGCCTAAGAGAATTTAAGGTTGTCTTCTGGGAAGGACACCCAACAGCAGCACTGGAATTGGAAAAAAAGTGTAGGATTTTGCTGAGTGAGCAGGGGGAAAGCAATGTAAAGCCCAAGAGAATATCTTTTGAACAAACGTCCTTTTCATTTTGGTTTAGAAATAGAAACGTGGTAAAAGGAGGCGACTGCTTTCTGAAGGCTTGTAGCATGAAAACAGGCCAACTGGCAAGCAACTAGTTGTCTATCAGTTTCTCTACTCACATACATCTGCCTTTTCCAGACTGCCAGCGCGGAGCACTAGTTTGACTTTGGGTGCTCTTCAAATAGCTGGCATTGATAAGGCATTCCCAGAAGACTGTGTTACTTAGTAATCTTGTCGGTACATTTTTTCACTAGGCAGAGATTTTCCAAACAGAGAGCTGCCAGCTTTCAAGATGTCAGAGTGCTTTTTCATCCTGAAATTGGGTGGGAAAATGGGGAGAAGAAAAGCACGGTTCAGATCAATCAATGAGAGAGAACCCCTCCCTCCATACTCGTTAAACAACAGGTGGTTTTGCTGTGCACCGTCAACTCCTTTATGCGGGAGCTGTAGGCGGGGCATTCCAACTGAGTCGCCCTGGAATCTGCCCCTTAGCCCGTCTTGCAGGGGCGGTGCAGTTGGGGATTCCGGCCTGAAAGGAGACTTGGTTGTCAAGGGGCTCAAGGGCTTCATGATCCAAGGATATTGGGTTTTGCTTTTCTCCTTCTCCATCTTCCTCATTGTATCCCACCGTCCCCTCCCCACCCTTCTCTTAGGAGGCCTTCGCTTCTCCTGTGGAGGGGTTATCTTCATCCTGACCCCGGCCTTCGGAGGGGTTCCCAGAAGGGCTATTTTTAGTGGTGGCTGCTCCCCTCTAACTTACCCAGGGGAGGAGCTGCTGTGGCTGAGCCGACGCTGCGCGCACAGCCGCCTGTGGTTTTCCGCGCATTGTGAGGGATGAGGGGTGGAGGTGGTATTAGACGCAGCCGAATCCTCCCTCAGAGTCCGCCAGGTGGGCGTCTCAGGGGTGGGAGTGGCCGCGTCGTGAAGCGGAGAGAGGATTTCTCTCCTGGTCCTGGAGAAGGCCCCCGGCGGCCGGCGGCATCCCTCGCTGGCGAGTCCCGGGAGCGAGGTGGTCTCTGCAGGGGAGGAAGTTCCCGGGCGGCGCGGCTTGCGTCACAGCGGGGCTGGCACCGCGGAGTCGACTCGGCGGGCGGTGGCGACCCCGGGGCCGGGCGCTGGGCGGCGCTGGCTGCCGCTAGCCGGGCTGCGTGCGGGGCGGCGCTGGAGGCGGCTCCGTCCGCGGCCGGGGAGGCGGAGGGGAGGAGGGCTTGCGGGGCTGGGGCGTTAGCTGCGTCCCGGCTGGAAGCCCGCGAAGAGAACTAGGAGGAAGGCGCCGCCGTGGCCGCGGCCGCAGTGCTCGGGCGCGACAAGCCATGAGCAGCGACCCCGCCGTCCCTGGCAGCCGCTGAGCCCGACCCCCAGGCAGCTCGCCGCTCCCTAGCACCTTCTCCAGTCGACACTCTCGCGCCCGGAGGTAAGGGCGGGGGATCCGCGGAGGGATGGAGAGGGGCAGCCCGCAGAGGGCCACCCGCTCGGTCCGCTGGGCGCGCCGGACCGGGACTCGCCCCGCCTCACTCGCGTCCCTACCTCCCCCCGGCTCTCAGACAGACAGAATGTGGTTGCCCGCCCGGCGTGTGGTGGCTGGGAACCTTCCGCTACTGCGGCTCAGGAGCCCGCCAACCCCTACCCCACCCAATCCACGCTAGCCCGAGCGGCCGCGCGAGGATCTCAGCCTGGCGCCCAACGCCGCGCCGCAGCGGCAGGTCCTGCGGACTGGGCGCGGGGGTGGGGGGGCGGTCCGCGAGGGAAAATGCGTCCGTGGCCGGGGCGATCGTTGTTCTTTCCTACCTCGAAAATCTGAGACCCCGGGGCCAGTCCTTTCCGGTCTATCACCCCCCTGCCACCTCCGAACCCTTGAAGTTAGCACTTTTGGGCAGGGAAAGGAATTGGAAGGTTTCTCGAAGAAACGTGAGAGCACCGTGTGCTCACCTGCAGGACAGGAGGGAAGGGGTTCAGCTTGATCGGGCGGTCCCCAGAAGCCAGGTGTTTAGGCCAGCGGTTGAGGCCAAAACCGCTGCCTTCATCCCACGCCTAGGCTAGCTGATCGTTCCCTTTCCAGCTGGTTCCCACCAATGAGATGATTAGGGATGGAGTTAGCAACTCAGGAGCCTTAGATGTGTTCTGTGGACACGAATGCCTTTCTTTTCTCCCTCAGCCGGTTCTTCCCTCCCCAACCCCCACGCCTGCCCGGTATACAGCAAAGTCCAAACAGTTTCTTCCAAACCTCGCATCCTCCGTAGTTTTGCAATAGCCGGACACCTAGCCCGCATCCTAATGCGGATATTTCAGAGTGTTACGGCTAAACTTCCCTTGGTTTCAAATTCCTTAAACATGTTAAAGCCTCAGCAAACGTTAGGAAACATTTTCAGGTTCCCATCCTCAAAGTAAAAAATAAGAACCAATCCATCTTTGTTGGAGTGCCGGTGTTTGGCGCGGGGAGGCTTGAATTACCTCCATTTAAAGCAGCCTTTGAAGGAAGGAATAGGTAAAGGAAATCGCAGCCGTATTTAAGTCACATACATCTTTCGCGGTAGTGTGAGAAACGTAGCCTTAACCAACACTCACATTTCCCGACAGGTATGTGATGGTTTCCCAAAGCATGGATGAGGCTTCAGCGTGGGTAGGTCATTAAGATGCCATTTAGACGAAAAAGGAGTAAAAGTGGAGTAGTTCTCTTGGTTAGCACAATGCTGCAAAATCGCCAGAGCCAATAATTTTTATACATTTATAAATTCTGTTTATTTTTAAATAATTTGTTGAAAACCCAAAACGTAATCTGAGCTGCACAAAACTCGCTCAATTCATAAACAATGTGTTGAGTGTGTAAACAAACATTAAATGTATACAGCTCTAGTCTAGGATATTTGCATTTCTTGTGACTTGCTTTAACAGGGAAGGTCAAGGCTATAATTGGTTTGCTTTACTCTGGAGTGATTAAGTTCTGTCTTGGGGTCAGTTTGTTTCCTTTGAGGGGGATGTAGGGCAGTTTTGCAAAGATGGATATTTGCCATGGTTCACATAATAGATTGGCCACAGACAGGACCCATCAACCCAACAATTGTATCAGAGATACCAAGCATATTTAACAATTTTCTTATTAATAAAATCAAGCCTTTATTAATAGTACTAATCTATTATTTCTCAGATTAAGCACTTTAATGAAATGTGTTTTTAAAAGGGAATGCTTTTAGTGAAAATAATGCATTAGGAGCTGTAAGATAAATGAATGAAAATGTTGCACTTTATTTCCATGAAGTTTATCTTTTAAAAAACAATACAAAGTTAGAAATATGTTTAACTCCCAAGTGTTCAATTTTTACCAAATTGTTATGATTTTTTAATACTGTATAGTATTATTAAGTTATAGTCACCTATGACATTATAATAGAGCGAGCCTAAGTTTAAAATGAAATGAGGTGGAAACTATATTTATTTTGCCAAGAATTGTGTTAATGATCTAATATGGTACATTGCTATAACATAATCTAGCTGCATGCTAGATACCTAATACACATTATCTCAGGTTCTTACAATGAACCCCTAAGGTAGATGGTGCCATCCACATTTTACATAAGAAGGAAGTTCAGAGTTTCTGATTTGGCTGAAGACTATACAGCTAAGTTAGTGCCTGAACGAAGCCAAGCCTCATTAGTCTTAATGATATACTTTTTTTTTATTATCCAAAGCTGCTTATTTATTTTTTCTATATAAATTTGTTGTTAACTCACCATAGTGACTATATGAGGAAACAGAGATTGTAAAGTTTTCTGCCCAGCGTTTTCCATATAACAGAATTCCAATTTTGAATCAAGGCCATCTGTTTCTAAAACCCATGTTCTTGCCACTGATTTCTCTTAAACGACTGATCCAGAGCTTAACCGTATGGACAATTTACTCCTGCCAATCAGCTATTATCACTGACATGACAATGATGGTCTCATGGGCTGTAACACACTCCCAAGATTTTATACTTCATTTCTGGAGTGTTGACTGTATCTCCAGTTCCAGATCACTCATAAAAGCATATTACAACGAATGAGGGTTACATAACCATGGAGGTATCCTTGAATCTACTTGATTCCTTTTGAACTATAAATCGTTCTGGTTTGGCATGGGGTAAAGAGAATGGCCTCCAGAAAAAGCTGCTGTCAAATTCGGACTCTACCACGCAGTAGGAGTGCAAATGAGGTCAGATTATTCAACTTCTTTGAACCCTGGTTTCCTCTTGTATAATGGGGTTAATAAAGCCTCCCTAGCTGGATCACTGTGCAGATTACTTGTAATAGTGCATGTAAAGGACAGCTCTTGTCACCTAGTAGGTGCTCAGTAAGGATTAACACCAGTGTATCCTAGCACTGGTAGAAATTTCTGCTGTATTTCACTTTATGTATATTTTACATGCACGTAGTGATTAGTCATTGCTATCAGTGATTCACTCTTTATGTAATTATACAAAGGTCTAATCTGATTCTTAGCATCTTTAACTTTTGAATCACATCCTTTTTTGTTGTCTTGAGTCAGAAACATATACTCACATTCTATAGTTTTTCCTTTGCTCTTACTCTTTTATTTTATTTTTACTTTACTAATATGTCGATGGATCGGAATTTGTATTTTTTGGCAAACGTACTTTCCTTTTTTCTGCCTCTCCTGATCTCTTAGCCTTGTATATCACTCAGGGTACCATGACAATGCCAGTCTCTCCCCACCACACACCTCACCCTTGACCAAGCCTCCACCAGCTGAAATTCTGCATCTCCTACAAGGCTCAGCATAAAAGCTACCTCATTCATGAGCCTGCCTGTTTCTCTCCAGATCCTTGTCAGTTCACTTATAATTCAGACAACACGTACCCCTCCAAAAGTGCTGAGATTACAGGTGTGAGGCACAGCACCCGGCCCACTCCTAAAGCTATTTTAAAATTTTTTTAAATTCTTATTTTTCCAGGTAATATATTTGAAAGACTATAAACTCTTTGACGTCAGGGATTTTTTAAAAATTTCTTTATATTTTTGCTTGGGATAATACACAGATGGTTTCTATTTCCTGAATGAGAGACAAATCAGATATTCTGAGATCCTTACAATAATTAGGAAAGACACCCAAATTGTTGGTGGCACCTTCTTTGTTATCTTGAGACTTGTTCAACCGAGGCTTCTCCACTGGTTTAACTGGTATTACATTTGCTGGAAAGCTATCATTCTTAAACAAAGCCTTGGACATTAGGTACCATGTAAGATAGCTATGTTTCATTAATAAATTGCTTCCATGGTGATATAATAACCTCATTAGGTTGCAAATATACCGAGCATGTCAACCGTATTTGAGTAGTTTGGTAGTTTAGATGGGTAATGGTTCAAATGTATTCTTTAATAATAGAATTTACTTGAGAGGAAGGAACACCTACCTCAGAGAAGAGGTTGAGATAATGAGCAAGGAGGATTTCAGACTGCTTTCGTTGAAAATAAAACTCATCATGGCACAGTGTGGAGGCTACAACCAGAAGTGGCCTTCGGAGAGAGAATTAGCACAAGCAGAAGACCCACTATAAATATGACTCACTATAAATATGAGGGGTAGAAAAATAAAATGGAAGAGGTAAAATAAAGGAAGCATAACTATAATACCTTATGACTGAGGCCTGCTAGATATTGGTCATTCTTGGACTGTAAAAGTAGGAAAGAGACTGTGGGGTCAAGATGGGCAAGAAAGAGAAACTAATGTCGCCTTGGACATCTAGCACGGCAATAGACTTCCACTTGCTCCAGGGCCAGCACAGAGCAACAAGAGTGTAATCTCAGAACTTTGTTTGAAATACATAGTTTGGCAGGAATATATTGAAACTTTCCTGATGATTACAAGATAGAGAATGTCTAAGCTCTTTTCCGATATCAGGCATAAGACAAACAAAACCTTAGACTCTCTACTTAGGAGTGTAACATACCATCACAAATTTGAGGAGTGAATTTAGGATCATTTTCTGGTATTCGATGGGTGTTCTTTTAAAATACGGTTCTAAGTCTAAGTCTAACATTCGGTGTATCTAACCGAATGTTAATTGATGGAGACAAGGTGATACGGGTTCAGAAAATAGAATTCAGAAAAGAAAAGGAAGAATTGGTAAAATTCAGAAATCAATTTTAAGAAAAATATGTTAAAGCTTAGGGAAGTAACTGAAAATGTTCCAGATGACCAAAGTATTTTGAGTCAAAGAAATCCAGGAGAGCTATATGTTCTTTAAAGAACCTTTCTAAGGACTCAAGAGAATAAAAGCTCTTTCCATACCAGAAGAGGTTGTGAAGGTAAAACAAGAAGGAAATTAGTTTGTCTAAAACAAAAATCCATCCAAGGGCCGGAAACACTAGAGAGAACATAGTGGAGCTAATTTCATTTCTCAACCTTTTTTTGATTATTAACCTCAATCTGTGAACCTTTTCTCCATAAGTTGTAATAACACAGATACACTGTGTATCTGTTTATGTACTGTTACTCTTCAGTGGATCACAAACCATTATTTAAGGTTTTGTTACCCCGCCTTCACCTCAATCAATTTTTCCTAGGGGCAAGATTGTCCCCCGCATTGAGAACACATGGTGTAGCATGATTCTATATCATGTTTAAAATCACAAAAGAGCCATATAAAACTTAAAGACATGAAAAATAGTCAACATATCTATAAATTTTTATATGAATATATACAATACCTTAATTTACACATCCTCTGGAATTAAATTACTTTTTTTGCAAATAAAGCATACTTTATTGACCCTTCAACTGAAATTTACATGTAAAAATGTAAGGTTTCTAGTCCCAATTTTACATTGACAAAATTATTAAATTCATAAAGTTGTCTCTCAAAAGCCTCCCCTACCTGTATCCTTTTATTTCCTGGAAGGGAAGCCCTCCGCAAACTTCAGACATTCAACATCCTTTATATATTTCTGTTATGCTGGAATGCTGTGGTATTATTCATTCTTTTGACTAATCAATTGTATGAGTATAAATTGTTGTGTCTCTATTAGAGAATTTATGTTTTAAACTATAATTTTTTTATTTTACTTATTATTTGTTATGTTATGTTATGTTATGTTATGTTATGTTATGTTATGTTATGTTATGTTATGTTATATTTTAGACAGAGTTTTACTCTGTCTCTGTCTCCAGGCTGGAGTGCAGTGACGCCATCTTGGCTCACTGCAACCTCTGCCTCCTGGGTCCAGGCGATTCTCCTGCCTCAGCCTCTGGAGTAGCTGGGACTACAGGCACACGCCACCACGTCTGGCTAATTTTTTGTCTTTTTAGTAGAGATAGGGTTTCACCATGTTGGCCAGGATGGTCTCGATCTCTTGATGTCATGATCCACCTGCCTCAGCCTCCCCAAGTGCTGGGATTACAGGCGTGAGCCACTGCGCCTGGCCTACGTATTTATAATTATGAAACACTGCGTTCCATAACTAAGAGATTTCAGTTCACAACAAGTAGATCTGGGGGGAGGAGAGGGCCTCTGAAGAAATTCTTGGCTTTCTCATGTTTAGTGCCTTGCTCAGGTTCTTTAGGTAGCATGAGCCTATCATGGCAGCTGTGAGGACTGGAGGAGCTTGTCTCCTTTATATATTGGCTGCTTTCAGCATCTGGAGCCTGGCATGCTCCCTTCCCCCACAACAACTCATCCCTCATCTCCTCCAGCTTTTATTTAAACCATATTCTTTTCCTTTACCCTCAAACCTCCAGAAATATATTTGTTTTTCCACACATTTTCTCTGTTTGATTTTTGGAGCTACACTGAAACTGCCACAAGGGCAGAGGCCCTATCTGTCTTGTTCACTGCCATATATCTACAGCACTTGCAAAGTGTCTGGGGCATAGCTGCTCAATAAATAATCATGTTATAAATATATAATGACATAATTTACAGTAACATTTCTTACCTATTTGGAGTATATCCATTGTCTTTTCTACTATTTTAGATTCTGATGATGAAATTTGAAAGTATACTTAGAAGTCATACTTCTTAATAGGGACATTAAGAGACATGTAAATATTTCTATATGTGATTGAAAAGCAGGAGAAAGTATATAAATAATTATAAGTTAGGAGAAAGTATATAAATAATTATAAGTTAGGAGTAAGCATATAAAATATGAGTTAAGACATCAAAGTAAATCCTAGGTAACAGTCACTAAATAAGCTAAAAATATGAAAACTCATGCATCTTGTCAGTTCTCCTTATGTATTTTTTTTTTGAGATGGAATCTTGCTGTGTTGCCCAGGCTAGAGTGCAGTGGCACAATCTTAGCTCACTGCAACCGCTGCCTCCTGGGTTCAAGTGATTCTCCTGCCTCAGCCTCCCAAGTAGCTGGGATTACAGGCGCCTGCCGCCGCACCCAGCCAATTTTTGTATTTTTA